>NC_138207.1:7930067-8156488 GCF_964194415.1 Vipera berus
AGGACTACCTATATGATGTATATTCGTCCCCTCGAGTTACTTGTATAAGTAATAAAGGCAGGTAAAAATCCAATAAAGATTAGATAATCTTTATCACATAATCTTTATCACATAAATAGTGATCACGATATTCACTTAATGACCATGTTTTTTGCTTAATGACCATTGTAGCAAAGGTTGTAAAATTGGACACAGTCACACGGTAACCCGCTTAATGACTGCCATGACTTATGAAATTCTGGGGCCAGTTGTAAATTAAGGAAAAAAGATTGGCCTCTCTTCCTCGTTGCCTTGTGCTTGCCGTCTGCAAGGTCCTGAAACTCGCCCTTTCGCTTCCTGCCGATTGGTCGCCACATTGTGCTATTTGACGGAAAGCAAAGTAGGGAGGAGGACGAAGTTGAGGAAAGAGAACAGAAGTTGGGGAAATCTCCCAGGCCCTTTCTTTAACTTCGCCCACAACAGGCCCATTGGCAGACTCAGTCGGGTTGCAAAATCAGGAGGTGGCGTGCTTTTTAGGTTAAAAAGAAACAAGCTTCTACTTGCCTTTTCAAGGTGTGTTTTCAGACTACAGGCAGAACCGTTGTCCATTCTGTTGGTTCGCAAGCGTCAGAATCTGTTTTATGACTTCCTTTCCAAGTTTCCGAGGTGCTGGAGCATCCCTCATTTCTTTGTCTGAGAGCCTGTCCCTATTCCAAAGATTTTATTTTATTTTATTTTATTTTATATTTTATTATATTTTATTTATATTTTATTTTATTTTATATTTTATTTTATATACTGCTCAAAAAAATAAAGGGAACACAAGATAAGACATCCTACTATTAAATACAGTACATTGTGTTGTTTAAGTGTTCCCTTTATTTTTTTGAGCAGTACATTTTATTTTATATTTTATTTTATTTTATATTTTATTTTATTTTATTTTATTTTTTATTTTATTTTACCTTTAGATATCTTGGATTGCAGTTCCCATCATGCCTCACACATCTAGATGGGACTGCTGGAACTGGTTTACAAGGCTCATTTTTGCTTATTGGCTCAGCCAGATCCTGATTCTGGCCATATCTGGTTGGATTTATCCAGTATGATGCTCAGTTATTATTTATCCAGTATGATGCTCAAGTTTTGGCTTAGTATATGGTATCAACCTGAAAGAGAGAAGAGGATGACCGACAGCAAAATTAATTGATTTGTTACGATCAGCGCACCATTAGAAGACCCAAAGGACTAGGTTAAGGCCATGTTGTCATGGAGATAATCTGTGTGGTCGCTAAGAGATGATAGTTGCTTGATGGCATATATCAGATAGAATAACAGAATAACAGAGTTGGAGGGGCCATTGGAGGTCTTCTAGTCCAACCCCCCTGTTCAAGCTGGAGACCTATACCATTCCAGACAAGTGGCTGTTCAGTCTCCTCTTAAAAGCCTCCAGTGATGGAGCATCTACAACTTCTGGAGGCAAGCTGTTCCACTGGTTAATTGTTCTCACAGTTAGGAAATTTCTCCTTAGTTCTTGGTTGCTTCTCTCCTTGATTGGTTTCCATTCCATTGCTTCTTATCTGGCCTTCTGGTGCTTTGGAGAATCGGTTGATTCCCTCTTTGTGGCGGCCCTCAAATATTGGATCACTGCTATCATGTCACTCAGAGTCCTTCTTTTCTAATCAAGGAGAGAAGCAACCTAGAACTAAGGAGAAATTTCCTGACAGTTAGAACAATTAATCAGTGGAACAACCCGGCTCCAGAATTTGTGAAAGCTCCAACACTGGAAGTTTTTTTAAAAAAAGACTGGACAACCATTTGTCTGAAATGGTATAGGGTTTCATGCCTGAGCAGGGGGTTGGACTAGAAGATCTCCAAGGTCCTTGCAACTATTATTATTATTATTACTATTACTATTATTATTATTATTATTATTATTATTATTATTATTATTATTATTATTATTGATATTGACGAGTAGTGAGCCTAAGATGGAACCTTGTGGTACCCCACTGCTTCCTTCCTTCTGTGTAGATGTAGTACAATTGAGGACTACTCGTTGAGTACGGTTTGTTGGCCAGTTACAAATCCATCTGGTGGTGATGCTGTCTGTCCCATATTTTCCTAGCTTACCAAGAAGTAGGCTTTATCAAATGCCTCACTGAAATCCAAGTATACTGTGTCCACTGCATTTCGCCGGTCCAGTAATTTAGTCACTTTGTCGAAGAATGAAATAAGAAGATTTGTTTGGCAAATCAGTCAAATCAATCAGGGTGTGGAGGCCCGGCATCCTGGCTTATTAACTGTAATGGGATGTGGAAATGACCTCTAGGAATGTAGAGAAGAGAGGCAGGAGGCCTCAGTGGCTTAACGGTCAGAGGAAGAAACATAGGTAGGAAAGACCCACCCTAATTGTTCAGGTGATTAAAAATGGTGACAGGAGATTTGTACCTTCAGATTTGCAAGATTAAGTTAACGTAGCCTTACAGTAAAGTAGAATTAGCTCATCTAGTTACGTTTCCTGACTGGTTCATCTGGAAGGGTGGACATTAAAAAAATAAAAAAGATTCATGGGACAGTGAACGAAGTGAACCCAACCAGTTGTGGTTTATTCATTAAACCATAATTTCAGAGAGGTGGATGCACACATCTCTGTTTGACAGTCATTGGCTGTCCATCTCAGCCAATGACTCTTAAAGCAAGTTTGTTAAATTTGAATTTGAATCAAGTTTGCTGCCTAGCTTTCTGAGGCTTGCTCTTCAGACAACCAGTACAGATGTTAGGCGTTACATTGGGCCATGAAGAGTCAGTTGTACACCCAACTAGGATCCTTATTGTAAGGATAGAATTAGGGAAAACCCCTTTGTAGATTTTGGTAGATTTTGCTGCGCTCAGAAAAGATGGGATTTAAATAGAGCAAATTAAAGTGTCATTCACTTATCAGCTGACCTTGAGGTTTTTCCAGCCAATTTCTTAATCTTTGGATGCTTATTTGAAAGAAGTTAATGAATTTGGTGCACAGCCCACCATAACCTTCAGTAGAAAAACTGAATTTGATCCTGGTCTAAATCTTACTGGAATAGAAACAGTCTGGGTTAAGTGTAGTTTAGGTCTGTCTGGCTTGGCGACCAGAGAACTTTATTGTACGTGAGAAGGTGAGAAATTTGGGATTTGTTATCATCTGGGATTTAGATTGCCAGGGAAAATTTAAAATATGCCATATGGCTTCTAGAACAGGGCTTTTCAACCAGTGGTACGGGTACCACCTGTGGTACATTGGCACCTGGCAGGTGGTACGCGACCATCCTAGAAAAGTGGTAGTGGGGGAGGGGAATGAACTGAACCGGTGGCAGCACCGCACAAGCCTCAGCGAGAGACGTCTGGAGCTGCAGGGCTGTCAGGGCTGAGCGGAAGCGCCAGGATCCAGCTGGAGCTCTGCACTGATCCTGGCGCTTCTGAGCCCAGAAGAAGCACCGATCAGCTGGAATCTTGCAGCATCTCCAGGGTCTTGTGATTTACATTCAGATGCTTGGCAACTGATTCATATTTACAATGGTCACAGTGTCCCAGGGTCATGTGAAGTGACCAAAACTTGCTGCAGCCACCCAGCAGACGGTGGGGAATAAAAACCAAACACCCCCCCACCCTGCTGCCAATCCTCAACAGAAATGCTCACAACAATGAAAATCTCGGACAGGAGGAAGAGCGCTGCAGGGCGGGCAGGCAGGTGTCTTGCTTGGATGTGGCTTGGGGGGCACTTTTTTCAGTGCCATTGTAACTTTGAACAGTCACTAAGTGAACTGTTGTAAGTCGAGGACTACCTGTACTTCATCACTTTTTTCCTTTTTTTTTTGGTCATCAAGTTTTGGATACCTTGCTAGGAGACTGGTGGTACTCGGATGTTGCCATATCCTAAAAGTGGTACCGTGGGTGAAAAGGTTGAAAAGCCCTGGTCTAGAAAGTTTTCTTTGAAGGCAAACGGGGTTAATTTAAGGCTAAATAAATAAATAAATAAAGCTTTTCGCAATGGCGGTGGTTTGTTCTCTGAGCTTGCTGCTCAGCTTCCGAATGTATCGTCACCAGGCCAGGAAACATCAGCAGCGGGACTTCGGTTGACGCGTCTTCTTTCACTTCTCCTCCGCTTATATTGGTCTTACGTGGTCACGTGGTCGGTTGGCCGCGGGACCGACTGGTCACATCGTGCGAAGGTCATCTGGTGACGAAGTGGTTGGTTGCCCTATGGATCCATCTTCTTCCGGGCTCGTAGGCTGGTTCCAAATCGATATGTTTGTTGATTGACCCATTTGTTGAATACTGGGCTTCGACGAATTTGTGTTTGGTTTTTGGTGGCATGGCTGACGACTTTTGTTCCGTCCCAGCCGAACTGGTGTTGCTTGTTGTCAATGTGAGTCGAAATCAGGGATTGGTGGTCGTCTCGGTTGACTGCTAGTCAGTGTTCGTGGATTCTTGTTTTCGATTGTCGTCCTGTGGCCACGTTTTGTGGCCACGGATCCCCAAGACATAACTCAAGATTTAAATCCTGACATTTCTTCAAGCCTTCGTGGACCACCTGTGACGACATCTTGACAACCCCCCCCCCACACACAGAGGTCCGTGGACTGCAG
Organism: Vipera berus; assembly: GCF_964194415.1. NCBI lineage: Eukaryota > Metazoa > Chordata > Lepidosauria > Squamata > Viperidae > Vipera > Vipera berus. Next base: position 7,934,672 of record NC_138207.1, read on the forward strand.
GTTAAGAACCACTGATCTAGATTATCCATCGTTTGGGTTAAGGACAATGTTGAGCAGCTTATACATTTGATGCTTCTTCCAGTCCCTCCGTTGAAGAATGCTGTGCTCCATTTTGGGTTGGCAACGAGGGAAGGGCACAAACCTTAGCCTAAAACCTTGAGCTGAGGAGACGGTTGCATTGCACACACTACTGGATGTGGAACTGCAAACATTATTTGGTGCTTGGTCAAGCATAATATGTTGTATTGTGTGTCCTGGTGTTTTTCAGCCAAAAAAGCAGGCTGTGTTTCTTAGTTAATGGGCTGGGGCCCATTAAATGCATTAAATGCCAACCAGCATTTCTAAGAAAGGGTTAGAACCAGCTTTGTTCTTAGATTGACAATCCTGTCTTATCGTGCAGTTGTTTTGCACGGGAGCTACAGAATGAAGCATTGTTAACCGTGGATTTGAGATGACAATTCTTTATCTTGACACCGGACACCTCAGGAGCCTTTCTAACAGAGCACAGGACAGTTCTGGATAGGCTTGGATACACAGTCACATTAATAAAAAAATAATGGAAGAATTCATACATAGCACTAAGCCAGGGGTCTGCAACTTTGACAACTTTAAGACTTGTGGACTTCAGCTTCCAGAACTGAAGTCCACAAGTCTTAAAGTTGTCAGAGTTGCAGACTCCTGCGCTAAGCCATAGTTTGGTTGACAAACCACCACTGACTAGATTCATGCAATGCAGGGAGGCCAGAATAAGCAACCACAAATCCTCGTTCTCCAATTTATGGCCAAGGAGTGCCCCGAGATTATGCTGAAGGCTTCCTAAATTAAGTGTAAAAATACTTCAGAATCTTTATGAATCCATGTTGGATCTTACAACCATTAAACCCTTCCCACATATCCCAAAAGGTGAAAATGTTTGCCTTGGTGCACCCAAGCAAATCTGTACTGCTGGAAAAACATGTAGCCTAGAATTGCCACGGGTTGAGATAGGTGGCAACAAAATTTAACAAACAACTAACAAACAAAATAGCCTGTTAGGATTTTTAGAGCAATATAGTGACAATAATACACCTTCTGGCAATCCCGGGGTTTGTAGGTCATTGTGGCTGGTGTTGCATAACCCAGTGAACAACGTTGTGGTTTAACATACTGTCTTGTGTTGAAAATGGCGCCATTAAAAATGTAGAAGATTTTCAAGCATCACTTGACTGCCTCAGCACACCGTATGCAACAAGAATTGAAAATAGTAATTTTTGTAGACATGGTGGGAGGCACCGTTTTACGGTGGTTCTCCTACCTCCTGGGCCGCTCGCAGTCGGTGTTGACAGGAGGGCAGAGGTCCGCCCTGAGGTCTCTCATTTGTGGAGTCCCTCAGGGGTCGGTCCTCTCTCCCCTCCTGTTCAACATCTACATGAAACCGCTGGGCGAGCTCATTCGTGGTTTCAGGGTGGGGTATCATCAGTACGCTGATGATACCCAACTTTTTCTTTCCACCCCGAACCAACCCAGTGATGCACTCGACGTGATGTCCCGTTGCCTGGAAGCGGTCCGGGTTTGGATGGGGAGAAACAGGCTTCGACTCAATCCTGCCAAGACTGAGTGGCTGTGTATATCGGCATCTGGGATAAACTAGGTTGTTCCACCACTAATGATGGGGGGTGAGGTGTTACCCCCCCGTCGATAGGGCTCGCAACTTGGGCGTCCTCTTGGATTCACGGCTCAATTTTGAAGATCATATAGGAGCCGTGACCAGGGGGGCTTTTGCCCAGCTTCGTCTGGTGCGCCAGTTGCGGCCCTATCTGGACCAAGATGCCCTATGCACAGTCACCCATGCGCTTGTGACCTCCCGGCTAGACTACTGCAACGCTCTCTACATGGGGCTGCACTTGAGGACCACTCGGAGGCTTCAGCTGGTGCAGAATGCAGCTGCGCGAGTTGTTATGGGAGTTTCCCGATACTCCCGTGTAACACCTCTTCTCCGTGAACTGTATTGGCTTCCGGTTGCCCTCCAGGTGAGATTCAAGGTGCTGGTAATGACCTATAAAGCCCTAAATGGCTTGGGTCCGGATTATCTAAGGGAACACCTGCTGCCGGCATCAACTTCCCATCGTCCTGTGCACTCCCACAGGGAGGGCCTTCTTAGGGTACTGCCGGTTAAGGAATGCTGGTGGGTTATTCCCAGGGGAAGGGCGTTCTCTGTGGGCGCACCGGCCCTTTGGAACCAGCTTCCCACGGAGCTTAGGACCGCCCCGACCTTCGCTCATTTCGTAGGGACTTGAAAACTTGGTTTTTTGAGCTGTCTGGCCCAGACTGAGGGGTTTTAATTATTTAATTAATGGGGTTTTAGTTAAGTTCAGGGATTAATTTAATCTTAGTTTTAATCGATTTTAATTGTATGTGATGTATTTTAACTTGTAATTTTCCCTGTAAACCGCCCTGAGTCCTACGGGAATAGGGCGGTATATAAATTTAAATTAATTAAATAAATAAATAAACAAATAAACAAACAAACAAACAAATAAATAAATGGCAATACCCAGGGGTAAGCAGAGTCAAGGAAAAAGAATTGGAAGAAATGATAAATTATCAGGCTCCACGGATCGATTCGGATTATGGAAATATCTTGCAAAAGTCATATCTATAATTGTTGGCAAAATAACAACAGAGTAGATAGATTTTTAAGAGAGTGAACAATTACAACTCTATTAACTCTGGATTTACTCAAAAAAAAAACAAAACACCAAAATCACAAATTCCTCTCCTTGTTAACTTGGATTATTTCTAATTTCCTGGCTGGACCTTATCTTTCAAAAAAAAAAAACCAACCACAAATTAAAAGGTGGGATTTGTTCATGCTTTGCACTGTGTTATTCTCTGAATAAATATCCAACACTCAATTGCAAAAAGTAGCTTTACTTGCAACTGCTTGCCTCCTGTGAATTTGTCCTTAACACCATCAAAAAAACAACATCTGCCTATCCCAGGTCCTTGGGAAGGTGGATTAAACTCCCAAATCCAGTCTAAACACGTGGCCAACTGTGCGATGAAACGTAATAATAATAATGTGCTTTTTGGTAACAATACAGCTTCCTAATCATAGTTGGCAGTTCACTCAAGAAAACATGTTAAGGCTTAGTGCCATGTGTGAATCAGATCTTCTGTTTCCTTTGTCTATGGATAATTTAAGATTTAAGATTTATTGAGATTTTTATACCGCCCTTCTCCCAAAGGGACTCAGGGCGGTTCACAGGGCATAAATATAAACAACAGTACAAACATTAAAAGATAATTAAATTAATGCCCAAGTTAAAACCAGAATAATAAAACAAACCTATAAAAAACCCAAGTACCCCCATCAGGCCAGACCCGCTAGTTCAAATAAATGGGTCTTCAACCCGCGACGGAAGGATCGGAGGTCTGATGCCATCCGGAGCTCAACCGGCAGTTGGTTCCATAACGCCGGAGCACCCACAGAAGACTTTAATGAAGACTTTAATGAAGACTTTAAATCACCACACTTGGAGGGCTCCAAATTTTTTTAAAAAGCCTTGTTCGGTGGAAGCAGGAATCCCACGGAGTGAGCCATAAAAACTTGAAATACCTGATTGGCGATTCAATCATCCAAGTCATGGTTGCCCCAAAGGTGCTTTTTGAAAGGCAACTGGATATTCTTGGGGTTTTTTTTTCTTCTTCCTTGAAAACGTTTTGTTTCTCGCCCAAGAAGTTTCTTGAGTTCTGAAAAACTGAAGGGACGAAGGTACTTGGATAAAGAAGCGAAACGTTTTCAAAAACCCAAGAAAATCCAGTTTATCTTTCTTAAAAGCACCTTTGGGATTGAATTGCCCGAGTTGTTTAAGTGCAACAGCAATAGCACTTAAGATAAGGTAACCTTTGTTGTCATTTTTTTTTTTACCGTGGGCACAACGGCACACCTCAAAAATGAAATTTAGTTGCCCGCTCTCAGAGTGAAACACATACATGACACACACCTAACCACACTATGTACAACATATGCATATTTATTTATCTTATTTATTTAATTAGATTTCTATACCGCCCTATTCCCGAAGGACTCAGGGCGGTTTACAGGGCAGCATAAAATACAATATAAAAGATAATATAAAATTAAAATAAATTAAATTAATTAAGCCCAACAATTAAAACAATATTTAAAAAGCTAACACCCCCCACGTCAGTCCAGGCCTGATAAATCGAAAAACCAGGTTTTCAGGTCCTGGCGAAATGAACGCAGATCAGGGGCAGTCCGGAGTTCCACAGGTAAATCATTCCAAAGGGCAGACGTGCCCACAGAGAATGCCCTCCCTCTGGGGATCACCCGCCGGCACTCCCTAACCGGCGGCACCCTAAGGAGGGCCTCTCTGTGGGAGCACACAGGACGATGGGAAGTTGATGCTGGCAGCAGGTGCTCCCTAAGATAATCCGGACCCATGCCATGTAGGGCATAGACCCACACCCCTACATATACAGAACAAATAACTGTTAAATACTGCCCATCTCGAATATATACCGCTTCACAGTGCTTTACAGCACCCTCAAGGTGGTTTACAGAATCAGCATATTGCCCCCCCCCAACAAGCTGGGTCCTCATTTTACCGACCTCGGATGGATGGAAGGCTGAGTCAACTTTACGCTGGTCAGGATCGAACTCCAGACTGTGGGCAGAGTTAGCCTGCAGTTCTGCCTTCTAACCACTGCGCCGCCACGGCTCAATTGCAGCAGCCAAATTAGGATTGTAAACCAAGACTCAATAAAATGAGCAGGACTGCCTCTCAATTCAGTGAAACTGGCTTGCTACTCCAGCACATCAGAGTGAAGCCCTTAAGGTTATTAGGACCAAAGCCTGAATTTTACTCACTGAATTACAATCAATAGCTGTTTTTCATTTAAGAACAGTGTTTTTCCGACTTTAACGATTTTCAGGGATTTGAACTTCAAATCCCAGAATTCCACAGCCAACATGGGCACTGTTGAGAATTCTGGGGGTGGAAGTCCATAGCCTGGGAAACAGTGCTTTAGAGCAGGGGTCCCCAACCCCCGGTCCATGGATCAGCACTGGTCCGTGGCCTGCCCGGAACTGGACCATGCAAGCAAGCGAAACCCCATCCGTGCATACATGGGATGCAGGTAGCATGCAAAACCGTTGATAGAGCACGCAACCTGGGCGTCCTCCTGGATTCACGACTCAGTTTTGAAGATCATATTGGAGTCGTGGCTAGGGGGGCATTTGCCCAGATTCGCCTGGTACACCAGTTGCGCCCCTTTCTGGACCGAGATGCCCTACGTACAGTCACCCACGCACTCGTTACCTCCTGTATAGACTACTGCAATGCTCTCTACATGGGGCTGCCCTTGAAGACCACCCGGAGGCTTCAACTGGTGCAGAGTGCAGCTGCATGGGTAGTGATGGGAGCACCCCGATACTCCCATATTACACCCCTCCTGCGTGAGCTGCATTGGCTACCTGTTGCCCTCCGGGTGAGATTTAAGGTGCTGGCACTTACTTTTAAAGCCCTACATGGCTTAGGCCCGGGATACTTGCAGGACCATCTGCTGCCGGGAACAAATTCCCATCGCCCAGTACGCTCACACAGAGAAGGCCTCCTCAGGGTACCGTCGGCTAGACAATGTCGGCTTGCGACCCCCAGGGGAAGAGCCTTCTCTGTGGGAGCGCCAGCCCTGTGGAACCAGCTCCCCCCTGAGCTTCGGATGGCCCAAGATCTCCGGTCCTTTCGCCGCGGCCTCAAAACACTCCTTTTCCACCTGGCTGACCTGGACTGACAGGGATTTTAATTATGTTTACAATTTTAACTCTAATCTTTAATTTATTTCAATTTTAAATGTTAATTTACTGTACAGAGACCTTTAATTTTTGTTGTTGTTAGCCGCCCTGAGTCCCTCAGGAGATAGGGCGGGATATAAGTCCCATTAATAAATAAATAAATAAATAAATAAATAAATAAATAAATAAATAAATAAATAAATAAATAAATAAGTAAAACCACGCTTGCCTAGTCCACGGAAAAACCACACTTCACTAAACCGGTCCTTGGCACCCAAAAGGCTTGAGGCCGCTGCTTTAGAGCAATGGATTTGCTTAATTTACTTATTTATTTATTTTTGGGACTTATATGCCGCCCTATCTCCCGAAGGACTCAGGGTGGCTAACAACAATAAAAATACAATAATACAAAAGTTTTTTAAAAAAGAATTAAACTAGCAGCCCCAATAATAAGTTAAAAACATTTTAAAAATCCCTGTCAGTCCAGGTCAGCCTGATGGAAAAGAAATGTTTTAAGGCCACGGCGAAAGGACCGGAGATCCGGGGCCATCCGGAGCTCAAGGGGAAGTTGGTTCCACAGGGCTGGCGCTCCCACAGAGAAGGCCCCCCCTGGGGGTCGCCAGCCGACATTGTCTAGCCGATGGCACCCTGAGGAGGCCCTCCACTTTACAATGCCTTGGTAAGGCCACACCTGGAATACTGCATCCAGTTTTGGTCACCATGATGTAAAAAAGATGTTGAGACTCTAGAAAGAGCGCAGAGAAGAGCAACAATGATGATCAGGGAGCTGGAGGCTAAAACATATCAGGAACGGTTGCTGGAATTGGGTATGTCTAGTTTAATGAAGAGAAGGACAAGGGGGGACATGATAGCAGTCTTCCGATATCTCAGGGGCTTCCCCAAAGAAGAGGGAGTCAAGCTATTCTCCAGAGCGCCTGAAGGCAGGACAAGAAGCAACGGATGGAAACTAATCAAGGAGAGAAGCAACCTAGAACTAAGGAGAAATTTCCTTATCATGAGAACAACTAGCCAGTGGAACAACCTGCCTCCAGAAGAATGTTCCAACACTGGAAGTTTTTAAGAAGAGACTGGACAGCCATTTGTCTAAAATGGTATAGGGTTTCCTACCTGAGCAGGGGGTTGGACTAGATGACCTACAAGGTCCCTTCCAACTTGATGATGATGATGATGTTATGCTATCATGTTAGAATCTTCTCGGATCGTTGATTTCCTGATAGTCCTATGATTCAGGCTACGTTGAGCTCCTGCTAACCTAGTTACACAGTAGTACCTGGTAGGATATTTTGTAGGTGTGTTGGTGACTTGTCTTTCAGGAAAGAAGGGGAACAACAGACCTGAAGGGAATATGTTCTTGCCATCTAGATCTAAAGATTCCTCATCAATCCCTTGGTGAGATTGGTGGTAGAAGACTTGCCCAGGAATGTTAGCTAATACCAGCACTTTCAAATCGGGGTTTACGCCTCTCAGATGTCAGTGTGAGCGAGACAAAGGGGGGAAAACTCAGCATAAAATTTGACAAGTTTTGAAAAGCTGATCATTTAAATGTTTGTTTGTTCCTCAAAACTGGGATGTCCATAGGCCAGTCTTAACATCTGGTAGCTCTACACATAGATTTTGCTAACCTCGGTAAACATTTTCCTTGGTAAAATTGTCAAAGCTTTGACCTTTTTTTTTTAAAAAAAAAACACCACTTCAGTAGATTGTACAGAATGTTTGAACAGATGAATACCAAAGTACGAAGGTAGTCAAAAGTTTTAGCATAAGATAAAACAGCATAGCAGATTTTAAAAAGTCAACAGATAATACAGCAAAGCTTTAAAAACTCGAATGTATTAGTTTTGTTTTTATAGCCAGAGCTAAACATTTGGCTGCCACCACTATAATTTTATCATTTTTATCTGTGAGTAGAATTTCAACGGTATCTGTTCCTGGCCTTGATTTTAAAATACACCGTATTATTGATTGATTGATTGATGGATTACATGCCATGAAGTTGGTATCCACTATTAGGTAAAGGTAAAGGTTCCCCCGCACATGCGTGCTAGTCGTTTCCGACTCTAGGGGCCGGTGCTCATCTCCGTTTCAAAGCCGAAGAGCCAGCGCTTGTCCGAGGACGTCTCCGTGGTCATGTGGCTGGCATGACTAGATGCCAAAGGCGCATGGAACGCTGTTACCTTCCCACCAGAGTGGTCCCTATTTTTCTATTTGTATTTTTTACGTGCTTTCGAACTGCTAGGTTGGCAGAAGCTGGGACGAGTAACAGGCGCTCACTCTGTTCCGCAGCACTCGGGATTCGACCCGCCAAACTGCCGACCTTCTGATCGACAAGCTCAGCGTCCTAACCCACTGAGCCACCGCGTCCACTATTAGCAACCATATAGATTGATTTTTTTTGCAAATGATCTCTTTTCCAAACTGATCTTTTTTTTTTGTTCCAGAGGTGCAGTCATTCCTACTGCCTAGTTGAATAATAGAACAGAATAACAGAGTTGGAAAGGGACTTTGGAGGTCTTCTAGTCCAACCCCCTCCCCCCCTGCTCAAGCAGGACACATTATACCATTTCAGACAAATGGTTGTCCAATCTCTTCTTGAAAACCTCCCAGTGACGGGAGCATCCGCAATTTCTGGAGGCAAGCTGTTCCACTGGTTAATTGTTCTCTGTTAGGAAATTTCTCCTTAGTTCTAGGTTGCTTCTCTCCACCCACTTTGCTACTGGTTAGGCTTGTCTGCTGTTTCCTTTCAAGGCTAGACTATATCTTGCTGAAAACTCTTTTAAAAATGGTAGTGCACTAAAATATCAACCCACCGTTTTCAGACCTCTGTACCCATACAGAGCAATGTCTTTTGAAGTCGACCCTGTAACATATTTTTTTTTATTTTTTTATTTTTTAATTCCATTTATATCCCGCCCTTCTCCGAAGACTCAGGGCGGCTTACAAGCTTAGCAGTAGCCTTCATTCTATGTATATGCCTGCTTATTAGGGCTTTCACACACACACCAAGCGGCATTATTACAAAGTCAGCTTAATTGCCCCCAACAATCTGGGTCCTCATTTTACCTACCTGGGAAGGATGGAAGGCTGAGTCAACCTTGAGCCTGGTGGGACTCGAACCTGCACTAATTGCAGGCAGCTGGTGTTACTTAAGGAGGCGTTAGCCCACTGCTCCACCAAGGCTCTTTGATAGCAAATTCACAGTGCAAAAAGCTATTCTGTCTTGACTTAAGTATAAACAGCTAAAATAATAGCTGAAACTTGTTGCTTATTGCAGGGGTGAGCATAATTACCTGCCTTTAGCCATTAATTCCTGTACTGAATTATCCCATAATCCTTACTGTTGGTCCTGATCCCAACTGTAAGTCTTGTGGGAATGTACTGTCCCTGTATTACATGTAGACCTCGACTTACAACTGTTTATTTAGTGACCGTTCAAAGTTACAGCGGCACTGAAAAAAGTCACATGACCAGTTTTCATACTGATAACCGCCGTAGTGTCCCCATGGACAGTGGTGGGATTCAGCTGGTTCGCACCACTTCGGCAGAACCGGTAGCTAATCTTTTGTTGCCCAGGCCCAGAATGGACTCCCGAAAGTGGCCTCCATGCAGAGAACCAGCTGTTCACGTATTTGAATCCCACCACTGCCCATGGACATGTGATCAGAACTCAAATGCCTGGCAATTAACTCATACTTATGACGGCCGCAGTGTCCCGGGGTCACACGATCCCCTTTTGTGACCTTCCGACAAGCAAAATCCAGGGAGAAGCCAGGTTGACTTAAGAACAGTTTGAGTAATTTAACAACTAGAGTGATTCACTTTATTTCAACAACTGTGACAAGAAAGGTCATAAAATGGGGCAAGCTCACTTAACAAATGTTTCACTTAGCAACGGAAATTTTCGGGCTCCATGGTGGTCATAAGTCGAGGACCACCTGTACTGTATTGAACATTAAAGTGCTTTTGTCTGCTTAGAAGACAAACAGTCGGAATCAATGCCAGTTTGACCAGTCTTTCCCTGTTTTAAGCTGTGTGTCTGCTGCATAAGAACAGTTTGAAACTTTGCATAATCCTTCCTTGGCTTTGGAACCAAAAATTGAATTGTGTGCTTAGTTGAGCTTTTGTTTGCAGAGGGCACCAGTGCAGCCAATTGTGCAAACCTGGAAGATGTATAATTAAACAATCACGTTAAGGCTGTTATAAAGAAAACTGGTTTGTGATGCCTTAGCCCAGTTATCAAACTGCATTCCTTCCAGGAAACTGCATGTCCAGAGCTGAGGTTGTTGAAACCTCCTACTTAGAAACCAGCCTTGTGAAAAATAAATATGCATATGAGCAGTGCTTTTTTTGTAAAAGAAAAAGGTGCCGGAACTCACACATGTCATACAACCCGCCTTGCCTACCCTACAAGGTTCCATCCAAAAAAGGTGCCGGTACTCCGTTCTGAGCGTTCTATGAGAAAGAAAGCCCTGCATATAAGCATGGAAGGTGTTCAGTGCGGTTTTCAATTGCTGCACCAGCTAGACTGATTCCTAAAGAAGCAAATGAATCTCACTCCGATGAAGCTTCTTGATGCTTAATTAATGGTTCAGAATTTGGGGGACAAGGACACACATCCCACGTTTCTTCCTGGGCTCTTGAGAGAAGTAAATTGCAAGATCAGAAAAGAGAGGGCTCCGAAATAAGATCTTGAGCTTTTGACAGGCCTGGATTCAAATGACCATTAATGGGTTAATCAGAGGAGGAGTGAAGTGGGCCTGGGAGAGTTGAAATCACATTCTAGTTGCCCCTCAGCCATTAAAGCTTCCTGGGTGTAATGGCCTGGGAGACCTCAGGAAAAGCCATAGACTGGACAGTCTGTATATAAAAGATTTCTCTGTCATGGGAAGGAGAGGAGGGCGTGAGAAGGACATTTCAGAAAGGTCTAGGACCACTTGGTGTGGGCAGCTCAGTGCGGCCAACTCACCATGGCCAACTCGCTGCGGCTAACTCGTTCCAGGACATCTTGCCATGGCCAGCTCCCCACAGGACAAGAGTTACACAGATATTGAGGAAATGCTGGAATAGAATCATTAAAGAAAGGATGCAAAAGGACGGGCAAAACAAAATGTGAATGACAAAAATGGAAATATTTTTTTTAAAATCATTTTAAATACTTAAATTGAATTGTTGAATTGTCTTCCTGTGAGATGTCCTGCGGTGAGTTGGCCATGGCGAGTTGGCTGCACCTCGTTGACTCTGGTGAGTTGACCGTGGTGAGTTGGCTGCGCCGAACTAACCATGGCAAGTTGGCCATAGCGAGTCGGCTGCACCTAGTTGACCGTGGCAAGTTGGCCATAGCGAGTCGGCTGCACCTAGTTGACCGTAGCGAGTCGGCTGCACCTAGTTGACCGTAGCGAGTCGGCTGCACCTAGTTGACTGTGGCAAGTTGGCCATAGTGAGTCGGCTGCACCTAGTTGACCGTGGCAAGTTGGCCGTAGTGAGTTGGCTGTGCCGAGTTGACTGCGGTGAGTTGGATGACTCTATAACTGCCGTCTATTTAGGTAGCTCATGGATTCATGTATTGTGCCAGTCCAGAAAAATGGCTTTAGAATAGAATTATGCATTAGCCAAATGTGATTGGACACACTAGGAATTTGTCTCCGGTGCATAAGCAGCAATGTGTGAAAAACGGATCATAAGTCACTTTTTCCCAGTGCTGCTGTAACTCTGAATGGTTACTAAATGAATGTTTGTGAGGACTAATTATTTTGCAGTCCAACCTCACCCACAGGGTGGTCTTCATGGGGAGAACACATCTTGTACTGCACTTAAATATAAGCACATACCAAATAAAAATATAAGCACCTATCAAATAAAAATACCTCTGAGTTAGATGTGTAAATCCTCAGTTTTGTTTCCAACTTTCCCCTCCCCTTAATTGTGGTTTCCGTACGACCACATTACTGGCAATAGAAATGAGGGTGGTTGGTTTTTTTGTTTATTTTTAAAGGGAAAACAAGCAAGATAAGAGCCCGCTTAACACTTTGGCAAAAAGCTGTAATGCGGGTTTGTTGTTTTTGGGTTTGGGACTTAGCCTTTTGTATAAACCCACCTAGGGAGCTTCAAAGGAGTCGCCCAGCCACTGGATCCCAAGAAGTTGTCCAACATGTATCCTAATCTGCAGTCTAAGTGTTGGAGGTGTGGTAGCTTAGAAGCTACCTATTTCCACATGTGGTGGACTTGTAGAAACATAAAAGCCTTCTGGATTAAAATTTGGTGGAACATTCAAAAGATTTTTAAGAGGAAGATAAAGTTTTCCCCGCAATTGTTCTTACTGGGTATTGTTGTAAATTGTGATGTCAAAGAGACTAATCTGATGTTGAATATGATAACGGCAGCACGGTTACTGGTGGGACAATATTGGAAGAAGGACAATCTGCCCACGGTAGAAGAATGGGTGTTTAAAGTTTCTAATCTTGCAGAAATGTCCAAGATTTCTGCTTATTTAAAGGATCACTCACAGGAGAGATATATTTCAGTTTGGAGGAGATGGATAAATTATATTGAAAACAAATATGGGACCAAAAAGTTCCATTTAGCTTATGAGTAGAATTTAGTGGGATATTGTTATTGTTAGTAGTTATGCTAAGAGAGAGTTAAAGCGCAGTACGAATTTGGTTGATTGTATATTGTGTAAATTTTTATTTAGAATGTGATTGTTGTAACTATAATCCTGTATTTAGCTCTGGGAAGTGGGGGGGTTGGGGTGGGAGGGATTTGGGGATATATTGTAAAATATTGTAAAACTCTTTAATAAAAAAAAAAAGAGAGAAATGTGGCTAACCACAGCAGCTGCACATCTCAGATCAAAGGTTTGGCAGTCTGAAACTTGAGTTTAGCAAAGCTGAACTTGCCATCCAGCCAGGGAAAAAAAAAACAAACCCACAACGAAAACCTTAGGCATTTCAAAACGAGAAAGGAAATAGTTGGGGCGTAAGGGCAGAAACATACGCTCGGTGGGAATCTGCTGTTAGGCCTCATTCGAAATGACACAGGCAATCCTCGACTTACAAACATTTGTTTAGTCACCCACGACTGTTTCCCACACTTAACGACCTTTCCAGCATCCCCACGGTCACGTGATCAACATTCCGACGCTTGGACACTGGCACGTACCTACGACGGTTGCAACGTCCTGGGCGTCACCCGATTCCCCCTTTGGCGACCTTCTGACCAGCAGAGTCAATGGGGAAGCCGGACTCACTTACCGACGGAGTTACTAACTTAATAGCGGCGGTGATTCACTTAGCAGCTGTGGAAAGAAAGGTCGTGAAACGGGTCATAACTCACTTAACAACCGTCTTGCTTAGCAGTGGAAATTTTGGGCTGAACTGTGGCCGTAAGCCGAGGACCACCTGTATCTTTGGATATAGAGGAGGGCGTCTCCTGAGGCACACTCCTTTTGACACGTTTCTTATATATATATATATATGTATGTATGTATGTATATATGTATGTATGTATCTATATATTATTATTGATTGATTGATTGATTGATTGATTGTCTCTCTTTTCTTCCTCCGTGCTCAGCGGTGATCCTGCCCACCATTTGGGCCTACCTGCAAAAGCTAAACGCTGAACCGTACTACTTGGGCCTGGCTCTCTCTGCGTTTAGCTTTGCTGGTTTAATCACAGGCCCCTTCTTTGGATATTGGTCCGATCGGACCCACCGAACCAAAGGGAGCATCATGTTTGCCAACTTGTTTCAGATAGCAGGTGAGTGGACCCTGCTGGGGGGGGGGTCAGGGTTGGCACAGGTTGCCCTCACAGGTTAGTTTGCCGTCTTCCGCCCCCAGGTGAGCTGAACTGCTCATACCCCTGATCTAACCCATCCTTCTGCAGGAACACCAGCCAAACCATCCTTGAGAGGTGACTGTCCATCTCTTTTTGGAAGCCCCCAGAAATGGAGAACCCATAGTCTCCATAGATAGATTGTTCTACTGATCCATCGTTCCACCTCACCCTCAGGAAATTTATTCCAATAGTGAGTCAGTCACTCCTTCCAGCTTTAGGAGACACATCTACCCATAATTCACTTCTTCCCCTGATCCTAGTGAGGGAGCTGTTCTGCTGTGCACAAAACCTCACCTAGCATCATGCTGACCATGAATGATTTAGCGTTGGGTGCCGCCAACTTTGGTGGCATCATGGGCAGCTTCACTCCAGCTGGGTTCTGGTCCTGTGACAGATGGCTGTCTGATCTCCACCAAGCCATCTCGCTTCTAGTCTTTCTTAACGTTGTCTTTGTTTTCAGGAAACTTCATGTATTTTGTTGGTGGCACCAAGTGGATGCTCCTCAGCAGCCGACTAGTAGCAGGTAAGGACCAGTGAGGACCACTTTTCTGAGTCTAATTCAGGGGTCTTCAAACTTGACTCTTTCCTCAGACAGCAACGCTGTCTGAGGAATTCTGGGAGTTGAAGTCCACGAGTCATAAAAGGGCCACGTTTGAAGACCCCTGGCCTAATTCAATCCAACCGAACTCAACTAATTGAGCTTGAGGTACAAATAAGAGAATTTTCTTCAGTTTTTCCTTAATTTGGAGGGCTTAAGTTGATCAGAGATCAACCCTGACTCCAGATCCTGAAGTGGAAACTCAAACACTTTGGCCACCTAATGAGAAGGAAGGACTCACTGCAGAAGAGCCTAATGCTGGGAAAGATCGAGGGCAATAGAAGAAGGGGACGACAGAGAATGAGGTGGCTGGATGGAGTCACTGAAGCAGTAGGCATGAGCCTAAATGGACTCCAGAAGATGGTAGAGGACAGGAAGACCTGGAGGAACGTTGTCCATGGGGTCGCGATGGGTCGGACATGACTTTGCAACTAACAACAACAACAACAAGTTTCTGCAAGTCTATCAGCCCTTGGCTTCTCTTCTTTCCTTCTCTTTCCACACAACTTAACTAAACCTCTTAGGCAAAAGGCCCAGCAAAAACATGAACGTGCTTTTCTAACCTTGTTTTGCAGCTCAGCCTGTTGGCGCCAAGTTAGCTCATTTGGTTAGTCTTTATATTTCCGTGTACGGTGCAAATCCCCCCCACCACCCAAAAAAGTGGCCGAGTGTCAAGTTAAGAGTATTGCACAAGTACAGGACTTCAATTATATTTTGGATTTGTAGTTTCTGAGCTGGTTTTGTAATATTTGAAATGTATTACGCTTGGTCTTCTTACCCTTGTTCTAAAATTAACAAAGAGGACTGCATTAAAAGAAAATATCTTGCCCAACCAACCAGATATGTTGTTCCGTAGCAGAACATCCAGATTCAGCCATAGTTTCATTCCATACAGCATTAACTCCCGGGCTTCCTCCTTCCGTTATATATTCAAGATGGACAGTAGTTAATATTTTATTGTTATGTATATACAGTGGTGTGGGTCTATTCCAGGGGTAGGCAACCTCGGCTCTTTTATGACTCATGGACTTCAATTCCCAGAATTCCTGAGTCAGCATGGCTGGCTCAGGAATTCTGGGAATTGAAGTCCATGAGTCATAAAAGAGCCGAGGTTGCCTACCCCTGGTCTATACATATGTTGTATATAGTTTGTTTTAGGTGTGTGTCATGTATGTGTTTCACTTTGAGAGCGGGCAACTAAATTTCATTTTTGATGTGTGCCCACAGTAAAAAAAAAATGACAGTAAAGATTATCTTATCTTATTAGCTGGACAAATCTCGAAGGCATCAAACAGAGATGGCTAAATGGGCTAACATGCTTTGGGTGGGTTGATGAGAGAACAGCTGACCGCTGGTTTAAAAGAGGGGTCCAAAGAGGCCATCTAGGTCAAAACTGAACAGCCCTTCCTCAACAGTGGGGGAGGGATATGACATCATCTATCTCCAGTCTACCACACAGTCCTTTCAGTGGTTCCAGGATGGCTGTCAGAGCTTCAAACCCTCTGAATACAGCCACGGTTTTTCGTTTTTTGGCTGTCACGGCAATGGGAGGGGGTTAGACTGCATTCTTATAGTTTAGTGAAAACAATAACTTTCTTGTGGGAACCAAGGTCAAGCAGCTAAAGTGTTTGGCGGGCTGGTGCTACCATTAGGGAGCCCGCCAAAGGCGTTAATTGGGGATTGTGACGTATGACTCACAAATGGGTGGGGAGTTCAACTTTTACTTTGTAACCTTTTTTGGTGGGGTAACTTTCAGTCTTGGTTTCACCTTTGTTCGTGCTGATGTTATGTAGCAATTAAAAGTGTTCTTTGAAGAAAGCAGTGGCCTCATTCTTATTTCTTCTGGTTTCATTTATTGGAAGCATGACACACCCATTTGCACCACTCAGGTGACCCTGAGGACACAGATAAACCCCCAGGTGGCCTCAATGACTCTCTAAAACAGGGGTCTTCAAACTCGGCCCTTTTATGGCTCATGGACTTCAACTCCCAGAATTCCTCAGCCAGCGTGCCTGGCTGAGGTATTCTGGGAGTTGAAGTCCACAAGTCATAAAAGGGCCAGGTGTGAAGAACCCTGCTCTAAAAGAATGCAAATGACGTAAATCCTTCCATTTCCCTCACCTTCCAGTCAGAGCTGAAAAAGCTTCTTGGATGAGAAGCGAAACGTCTTCAAAGAAAAAACAACAACAAGAAAGTCCAGTTGCCTCGTGAAAAAACACCTTTGGGTGGGTGAGAGAAGATGTGCTTCATTTGCCCTTCCTTCGTTTTCCAACGCTCTTTTCTGGATCTCCACTACAGGTGTGGGAACTGGAGCAGGTGCTTCCATCTTTGGCTACCTCACCCGTTCCACCACTTCGCAGGAAAGGTCCAAGGTCTTTGCAGCCGTCATGGCCTGTCGCCAGGTTGGGCTTCTTATCGGTAAGGACTCCGCTTTTTGACAGAACCCTCCCCACAAAAACTGACATTTGTGCCGGCACTGGAAGTTTGCATTGCGGTACAAGTAGTCTTTGACTTACAATGGTTCATTTAGTGACTATTCAAAGTTACAATGGCAGCGGAAAAAAGCGACTTATGACCATTTTTCACACTTAATGACCGTTGCAGCATCTCCATAGTCATGTGATCAAAGTTCAGAAACTTGGCAGCTGATTCATACTTAGGACGGTTGCAGTGACCCAGGGTTGTGTGATCCCTTTTTGCGACATTCTGACCTCACAGATTCACTTTACAACCTTTTTGCTAACTTAACAACTGCAGTGAGTCACTTAAAAACCGTGGCAAAGCAAGGTCGTAAAATGGGGCAAAATTCACTTAACAAATGGTTCACTGAAGAGGGACCAACGGAAATTTTAGGCTCGACTGTTGTAAGTCAAGGACTTACCTGTAGTTTGTCCCTGGCCTTCTTTACATCATCTGAGAGGATTTCTGGAAGGGAAAAATAAAAATAAAAATGTCGATGATTAGTTATGTAGGCCCTTTACCAAGCACTGAGTTATTCAGTCAAGGCAGTTTGTGGATGAAATTAAAATTGGCCTGAAAAGGGCCCGTTCTAGAAGATTAACTTCTGACTGTAACTTCAGATCAGTTTTTAAACAAACATACGTGCTGAGAAGCTGCTCTTTCAATGAAAACACAAGTTTTTTTTAAAAAAAATGGAAGACAGCAGCAGAAATGGCAACTGAACTTTCTTTAGTCTTTAATGTCAAGGTAATGATTTGGAAGCTAACCAGCTGATGTAAGATGTATGATGTAATGATGGGAATGACTCAGCAGGGTCTATGTCCCTTTAACAGCCAGCTGGGTCTGTGTGTCTTTAAGAGCCATGTATAAAAGGGAAGGCTCCGCAGATGTGTTCTCTCTCTTCTGTTTCCTGCTGTAGCTGCTGTGTGTTGGGGACTGCTGTATTAACATATGTATGTATATTGTTCCTGGTGTGTGATATTGTAGATAGTGTAAGATAAACCATTCAATATAGACCACTGTTTACTGCATTTACTTCTGGGTTATCTCAGCGCAATAAGGCTGTGCATGCTCTGATACTTAAGTTATTTGGAAGTTCTAGAACGGGTCAGCAACCTGAAACAGTGAAAGAGCCACTCGGAACCGGTTCCCTCACAAAAGGAAAAACTGGGAGCCGCAAAAAATGTGTGTGCATGCGCACACATGCGCAGAACAGGATTTGACTGAAGAGTGGAGCCAAGGCAAAATATGCACCTACCCTGCACATTTGAATTGATTGGTTGAACTTTTTTAGTCCCTTTTTTTGGGGGGGGGACTGCACATGGCAGAGGACTGGGAGCCGCAGAAGACGGCTGAAAGAGCCGCATGCGGCTCCGGAGCCGCTGGTTATAAGTTGAAGAACCTGCAGCTGCCCCAAAGTTGAATAAATCCTTAGCAGTTGCCCCCATCGGCACTAATAACATTAACACCTTTGGGAGTACCACAAGTTTCCTGATCTTCCTAGATATTTTTTTTTGTGGCTTAGGGTTTTTTTTTTGGTCACAGCTAAGTTATGGTGTTCACTCATCACCAAAAATTATGCAGGGATGAAATTCATTGTCACCCTGGCCAGCCTCTATCCCAGGGGTAGGCAACCTTGGCTCTTTTATGACTGGTGGACTTCAACTCCCAGAATTCCTGAGCCAGCCTGCCTCAGCTTGGAAACCTCTCCCTTTTCCCTCAACATGGCTGGCTCAGGAATTCTGGGAGTTGAAGTCCACGAGTCATAAAAAAGCCAAGGTTGCCTACCCCTGAACTATCCCAATCACCTTTGTCTTGCACTTTCCTGAATTTCCTTCATGGTAACGATTGACAAGGCTTAGCAGATACGACACATCTGTGGGCTGTTCTTAGATGTAGTTAGTCCTCAACTTACGACCACAAGTGAGCCCAACACTTGTTGGGTTGTTGCGAGTTTTGCCCCATTTTATGACTTTTCTTGCCACAGTTGTTAAGGGAATCACTGCAGCTGTTAAGTTAGCGACACGGTTGTTAAGTGAATCTGTCTTCCCTGCCGACTTTGCTTGTCAGAAGGTCACAAAAGGGGAATCACATTACGCCGGGGAGACCCTGCGACCGTCATTCATACGAGTCAGTTGCCAAGCATCAGAATTTTGATCACGTGACCATGGGGATGCTGCAAATGGCCGTAAGTAAGAAACGGTCATAAGTCACTTTTTCCAGTGCTGTTGTAACTTTGAACGGTCGCTAAATGAATGGTTGTTAATTCGAGGACCACTTGTAGTGTTGGAACGGGGAGGAAAATGTTTTAATGCTGGTAGAAATAAGGCCTTTGCCTCCTGAACTGGGGACGGTGAGGATAACCTCATGAGCACACAGCAGAAAATAGACACTGCCCGGTTCCAATGGGAACATGGCTTTTAGTGCATCTCCAAATAATTGCAATTTTGTTGGAATTGATGGTCCTAAACGCCTTTTCCTAAAGTTACAATTCTAGGATCAGTTAACTTTCATACCTGTAGCTGGGGTGCCATCGCCAAGAAGTCTCTTTTTCTTGTAGCTCCCATCTTATGAGGAAAGGGAAAGTTTAAACAGAGTAGAGTAGAGTAGAGTACAATGAATAGAATAGAATAGAATAGAATAGAATAGAATAGAATAGAATAGAATAGAATAGAATAGAATAGAATAGAATAGAATAGAATACCGTATATACTTGAGTATAAGCCGAATTTTTCAGCCCACTTTTTGGGCTGAAAAATTCCACTTCGGCTTATACTCCAGTCAACAAAAAAACTTACCGAGGACTTGTGCGCGGCCGAGGCTTTGGTGCTTCCGGGATCGCGCGCACCTCTCCCAAGCCACCGCCATCCGGAGACCTGCCGAAGTTTGGGGAGGTTTGGGGAGGTGCGCGCGCACCTCCCCAAACCTCCCCAAACGTCGGCAGGTCTCCGGACCTCCGCGCCTTGCCTGCCTGCTTCTTTCTGCAGCGGAAAGAAGCAGGCAGGCAGGGCGCGGAGGAACGGAGACCTGCCGACGTTTGGGGAGGTTTGGGCGCCTCCCCAAACCTCGGCAGGTCTCCGTTCCTCCTGCCGACCTTTGGGGAGGTTTGGGCGCCTCCCCAAACCTCCCCAAACCTCGGCAGGTCTCCGTTCCTCCTGCCGACCTTTGGGGAGGTTTGGGCGCCTCCCCAAACCTCCCCAAACCTCGGCAGGTCTCCGTTCCTCCTGCCGACCTTTGGGGAGGTTTGGGCGCCTCCCCAAACCTCCCCAAACCTCGGCAGGTCTCCGTTCCTCCTGCCGACCTTTGGGGAGGTTTGGGCGCCTCCCCAAACCTCGGCAGGTCTCCGTTCCTCCTGCCGACCTTTGGGGAGGTTTGGGCGCCTCCCCAAACCTCGGCAGGTCTCCGTTCCTCCGCGCAGACCTGCCGACGTTTGGGGAGGTTTGGGCGCCTCCCCAAACCTCCCCAAACCTCGGCAGGTCTCCGTTCCTCCTGCCGACGTTTGGGGAGGTTTGGGCGCCTCCCCAAACCTCGGCAGGTCTCCGTTCCTCCGCGCAGACCTGCCGACGTTTGGGGAGGTTTGGGCGCCTCCCCAAACCTCCCCAAACCTCGGCAGGTCTCCGTTCCTGTTTGGGGAGGTTTGGGCGCCTCCCCAAACCTCCCCAAACCTCGGCAGGTCTCCGTTCCTCCGCGCAGACCTGCCGACGTTTGGGGAGGTTTGGGCGCCTCCCCAAACCTCCCCAAACCTCGGCAGGTCTCCGTTCCTGTTTGGGGAGGTTTGGGCGCCTCCCCAAACCTCCCCAAACCTCTGCAGGTCTCCGTTCCTCCGCGCAGACCTGCCGACGTTTGGGGAGGTTTGGGCGCCTCCCCAAACCTCCCCAAACCTCTGCAGGTCTCCGTTCCTCCTGCCGACCTTTGGGGAGGTTTGGGCGCCTCCCCAAACCTCGGCAGGTCTCCGTTCCTCCGCGCAGACCTGCCGACGTTTGGGGAGGTTTGGGCGCCTCCCCAAACCTCGGCAGGTCTCCGTTCCTCCTGCCGACCTTTGGGGAGGTTTGGGCGCCTCCCCAAACCTCGGCAGGTCTCCGTTCCTCCGCGCAGACCTGCCGACGTTTGGGGAGGTTTGGGCGCCTCCCCAAACCTCCCCAAACCTCGGCAGGTCTCCGTTCCTGTTTGGGGAGGTTTGGGCGCCTCCCCAAACCTCCCCAAACCTCGGCAGGTCTCCGTTCCTCCGCGCAGACCTGCCGACGTTTGGGGAGGTTTGGGCGCCTCCCCAAACGTCCCCAAACCTCGGCAGGTCTCCGTTCCTGTTTGGGGAGGTTTGGGCGCCTCCCCAAACCTCCCCAAACCTCGGCAGGTCTCCGTTCCTCCGCGCAGACCTGCCAACGTTTGGGGAGGTTTGGGCACCTCCCCAAACCTCCCCAAACCTCGGCAGGTCTCCGTTCTTCCTGCCGACCTTTGGGGAGGTTTGGGCGCCTCCCCAAACCTCGGCAGGTCTCCGTTCCTCCGCGCAGACCTGCCGACGTTTGGGGAGGTTTGGGCGCCTCCCCAAACCTCCCCAAACCTCGGCAGGTCTCCGTTCCTGTTTGGGGAGGTTTGGGCGCCTCCCCAAACCTCCCCAAACCTCGGCAGGTCTCCGTTCCTCCGCGCAGACCTGCCGACGTTTGGGGAGGTTTGGGCGCCTCCCCAAACCTCCCCAAACCTCGGCAGGTCTCCGTTCTTCCTGCCGACCTTTGGGGAGGTTTGGGCGCCTCCCCAAACCTCCCCAAACCTCGGCAGGTCTCCGTTCCTCCTGCCGACCTTTGGGGAGGTTTGGGCGCCTCCCCAAACGTCGGCAGGTCTGCGCGGAGGAACGGAGACCTGCCGAGGTTTGGGGAGGTTTGGGGAGGCGCCCAAACCTCCCCAAACGTCGGCAGGTCTGCGCGGAGGAACGGAGACCTGCCGAGGTTTGGGGAGGTTTGGGGAGGCGCCCAAACCTCCCCAAACAGGAACGGAGACCTGCCGAGGTTTGGGGAGGTTTGGGGAGGCGCCCAAACCTCCCCAAACGTCGGCAGGTCTGCGCGGAGGAACGGAGACCTGCCGAGGTTTGGGGAGGTTTGGGGAGGCGCCCAAACCTCCCCAAACAGGAACGGAGACCTGCCGAGGTTTGGGGAGGTTTGGGGAGGCGCCCAAACCTCCCCAAACGTCGGCAGGTCTGCGCGGAGGAACGGAGACCTGCCGAGGTTTGGGGAGGTTTGGGGAGGCGCCCAAACCTCCCCAAAGGTCGGCAGGAGGAACGGAGACCTGCCGAGGTTTGGGGAGGCGCCCAAACCTCCCCAAAGGTCGGCAGGAGGAACGGAGACCTGCCGAGGTTTGGGGAGGTTTGGGGAGGCGCCCAAACCTCCCCAAACGTCGGCAGGTCTGCGCGGAGGAACGGAGACCTGCCGAGGTTTGGGGAGGTTTGGGGAGGCGCCCAAACCTCCCCAAACAGGAACGGAGACCTGCCGAGGTTTGGGGAGGTTTGGGGAGGCGCCCAAACCTCCCCAAACGTCGGCAGGTCTGCGCGGAGGAACGGAGACCTGCCGAGGTTTGGGGAGGTTTGGGGAGGCGCCCAAACCTCCCCAAAGGTCGGCAGGTCTGCGCGGAGGAACGGAGACCTGCCGAGGTTTGGGGAGTTTTGGGGAGGCGCCCAAACCTCCCCAAAGGTCGGCAGGAGGAACGGAGACCTGCCGAGGTTTGGGGAGGTTTGGGGAGGCGCCCAAACCTCCCCAAAGGTCGGCAGGAGGAACGGAGACCTGCCGAGGTTTGGGGAGGCGCCCAAACCTCCCCAAACGTCGGCAGGTCTGCGCGGAGGAACGGAGACCTGCCGAGGTTTGGGGAGGTTTGGGGAGGCGCCCAAACCTCCCCAAACAGGAACGGAGACCTGCCGAGGTTTGGGGACGTTTGGGGAGGCGCCCAAACCTCCCCAAACGTCGGCAGGTCTGCGCGGAGGAACGGAGACCTGCCGAGGTTTGGGGAGGCGCCCAAACCTCCCCAAACGTCGGCAGGAGGAACGGAGACCTGCCGAGGTTTGGGGAGGTTTGGGGAGGCGCCCAAACCTCCCCAAACGTCGGCAGGTCTGCGCGGAGGAACGGAGACCTGCCGAGGTTTGGGGAGGTTTGGGGAGGCGCCCAAACCTCCCCAAAGGTCGGCAGGAGGAACGGAGACCTGCCGAGGTTTGGGGAGGCGCCCAAACCTCCCCAAAGGTCGGCAGGAGGAACGGAGACCTGCCGAGGTTTGGGGAGGTTTGGGGAGGCGCCCAAACCTCCCCAAAGGTCGGCAGGAGGAACGGAGACCTGCCGAGGTTTGGGGAGGTTTGGGGAGGCGCCCAAACCTCCCCAAAGGTCGGCAGGAGGAACGGAGACCGGCCGAGGTTTGGGGAGGTTTGGGGAGGCGCCCAAACCTCCCCAAAGGTCGGCAGGAGGAACGGAGACCTGCCGACGTTTGGGGAGGTTTGGGGAGGCGCCCAAACCTCCCCAAAGGTCGGCAGGAGAAACGGAGACCTGCCGAGGTTTGGGGAGGTTTGGGGAGGCGCCCAAACCTCCCCAAAGGTCGGCAGGAGGAACGGAAACCTGCCGACGTTTGGGGAGGCGCCCAAACCTCCCCAAAGGTCGGCAGGAGGAACGGAGACCTGCCGACGTTTGGGGAGGTTTGGGGAGGTGCGCGCAATCCTGGAAGCACCGAAGCCTCGGCCGCGCGCAAGTCCTCGGTAAGCTCCGGGCGGTCACTTGCTTCGCGTCTCCTGAGGGAAGGGGGGGCGACTGGAGCGGGCGTGTTTCCTCGCCTGCTGGGCGCCGCGATTTGCCCGGGGAACGCGCGGGCCCCGAATGGCAGCGTGGAGCGAGGAAGCGGACAGCCAGGGCTTCCCCGAGAGCCGCGGCCACACAGGGTATTCCTGTGTATTCAGGCTTGCAAAATGGCGGATCGAGCCTCTGCTGGTGGCAGAGGCTTGCAGAACGGCGGATCGGCTTATACTCGAGTCAATAACTTTTTCCAGTTTTTGGGGGTGAAATTGGGGGTCTCGGCTTATACTCGAGTCGGCTTATACTCAAGTATATACGGTAATAGGAATAGAATAGAATAGAATAGAATAGAATAATAGGAATAGAATAGAATAGAATAGAATAGAATAGAATAGAATAGAATAGAATAGAATAGAATAGAATAGAATAGAATAGAATAGAATAGAATAGAATAATAGGAATAGAATAGAATAGAATAGAATAATAGGAATAGAATAGAATAGAATAGAATAGAATAGAATAGAATAGAATAGAATAATAGAATAGAATAGAATAATAGGAATAGAATAGAATAGAATAGAATAGAATAGAATAGAATAGAATAGAATAGAATAGAATAGAATAGAATAGAATAGAATAGAATAATAGGAATAGAATAGAATAGAATAGAATAGAATAGAATAGAATAGAATAGAATAGAATAATAGGAATAGAATAGAATAGAATAGAATAGAATAGAATAGAATAATAGGAATAGAATAGAATAGAATAGAATAGAATAGAATAATAGGAATAGAATAGAATAGAATAGAATAATAGGAATAGAATAGAATAGAATAGAATAATAGGAATAGAATAGAATAGAATAGAATAGAATAGAATAGAATAGAATAGAATAGAATAGAATAGAATAGAATAGAATAGAATAGAGCTGGAAGGGACCTTGGAGGTCTTCTAGTCCAGCCCCCTGCTCAAGCAGGAGAACCTCCTATACCATCTCAGACAAGTGACTGTCTAGTGACTCTCTTCTTAAAAACCTCCAGTGACGGAGTGCCCACAATTTCTGGAGGCAAGCTGTTCCACTGGTTAATTGTCCTCACTGTCAGGAAGTTCCTGCTTAATTCCGGGTCTTGCCCTCTGGTGCTTTGGAGAATAACGTGACCCCCTCTTCTCTGTGGCAGCCCCTCAAATACTGGAAGACTGCTGTCATGTCGCCCCTATTTCTCCTTTTCTCTAGACTAGCCATACTGAATTCTTGCTGCCGTTCTTCATATTTTTTTTAGTCTCCAGGCCTTTAATTATTTTAGTTGCTCCAAGTTTATTTATTTGTTTATTTATTAAATTTTAATGCAGCAACTCTGGCTGGCTTGCCGGGGGGGGGGGGGCGGGACGGGGTTGAAGGAAGGTGACTGCAGAAGATGCTAATGTCCTGGCAGGTAACTTGTATGCCTTCTTCATTAACCTGTTATGTCATATTTGCTTCCAGGGCCAGCCTGTAACCTTTTCCTGCGCCTCTGCAATTTCCACCTGGGGCCCTTTGTGGTCAATAAGTTTACATCCCCTGGGGTAAGTCACGAGGATTTGTTCTTTTTTTTGGGAAGCACTGTTTATCGATTAAACGTATACGCTGCCTGTCTCACTCTGTAAAACGACTGTGTGGCTTGCATTTTTTTATTATTATTATTTTAATTCCATTTATATCCCGCCCTTCTCCGAAGACTCAGGGCGGCTTACAAACCTAGCAGTAGCCTTCATTCTATGTATATGCCTGCTTATTAGGGCTTTTTCACACACACCCCAAGCGGCATTATTACAAAGTCAGCTTAATTGCCCCCCAACAATCTGGGTCCTCATTTTACCTACCTCGGAAGGATGGAAGGCTGAGTTAACCTTGAGCCTGGTGGGATGCGAACCTGCACTAATTGCAGGCAGGTGGTGTTACTTAAGGAGGCATTAGCCCACTGCTCCACCAAGGCTCGGTAAATGGTAAATAATAATAAATAATTAAATAAATAATTAATAATTAATAATTATTTAATAATTATAAATAAATAATTCAAATATTAGCAAGATCAGGTACCAAACCTAACCAACGTTTATTAAATCCTCCATCAGTACTTGGGGCAAAAATAAAAAAATAAAAATGGGTGAGGAGCTTTTCCATATTTCTCGGAGAAATTTTCATCCAGTTTTGCTAGGACAAGACACTTTCAGAAGAAGAGGCTTGGCACCAATACTTAGCAGCAGAACAGATAAACTCTTGGTGGCTTTCCTAGGGGTTGATGGACAGAGTGGGAAGCCAGGGTGCTAACAGACTGCAGGTTGTCCTCGACTTACGATCACAACTGAGGCCTACATTTTTGTGGTTAAGCGAGTTTTGCCCCATTTTATGACTTTTTCTTGCCCCAGTTAAGTGCGTTACTGCAGTTGGTAAGTTGGTAAGCCGGTTGTTAAGTAAGTCCGGCTTCCCCTTCGGCTTTGCTCGTCAGAAGATCGCAAAAGGGGATCGCGCGATCCCGGGACACAGCAAAGGGCATAGATACGGAACCCGTTGCCAAACATCTGAATTTTGATCACATAATCGTGGGGATGCTTGCGAAGGTCGTCACGGTGAAAAAAAGGTCGTAAGTCCCATTTTTCAGTGCTGTTGTAATTTTGAATGTTCATTAAGCGAACTGTTGTAAGTTGAGGACTACCTATACCGGTTGGAGGATTGGGTAATGAAAGAGACCATTCTTCAGATCCCTGACCATCAGTGTCTGAGGCAATAAGACCAGCTTCCACTCCTGAGAAGTTCATATTCTTTCAAGTCCCTTTCTTCTCCCACTTCATCCTAAGAACAGTTAAAATAATGTTAAAAATGAATTCAGATCCATATTTCCAAACCTGTTCAAAAGGATGTGCTTTAGGAGTCTTTTTTTTAAGAGCAAGATTTTAGATTCCTATCATAACTCTATGCAAGCGTACTCGGAAACGAGAACTCTTGGGTTCCTGAAGATCCCAGTCTAGCTTTAGGTCAGGGGTGTCAAACTCAATTTCATTGAGGGCCGCATCAGCATTGCCGTTGCCCTCAGGGGGCCGGGTGGGCGTGGCCTACTGGGTGGGCGTGGCTAGAGTGCGTACAGCCTACTGGGTGGGCGTGGCCAGCTCTACATCGTTCGCATCAAGGGTGCCTATGGGGGCCTGGGCAGGAGTGGGACAGATCTGAGGGTCTCTGGCAGGAGGAGGGTCTCTGGGCCAGGGCCAAGGCAGTGGGGGCCGTTCCCTCACTGTTTCCAGGATGGCTTCGCGGGCCGCATGAAACCACTTTGCGGGCCGGATCCGGCCCCCGGGCCTTGTGTTTGACATGTCTGCTTTAGGTGAATCAAATAGTTCTTGAATATCTTTTCCTAGGGTTTCCCTGTTAAATGCTGCTGCTGAATAATCCTTCAGTGCTGTCTTAAAATTTCAGCGTTGTAAATGCCTTCTGCACTTCGATGAAATGGAATAAAAAGACCTCTGGTTAATCTTGGGCTTCCTTTTATTCCCTGCACTCAGTTCTGTACCATTAAAGGAGGAGAATAATAATAATAATAATAATAAATAATAATAATAATAATAATAATAATAATAATAATAATAATAATAATAATAATAATAATAATAATAATAATAATAATAATAATGAAAAACAATAATAAAGTTGGAAGGGACCTTGGAGGTCATCTAGTCCAGCCCCCTGCTCAGGCAGGAAACCCTATACCATTTCAGACAAATGGCTGTCCAGTCTCCTCTTTAAAAACTTCCAGTTTTGGAGCATTCACCGCTTCTGGAGGCAGGTTGTTCCTCTGATTAATTGTTCTAACTGTCAGGAAATCCCTGCTTAGTTCTAGGTTGCTTCTCTCCTTGGTTAATTTCCATCCGTTGCTTCTTGTCCTGCCTTCCAGCGGCTTTGGAGAATAGCTTGACTCCCTCTTCTTTTGGGGCAGCCCCTGAGATACTGGAAGACTGCTATCACGTTTGTGGCTCAGGGTTGACACGAGGGGTCCTTGATACTCTCTTGTTGCTTTTCTTGCAGACATTTCTATACCCAGCTGGGGAACATCATCATTGCTACTGGAATATAAAAGCGCAAAACCCCTTCTCCCTCCTAGCACTGATGATGTTACCTAGCCGGGCCATGAGATGTCTGCAAGAAAGTAGCCAAGCTCGTGAGGTCCACCCAGGGATTCCCCTCACCCAATTTTGCGTTACACGAAAGGACTTTCCGTTCTTTTGTTCTCTGCTCTGGCTTCTGTCGGCAGCTCTTCATGTGTCTGGTGTGGATTCTGCTTCAAGTTGTTGTGATGACGATGTACTATGACATCCAGCCACCCACTCCCACGGCCAGGACGGCATCAGCGGCGCAGCGGGAGGCCTTGGAAGAGGAGAAGAAGCCCCTGATACGACATGAGGGTGGCCGCGAAGAGGCCACGGGAGGGACCTGCTATGGCAGCACCCCTGTGGGACCTCCACTACCTTCCCTTGGCGACGAATGTCGGTATGTGCCCAATGGACACTTGGCAGATGAAGAATCCGCTGAGGAAGACAAGAATCCCTCCCATCAATTTAGCTCGGTGAAAGGTGAGGTGACCTTCGCTTGTGGCAGGAGCAGGTGATGTCGTCGTGGCCCTGGCTGCAGCCAGCATGTGGTCCCTTTTTAGAACATAGGACACAGGATGATGGTTGGAAGGGATCTTGGAGGTCTTCCAGTCCAACCCCTTGCTCAATCAGGAGAGCCCGTATCTAAACAAATGGTTGTCCAATCTCTTCTTAGAAACCACAACTTCTGAAGGCAAGCCGTTCCACTGGCTAATTTTTTCTCGCTTTCAGGAAAATTTCTACTTAGTTCTAGCATGTGTCTCTCCTTGGTAAGTTTCCATCCGTTGCTTCTTGTCCTGCCTTGGGAGTCTTTGGAGAATAGGTTGGCCTCTCTCTTCTTTGTGATAGACCCTGAAGTACTGGAAGACGGCTACCTTGTCACCCCTACAAAAGAAATACCTAGTTCCCTCAATCGTTCCTCATGTGGTTTAGCTTTCGGTCCTATAATCAACTTTGTAGCTCTTCTCTGCACCCTTTTTTTTTGGTGACCTACAGAGTAGGAGTAAGGGGGACTTTTGACCTGTTTTTGTTTTGAGATGTTTAAAAGGTAAAATGGATGCATCCGCCTTGCAGAGGTGAAACCCACCTATTCTAGAAAGTTTTCTGAAAATTTCCTTTACAACTGGGCTAAATAGTCTTAATTTTGATGGTAAGGGATAAGGCACCCATATTACTCCTTAAATTAAACCACTAACCCACCAGAAAGGGCATCCATTTTGGACCTGTGCATTTCCACTGTCATTCGTGTTATCTCTAGCCATACTGTCTCCTTGTAAATGCCTCTGTATGGCATAACCACCCGACTCCTATTATCCTCTACAAAGGCACATGTCCAAGAATTAAGGAGACCCCAAATTTGCTTTGTCTCCGTCTTAAATACAGAATAATTCTAACGCTTCGCATCCCACAGAAAAAAAATACTTTCAAATCTCCAGGTGGGGTTAGGGTTAGCTTTTGTGACAGTGTTCTGTACCAGCCTGCTACCGGCCCTGCAGAAAAGGCAGGGACAACCCCTTTTACAAGAAGGCAAGAGGCTGGAATTAAGCCTGCCAAATTTATTAACATAAAAACACAGAGCAAAGAGAGCAAACACGAACCATGAAACAGGAGCTTTTCAAGCGGTTGCCTTCAGCAAACCAGCCCTCCCACGCATTCCCCTTTTATACAGTTCAGGGCGTGGCTTCTCTCTGCCTCCTTCCGAGGTGCCCCATTGCCTTCCTCTGTTTACTCCTGATTGACTGCCTCCTGCGTCGGGCGTCCTTGAACAGGGCCAGCTGTGGGTCATCTTCATCCACGCTGTCAGGCTCACACAGCTGGGTCTCCGTCGTGACCAGGTGGGAGGGGCCTGGCTGAGGGCTCTGCGGAGCCTCAAGGCCATCATCAGCAAGCTCTTCAACACCCCCCTCCTCCTCCTCTTCCTCTGAGTCGTCCGACCCAACTGCCAAACCCACAGGCTGACCCTGAATCACAACAGACAGAGACTGATTCATACGAATAGACTGATCTGGTTACTGAATGTTTTGCCAAGTGTCAGCGCAGTGATCAGACGGATCCGAAGACAATGAACACTCCAGGAAATAAAAGGGATTTTAAGCTTTGGTATTGGCTCAAGCAAACAGGGTTAAAAAGCATAACGTGAAAAGCATACACCAGCAAGCGAGATGATGCCCAAATGTCTTAAGGGCTGCCAGGAGCTCTTTAATATGGACAGCAGAGATATCCCCGAGCGACCAATTTCTACAGTAATTAGTGCTAGGTTACATTCAGAAGCTCCCAACTAATAAACCCCCCCCCCACACACACACACACAGACTTACTGAAACCTGGCACCATGACTTCATGGTCTTGCTACAGTCAGGACACTGCACGGCCTGACTTTGGTGGCTGTTATAGGACTCTTGAGATGGGAAAGGCTGAGATTTTCACAGTGAGGAAAAATAGGAAACTACGTGAAGTTATTTCTCTTCCTTCTCCTTTGCTCGGTAAGCAAGAGTGAAAAACAAGCAGGCTGGCTCAGAATGAGTTCTACACGTCTAGAGTTTCCTTATTACAAATAATTTTCATAATTTCACAATGTCCTTATTATCCTCTTGCAATAACAGGGGTCTTCCACGTTGCTGCTACACTGAGTTCTGTAATTCTCTATTTTTCTGTTAATATATTGAACCAGATAAGTTAGCTTCAGTAAAACACAACATCATAAACGAGACAGCTAACCAAGATTAAAAATACAAGTAGCTTAGTACGTAAAGCAATTTAATTACTGAAAGTCGGTGCAAATGTGGAAGAACGTTTTGGCTGCCGTAGACCAACACGGCTTTCCTCCTACAATGACTTCAATTACCGAATTAACTTATTTGGCATCCACGTAATAGATTGAACCATAAGCTAGCCAGAGAAGCAGGGTTTGCACATTGCACTAAACTTTAGAACTCCCTAACAAAGTTCCCCCAGGGCAGGGGTAGGCAACCTCGGCTCTTTTATGACTCCTGGACTCCAACTCCCAGAATTCCTGAGCCACCTTTCCCCTCAGCGTGGCTGGCTCTGGAATTCTGGGAGTTGAAGTCCATGAGTCATAAAGCGGCCTAGGCCTAGGCCAGGGGTAGGCAACCTTGGCTCTTTTATGACTCCTGGACTCCAACTCCCAGAATTCCTGAGCCAGCATGGCTCAGCTTGGAAACCTCTCTCTTTTCCCTCAGCATGGCTGGCTCAGGAATTCTGGGAGTTGAAGTCCATGAGTCATAAAGTGGCCTAGGCCAGGGGTA
Source organism: Vipera berus (assembly GCF_964194415.1). Classification (NCBI taxonomy): domain Eukaryota; kingdom Metazoa; phylum Chordata; class Lepidosauria; order Squamata; family Viperidae; genus Vipera; species Vipera berus. The sequence continues at coordinate 7,965,521 of NC_138207.1, forward strand.
GGCAACCTTGGCTCTTTTATGACTCGTGGACTCCAACTCCCAGAATTCCTGAGCCAGCATGGCTCAGCTTGGAAACCTCTCCCTTTCCCCTCAGCATGGCCGGCTCAGGAATTCTGGGAGTTGAAGTCCACGAGTCATAAAGTGGCCTAGGCCAGGGGTAGGCAACCTTGGCTCTTTTATGACTCGTGGACTCCAACTCCCAGAATTCCTGAGCCAGCATGGCTCAGCTTGGAAACCTCTCCCTTTCCCCTCAGCATGGCTGGCTCAGGAATTCTGGGAGTTGAAGTCCATGAGTCATAAAATTTATTTATTTTATTTATTTTTATTTTTATTCCATTTATATCCCGCCCTTTTCCGAAGACTCAGGGCGGCTTACAAGCTTAGCAGTAGCCTTCATTCTATGTATATGCCTGCTTATTAGGGCTTTCACACACACCCCAAGGAATTCTGGGAGTTGAAGTCTACGAGTCATAAAAGAGCCAAGGTTGCTCTTTTACCCCTGACCCGGGGTCTGTTGTTAGCCTGATTCAGAGGGTTGTGTGTATCCAACCAGAAAGAGAACCTTGAACTTTCCCAAGTAGAGCTGTCCAAAAAAAAACACCACCCAGAGGGACAGCTTTATGATTAACCCTTCATTTCTTCCCTCCCCCCCCCCCGGCCCCCCAGAGTAAAAAGGGCCTCCTCAGCCTCAAGGAGGCTTTCCCAGATTTGATGGTGGTTGTCTTTTCATTTCAGAATACTTGAGGGAGGAAGTGGTGGTTCTCCTCACCGCCCAGTTCATTACCCTCTTCAACCAAACGGCGTTGGAGGTAGGTCTGCTTGTGCGTTGACCCTGGGCTCATTTCCTAGATCTAAAGCAGAAAGTGGAAGACTTGAGCTTTTCTGCGTTGTCCTTTTTTCCGGTTTCAATTGTTACATTCTGGAAGCAAGAATGTGGATGGTTAGTGCCGGCTCCTCTTGCTTACATCTGGAGGGTCCAGGCAAGAGAATGTGACAAAAAAGGGGATTATCTTCAAGGATGAAGGGAGGGCAAGTTAGGGGGAGCTGGCTTCACCCAACACACTAGGGCAGGGGTAGGCAACCTTGGCTCTTTTATGACGCGTGGACTTCAACTCCCAGAATTCCTGTACTGGCTGAGGAATTCTGGGAGTTGAAGTCCACGAGTCATAAAAGAGCCAAGGTTGCCTACCCCTGAGCTAGGTGGATTAAAGCGTGGTTTTTGTCTTCACAGAACAGGTGTTTAATCATCCCCTGCACTGAGCAGAGAGTTGGAACTAGATCAGTGCATTTCAAGCTTGGCAACTGTTCGGATGAGGAATTCTGGGGGTTGAAGTCCACCCATGTTCTGAAGTTGCCAAGTTTGAAAAACGTTGGACTGGATGAGCCAGAACAAGGGTGTCCAACCTTGGCGATTTTAAGACTTGTGGATTTCAACTCGCAGAATTCTGGGAGTTGAAGTCCACAAATTATGAAATTTGCCAAGGTTGGACACCCCCGATCTAGAACCTCCTGGATAATCTTTACAATTTATTGCTTCTCTTTTGTTTCTGCACAACTGCAACCCTGTGAGGTGGCTTAGATTGGGGCGTCTAGGCCAGGATCACCCAGCCCAGTCTAACTTAGTGTGAGGGCCCAGTGCAACCCAACCTTAAGACATTAGCTACTTTTCACAACAGGCTAAACCACCCAAAACTATCCAGTTCCATTTCAGCTTAGCTGGTTGTGTTAACCCAGGGAATTTCTCCCTTCATGCTTCAAAGCCGCTCCCAACTTTCATTGATCAACTTTTCAAAAGACACCAACTCATGGATAAGGGGTGGGACTTTTTTTAAAAATAAAATCACAGTGGTGGTTGCGACTGTGTGGTCAAAGCCGCCTCATTTTTGACAGCCGTTGTGGCGCAGTGGTTATAGAATGCAGTACTGCAGGCTACTTCTGCTGACTGCCGCCTTTCTGCAGTTTGGCAGTTCGATCCTGACTGGCTCAAGGTCGACTCAGCCTTCCATCATTCCAAAGTTGGTAAAATGAGGACCCAGATTTTTGGGGGGCAAATATGCCAATTCTGTAAACCGCTGAGGGAGGGCTGTAAAGCACCGTGAATTGGTATATAAACCTAAGTGTTATTGCTATTGCTGTTTTTGTGGGCATCGTACGTATCAACCAATATACATTAGGGAGGTCCAGTCTTTGAAGACTTGTGGACTTCAACTTCCAGAATTCCCCAGCCAGCAAGGGCAGCCCTGACATAGCCCACCAGACCCAAGTTCCTTCATCCTCGTTTGGAAGACTCATAAGTTGAAAGGTTCAGGATCGAAACCCGGAGTTTAGTGTATTGAAGGTTGCTGCTCATAGTGTTTGCAGGTCATTCTAAGAATAGGTAAACCACCTGGAACTTGTATTGATTTTCCTCCGCAGACTATGGTGACTCCAATTACACAGAAGTATTTGAACTTTGGAGAACTGGAGAACAGCATCATGTATTTCCTGTGTGGTGTGGAGGTAAGGGTGAAAAGGGGGGACACCGTAACTGAGCAGCCTGTGTGTTACAGGAGATTTTGCTCGCCGTTCCACTTTAATAAGGTAGAGCGTCAGCCTGAACAGGTAAAGGAGGTAGGAATCATGACTGGATGAGCTTTCTACTTCATTGCAAAGCTACGTTGATAGGGCCTTGCAAATATGAAAGTACAATTCTCTTTCCCTTTCTCTTTCTCTTTCTCTTTCTCTTTCTCTTTCTCCCTCCCTCCCTCTCCCTCCCTCTCCTCCCCCCCCATACACACATCTCTTTTTACAGCCCAAGAAATTAGGCAGGGTCTCTTCTGACCCTCTCGCCCTGCCCATTACAGGCAGTGGTGGTGATGGCGCAGTGGTTAGAATGCAATACTGCAGGCTTAACTCTGCCCACTGCCAGCAGTTCGATCCTGAACAGCACAAGGTTGACTCAACCTTCCAACCTTCCGAGGTCGGTAAAATGAGGACCCGGATTGTTGGGGGTCAAATATGCTGACTCTGTAAACCGCTTAGAGAGGGCTGTAAAGCGCTGTGAAGCGGTATACAAAGTCTAAGTGCTGTTGCTAGTCCTCGATTGACAGCCATTCATTCAGTGACTTTTCGAAGTTTACAACAGCACGGAAAAAAGTGACCTACGACCGTTTTGAACGCTTATGACCGTTGCAGCATCTCTGTGGTCAGGTAATCAAAATTTGGGGGGCTTGGCAGCTGACTCATATTTATGATGGTTGCAGTGTCCCGGGAGTCATGTGATCATCACCTTTGCAACCTTCTGACAAGCAAAGTCAGTGAGGAAAAGCCAGATTCACTTTACAAGCATGTTACTAACTTAACAACTATGGTGATTCACTTAACAACTGTGACAAGAAAGTTCGCCAAATGGGGGCAAAACCCACTTAACAAATAGTTCACTTAAGAGGAACCGAAGAAGCTTCTTGGATGAGAAGCGGAACATCTTCAAGGAAAAACAAAGAAAGTCCAGTTGCCTTTTGAAAAAGCACCTTTGGGACAACCATGATCTGGATAACTGAGAATAGAATAGAATTAGAATAGAATAGAATAGAATAGAATAGAATAGAATAGAATAGAATAGAATAGAATAGAATAGAATAGAATAGAATAGAATAGAATAGAATAGAATAGAATAGAATAGAATTACGGGATAGAAGAATAGAATAGAATTAGAATTAGAATTAGAATATAGAATAGAATAGAATAGAATAGAATTACAGAATAGAAGAATAGAATTAGAATTAGAATAGAATAGAATTATGTGATAGAAGAATAGAATAGAATTCAATTGAATTACGGGATAGATGAGTAGAATTAGAATAGTACAGAACAGAATAGAATAGAGTAGAATTATGGGATAGAAGAATAGAATAAAATAGAATTCAATTGAATTACGGGATAGATGAGTAGAATTAGAATAGTACAGAACAGAATAGAGTAGAATTATGGGATAGAAGAATAGAATAGAGTTGAATTGAATTGAATTACGGGATGGAATGGAATAGAATAGAATAGAATAGAATAGAATAGAATAGAATAGAATAGAATAGAATAGAATAGAATAGAATAGAATAGAATAGAATAGAATAGAATAGAATAGAATAGAATAGGACAGGACCTTGGAGGTCTTCTAGTCCAGCCCCCTGCACAAGCAGGAGAACCTACGCCGTCTCAGACAGGTGATTGTCTAGTCTCTTCTTAAAAATCTCCATTGATGGAGCACCCACGATTTCTGAGGCAAGCTGGTTGATTTCTCCTAAATTCCAGGTTGTTTCTCTCTGATCAGTTTCCAGAATCTCCATAGAGACTTAACAACCATGTTACTAATTTGACAATGGCACTCATTCACTTAATAATTCTGGCAAGAATGGCTATAAAATGGAGCAAAACTCACTGAACCACCGTCTTGCTTAGCAAGAGAAAGGTTGGGCTAAATTGTGGTGATAAGTCAAGGACAACCTGTATCCACCTTTGAGCTACGCTGCCTCTTCTCTGACTGTGTGCTTGGCGATGTCTCTCTGCCCATTCTCCCGGGGTCTTTCCCCCACCTGCCATTCCAGGCAGACGGGGGCCAAGTCCCCATTGCCAGGTCTTCCAGTGAACCTCTTCCACACCAAACCAAAGCAATGCACCCTCCTTCCCTTGTATCTCTCCCTCTCAAAAGAGTTACCTCTAGGCGAGATGGGCGGCAAACAAGTCTAATAAATAAAATCTGATTTTGGCTGTCGATAAGACAGCAGGCACTAGGAGCTAAAAATGATTTGGGAGAGAGATTTTTAATAATATGGTTAATGCGTGATGCTAATTTTGCTCTGCTCTGCCTCTGGTAAATAGGTTTGGCAGGTTTTTAAATCAGATAGGAACCTGGCAACCCTTTTGAGAAAGTGGGGATGTGAGTTTGTAGTATAAATAACAATAGGAACCTGTTTTAGGATCCCTCTCTCTCTCTCTCTCTCTCTCTCTCTCTCTCTCTCTCTCTCTCTCTCTCTCTCTCTCTCTCTCTCCTCCCCTTCCCTCCCCTTCCCTTCCCTTCCTCCAGTTCACGTTTCTGTGGTCAAAATGAAGGCCTTGGCCACCAATTAAATTTCAGTGTCCATCTCACGATTTGGGCTGTATCCAGACAATACAATTAAGCTGTTTACTGGATTAATCTAAATTTTATGAGTCTCCTTAATCCATTTCCACATAAACTGAATGGAGGGGGGGGGAGATGGTTTCAAAATTTGATGAATAAAATAAATTAACCTAGTGGGATGGGTTTGCATGACAAGCTGCGTCATGCACACAAAAACCCCACCGTCGTAACTAAAGTTCTTTGGTAAGTGGACAAGGGGAGCCATTCAGAGGCAGACGCCTCCTTTGAATGCAGAAAGATTCTGGAGTAATTCCTGATCTCTTTGATTGACAACCTGGAAGCAGGCTATGAGAGTCACTGCACACACAGGCTCTGATTACACCGTCCGTGTACTTTTTTTTCTTCAGGTCATCGCTGGCTTCTTCCTGGTGCGCTTTCTCAGCGTCCGGCTATCAGATCGGTTCATCTTGCTCATGGGTCTGGTCATCTGCAATGTAGCCTGTGTCTGGTGCCTGCTGTTCCTGGCATACCCCCGAGGTAATGATGGTGGGCTGCCGGAGAAAAGCGTGAAGGTTTCTTCTCTCCATCTTCCTGGCCTCTTGATGTCCTGGAGGCATAAGAGATCTAGTAGAAGAGAATATCTGTAGCTCAGGGTTGAACCATGGGGTTCTTGGTGCTGACTGGACTTGGTTGTTTTCTTGCGGACGTTTCATTACCCAGCTAGGTGACATCATCAGTGCCAGCAACCAAAGGTCTGTGGAGATTCTTAGTCATCCAGATCATGATTGCCCCAAAGGTGCTTTTTTTCAAAAGTCCACATTCTGGACAGAGAGGATCATGGATTTGAAAGAGGAGTCAAACAGGTCATTTACATTTAAATTAAATGGCCCTCTCTCAGTTGGGGAGGGGGAGGGATACGACACAAGCCATCTCTTCTCTACAACACAGTCCTTTCAACAGATCCAAAAAGATTCCACACTCATTTGCACGCTGATTCAGGTGACCCTGAGGGCACAGATAAACCTTCATGTGGCCTCAGTGACTCTCAGAAAGAGTGCTAATGACCAGATGACTGTGAGGAATATAAATCCTTACATCCTCCACCATTCAGTCAGAACTGAAGAAGCTTCTTGGACGAGAAGCGAAACCTATTCAAGGAAAAATAAAAGTCCAGTTGCCTCTTGAAAAAGCACCTTTGGGACTGCTACAACAGTGTTTCCCTGAAAGTAAGGCCTACACCAGGGGTAGGCAACCTCGGCTCTTTTATGATTCATGGACTTCAACTCCCAGAATTCTCCAGTCAGCATGGCTGACTTGAGTCATAAAAGAGCTGAGGTTGCCTACCCCTGGTCTACACCAACAGTAAGCCCTAGCTTGATTTTTGGGGGTGGGCCTAATATAAGCCCTATCCCAAAAATAAGCCCTAGTTTTGGGGTGAGGCACACCTAAGGTCCAGCCGATCCGAATCCGACCGATTGCGACTAAGAACCCATATTAGGTCTTATCTCGCTGCGATGAGGGTGGCGAGGTCTAATCACTTCGCTACCCTTATCGCGTCCGCAGATAATCGCCCGGCCGCTCTGTTTAGGGTGACTCGCTCCCTCCTTAATCAGGAGGTGAGGGAGGAACCCTTGCAGGGTCGTGCCGAGGAGTTTAACAATTATCTGTCGGACAAAATCACTCGGATTCGGACCGGTCTGGACTCTGACTGGGCAGAGTCTGGCGATCAGGACGCGGGTGGTCTTGTCGATATCACTTGGGAGGAGTTTGATTCTGTAACTCCGGAGGAAGTGGACAGGATTATGGGGAGACTGAGCTCCACCACATGTTTATTGGACCCGTGCCCTTCCTGGCTGGTTTATGCAGCCCGGGAGAGGACACGCAGCTGGTTCCAGGCAGTTATATCAGCTTCTTTGAGTGAGGGCAGCTTCCCTGCCGTCTTGAAAGAGGCGGTGGTGAGGCCCCTCCTCAAGAAGCCTGCCTTGGACCCAGCTGTATTGAACAACTTTCGTCCGGTCTCCAACCTTCGCTTTCTTGCGAAGGTTGTTGAGAGTGTGGTGGCGCATCAGCTCCCTTTGGTCCTGGATGAAGCGGATTATCTAGACCCGTACCAATCGGGTTTCAGGCCCGGGCACAGCACGGAGACGGCATTGGTCGCGCTGGTGAATGATCTCTGGAGGGCTCGGGACAGGGGTCATTCCTCTGTTCTAGTCCTATTAGACCTCTCAGCGGCTTTCGATACCATCGACCATGGTATCCTGCTGCGGCGTCTCAGGGGATTGGGAGTGGGAGGCACGGTTTTACAGTGGTTCTCCTCCTATCTCCAGGGACGCTCGCAGTCGGTGTTGACAGGAGGGCAGAGGTCGACCGCGAGGTCTCTCGTTTGTGGAGTTCCTCAGGGGTCGGTCCTCTCGCCTCTCCTGTTCAACATCTATATGAAACCGCTGGGTGAGATCATTCGTGGCTTTGGAGTTGGGTATCATCAGTACGCTGATGATACCCAGCTTTTTCTTTCTACCCCAAACCACCCCAGTGATGCCCTCAACGTGATGTCCCGTTGCCTGGAGGCGGTTCGGGTCTGGATGGGGAGGAACAGACTTCAACTCAACCCCGACAAGACCGAGTGGCTTTGCATACCTTCATCCCGGGTCTATTCGGATATTCCATCTCTTTCTATGGGGGGTGAATTATTACCCCCCGTAGATAGGGCTCGCAACTTGGGAGTCCTCCTAGATTCGCGGCTTACCTTGGAAGATCACATGGTGGCTGTGACTAGGGGGGCTTTCGCCCAGGTTCGCCTGGTGCGCCAGTTGCGGCCCTATCTAAGCCGGGATGATTTATGCACGGTCACTCACGCGCTCGTGACCTCTCGTCTAGACTACTGCAACGCTCTCTACATGGGGCTTCCCTTGAGGACCACCCGGAGGCTCCAACTGGTACAGAATGCAGCCGCGAGGGTTGTGTTGGGAGTCTCCCGATACTCCCATGTGACACCTCTGCTCCGTGAGCTGCATTGGTTGCCAGTTGTCTTCCGGGTGAGATTCAAGGTGCTAGTAATGGTGTTCAAAGCCCTCCATGGCATGGGGCCGGAGTACCTCAGGGAACATCTGCTGCCGGCATCAAGCTCCCTGCGCCCTGTGCGTTCCCACAGAGAGGGCCTCCTCAGGGTGCCACCGGTCAGAGAATGCCGACTGGTGGCCCCCAGGGGGAGATCCTTCTCTGTGGGCGCCCCGGAGCTATGGAACCAGTTACCGGTTGAGCTCCGGACGGCGCCCGATCTGCGCTCCTTTCGCCGCGATCTGAAAACATACTTGTTCGAGCAAGCCGGCCTGGCCTGAGGGGGGATTGGTGGGGTTTTTATCATTTTTATTGGGGTTTTTACTATGTATCAATTGTATTTTAATCGGGCATGCATTTAATTATCTTTTAGTTTTTGTAAATTTCTGTGTTTTATTCTTGCCCTGTACACCGCCCTGAGTCCTCCGGGAGAAGGGCGGTATAGAAATATTAATAAATTAAATTAAATTAAATTAAATTAAAAATGAAGCTGGGTGGGGGTGAGGGAGTGGAGCTGCTCCACCCGCCCCACACCCTCTTACCTTGCAGCCAGGCCTCCTTGCTGGCCCACTTCTTCTGAGGCCTCTTCTGCAGCCAGGCCTGCATTTCTCAGTCACAGGGCTTTCTGGAAGGCCTGTGCGGCCAAGAACCGAGCTATGGATTCAATCCTTACCTTGGTTGTGCAAAATCTCAGCAGCCGAGCACCGAGTTATAGATTAAATCCCTAGCTCGGTGCTGGGCTGCTTAGGCCTTCTGGAAAGTCCTGACTGCAAACTGCAGGCCCGAATGCAGCTGCAGAACTTCGGCTCCAAAAGAAGTAGATCGGCTGGGTAGGGCTGTCGGTGCTTGAGGTGAGGTAAGGCCTACCCTGAAAATAAGACCTGGTGCCTCTTTTGGAGGCAAAAAAAAGAAAAAAAAAGAACCGGTCTTATTTTTGGGGAAACACGGTAGCAACCAAAGACAGAATGCACCAAGGACCCCACAGACACAGAGCTATAAGAAACTGTCCAGTCTTCTCCTCAATGCAGGATCCACTGATTATCCGGAGTCTGCTTGAGTCCTCTAGAGCAGAGATTCCCAAGCTTGGCAACTTTAAGACACATGGACTTCAACTCCCAACCCGTCCACTTATTCAAGAATTCTGGGAGTTGAAGTCCACATGTCTCAAAAGTTGCCAAGATTGGGAACCCCTGCTCTAGAGCAGTGTTTCTCAGCCTTGGGGGCTTTCAGAAGCGTGGACTTCAAACTCCATGCTTTCCCATGGCTGGCTGGGGAATTGTGGGAGTTGAAGTCCGCACTTCTTAAAATGGCCAAGTTTAAGAAACACTGTGTCCTGGTTCCGATTAATGAGACAGTTCAAACGAAATTCAGGCATTGTTTATCTAAAAAGTCTTAATAACAAAACGAAACATCAGCACCCATGGAGGGATGTCATAATCTGAAATCTCCTCCCCTAGCCCATCGTATTATAACACAATTCCCACCCTTGTTTGCACGTCATTTAATCACATTGTCCAATTAGTTTTACACATGAAGTTTCACTTCCCTTTCTGTGCCTGGCTATTTCTTATCTTCTCAAAATAGCCGTTTGACATTTCCCTCCCTTCTGTGATTCAAAGCAAAGCAGTTTAAAGATAAAGCTGCCTCTTATGTTGCCAGTGCAAACGCATGTCAATGTTTGCAGCATTGACACACTGCTCTAGAGGAAAACTATATTATCACAAAGCAGCATTTCTGCTTAAGAGTTCATACCATCAGGACGTTCGTCCCAATGACTAGCCTAAACCTTCTTTCTTGTAGCTTCAACCTACGGATCTAACCTTGCCCTCTGGGCTAGTCAAAAAGCCCACCCTTTCTTCTTCTTCGTGGCCACCTTTTAGATATTTGAAATACGGCTGCCTCATCTCTGTCGAGTTGTCTTTCCTAGTGGGCAAACATACCCAGATTCTTGTAACTGTTCCTCGTGGAGCTTGGTTTCCAGACCACCACTCATTCTTAGTAGGTCTCCTCTAAACTTGCTCCAATCTGCAAATTTTCCTTTTGAAGTGTGGTGAGCACACAAGGTTTCATCAGGGCCGAGTAGTTAATTCCTCAATTGTTTCTGTTTGTGTACCTCAAGAGAACGTTTCCCTCTTTATAGCAGCTGTGTCCCATGAAACCTGCTGGCTAATTATTTACCAGTTCATGTTTTACAGTCTCCTCAACGGGAGCAGCTCTTATAAAAATTCCTTGTCCTGCAAAAGAGAAATTCCGCAGGTAGTGCAAACCAGATGACGGTCAGATGTTGCTGGCTCAAAAAAAGGGACCTTGAATATTGTCATGTCTGTACAGCTAGTTCTCAATTCATTCAGTGACCGCTTGAAGTTAACAGCAGCACCGAAAAAGGGACTTAACGATCGTTTTTTCACACTTACAGCCATTCAGCATCCCCACCAGTCATGTGATGAGAATTCAGACGCTGAATTGGCCACTGACTCATCTTTAAGACGGTTGCCTGGGTCTTGTGATCCCCTTTTGCGACCTTCCGACAAGCAAAGTCAATGCAGTGATTCACTTTTAACAACTGCGGCAAGGAAGGTCCTGAAACGTCACTTCACAGCTGTCTCGCTCCGCCACAGAAACGTTGGGCTCAATTGAGGGACTGTTGGCCGTAGGTTGAGGACTGCCTGTAAATCCCCTCCTAGCCCAAATAGGCATTGATTAGAAGGTTTTTCTTAGCAGTTTTTTTTCCCTTTCCGTATCTTGGCATGGATCGTGATTTATTTATTTATTTATTTAATTAAATTTTTATACCGCCCTTCTCCCGAAGGACTCAGGGCGGTGTACAGGGCAATAAATACAAAAAGAGGATACAAAAGTTAAAAGCGATTAAATAAATGCCCAAGGTTAAAACAATTAATTAAGACGTCTTTAAAACCCCAACCCTAACCCATCAGACCAGGTCAGACTGCTCAAATAGATACATTTTTAGATCGCGCCAGAAGGAGCGAAGGTCGGGGGCCGTCCGTGATGAGGAGCGGTAGCGCATTTGGACCCACCAAAGGGCGCAGTTGAAGGTGTCACGTTGAAGGTGTCCGGTTGAAGAAGCTGGCTTTGGGCGAGGTGTAATTTGGTATGCTCCGCTGTGAACTTTCTCCTTACCTTGTTTTGCATATGTCTCCCTTCCCCCCCCCCCCCCGCGCAAGGTACCTTTGCTGTCCTCCTCGCGGAGCTGGTCGTGGGGGTCTTCCTGCAAGTCTTGGGCCTGCCCTTCGTCGCTGTCTCCCAGGTGTCCCTCTTCTCTAAAGTCACAGCAGAGAGAACACAAGGTAAGCCCGCCCCGTTCCTGATTCCAACCTTCTCCAATCCCCTTTTCCTCCGGAAAGTGTCGGCACGGCTACTCCACAACCCGGCTGTAGATTTGGAGAAGCTGCTTTGGAGGTGTTTTCTTCATACCGCACCATGTTAGAAGACAACAGTCTCTCTCTTGGCTATGCACAAGGATGCTGAATGATAAGGCCAGGGCTCTTCAAACGTGGCCCTTTTAGGACTTGTGGACTTCAACTCCCAGAATTCCTCAGCTAGGCACGCTGGCTGAGGAATTCTGGGAGTTGAAGTCCAGAAGTCATAAAAGGGCCAGGTTTGAAGACCCCTGGACAAGGCCCTCTCCATTCATCCCCAGGACTATGCCCAGCCCATCACAAGACTGAAATCTCATAGGCCAGCATTGAAAACAGTTATTCACTTAACATATAGCCAGTTTAATCCTCAGAATGCCTGGACAGAGCAATAGCCCAAGGTTTAGCTTCTTGTGGCTTGACCATTAGGGATCCTTCTACCAGTTGCTCTGTCTGGTCGAAACTGAACAGAATTAGGTGTGACATCGGAAGTAGCGGCTCTGCCCTCTATCGGCAGGGATGGAAAGAGTCCCCCTTGTTGTGATTGTGGTGCTGATACGCCAACCATTAAAGGTATTGCGCAAGATTGCCCCACGACTTGCGTTCTCTGGTTCCCGGGAAGATCTGCAGGAAGCAGGAAGCAGCACCAAGGGCGATCTCCTGAATAGCTGATTGGGATATCCAGTGACTCGGACTTACAACAGTTCATTTAGTGACCTTCAGTGAGGACAATTAACCAGTGGAACAGCTTTCCTTCAGACATCGTGGGCGCTCCATCACTGGAGGTTTTTAAGAAGAGACTGGACAGTCACTTGTCTGAAATGGTATAGGTTCTCCTGCTTGAGGATGGGGCTGGACTAGAAGACCTCCAAGGTTCCTCCCAGCTCTATTCTTATTCTTGTTCTGTTCTGTTCTGTTCTGTTCTGTTCTGTTCTGTTCTGTTCTGTTCTGATAAGGTGTGTGAATTCAGGCAATTCCATTTCTTTATGGTTCATTATATTATGTGAGCGTAGAAAATGGGATTATATTGTCCAGCCATCTCCAGTCTACTGTGCAAACTCAGGTACTGGAGATGCATATTTAGATCTCTTGAGATTATTGCTGAAAGTTTTGTTTTGTTTTTATTTATTATTTATTTATTTATTTATTTATTTATTTATTTATTTATTTATTTATTTATTTATTTATTTATTTATTTATTTGATTTATATACCGCCCTACTCCTAGAGGACTCAGGGTGGTGTACAGGGCAATAAAATAAGAATACATTAGATAAATAATTTTAAAACCCAAATCCATCAGGCCAGGCCGGCTTGTTTGAATAGATAAGTTTTTAGATCACGCCGGAAGGAGCGAAGGTCGGGGGCCATCCGGAGTTCAGCCGGTAAGCGGTTCCAAAGGATTGGAGCACCCACCGAGAATGCTCTCCCCCTGGGGGTCACCAGCCGACATTCTCTGACCGGTGGTACCCTGAGGAGGCCCTCTCTGTGGGAACGTATAGGACGGAGGGACGATGACGCCGGCAGTAGGTGCTCCCGTAGGTAATCCGGACCCATGCCATGTAGGGCTTTGTATGTCATTACCAGCACCTTGAATTATGCAGCCTTATATTTTTTTCATATTATCTTTTGAAATAATTCTGGTTTTTTTTTACCCCTACTGATTCCCATTCTGTCTGACAATTCAAAATTGTGAGTGAAATCTCTTGGGGGTGAGGGATGATGTTCAGACTTGCAGTGCAGTGTGTTTGTGTGTTTTCACACCTGTCTTTCAGGGTGTCATATTCTTTATCCAGTGGTGTGCAATTCCCATGCTTTTATTTCCTCCCAAGGAAAGATCTTGGAAAGGAACTTTTTCTGTGGGGTTCTTGATGAGGGGAGAAAAAAATCAGGCAGATCAATTCGCTATCCCTACCAAGAGACGCTCAGATAAAACAGGGTAACAGAATAACAGAGTTGGAAGGGACCTTGGAGGTCTTCTAGTCCAACCCCCTGCTCAAGCAGGAGGTCCTACACCATTCTGGACAAATGGTTGTCTAATCTCTTCTTAAAAGCCTCCTGTGATGGAGCACCCACAACTTCTGGGAAGGAAGCTGATCCACCGGTTATTTGTTCTAACTGTCAGGAAATTTCTCCTTAGTTCTAGGTTGCTTCTCTCCTTGATTAGTTTCCATCCGTTGCTTCGCATCCTGCCCTCAGGTGCTTTGGAGAACAGGTTGACACCCACCCACCCCCTTCTTTGTGGAAGACCCTGAAATCTTGGAAGACTGCATCCCCTTGGTCATGCGATTTACAGTCGGATACAACTGGTTCAAATTTATGACGTTTGCAGCATCCCGGGGTCATGTAATTAATTACCTTTTGCAGCCTTCTGACAAGCAAAGGCCAGATTCACCTAAGAACAGTCTTAGCAACATAACAGCTGGAGCGATTCACTTAAGCACTGTGGCAAGAAAGGTCGTAAAATGGGGCAAAACTCGCTTAACAACCCTCTTGCTTAGCAACAAGAATTGTGATGGTAAGTTTGAGGAGTTCCCTGTACAGCAGGATTTATTTCTCTCTCGTTGTTTTTTTCTCTCTTCTTCTTTGGCAGGCTTCAGCCACGGGCTCCGTCGCTCCGTCGGGGGAATTGCCACCATCCTTGGGCCTTTGTGGGCCGGGGGATTGACGGATAATCTGTACATCATGCTCGGAGTGATGATGGGGCTGCTCAGCCTACTGATGGTGAGTGTCCGAAGGCCCACATTCTCGTTTCTCCAGCCGTAACGTCCTGCGTTGAAGTATAATTCTGAGACCCCGGATTTCTCTGTTCTGTAAGCTTCTCTGTTCTGAGAAGAGAATGTTCCTGGGTTTCCCCAGCTGTGAGAAGCAGCTGTGTGTGTGGGGGGGGGAAGTATAGAAAAGTAAAATTTGAGAAGTACCGGAGGCAGTAAAAAAAAGTAGAGGTTTGAAGCGGATACCCTGTTGCACCAAAGGAAGTTGGAAGTCAATGCCCTTTTTTAATTTCCTGACCGATTTTCACAGTTAACAACCATCGCAGCATCCCTCAGGGTCATGCGATCCAAATTCAGATGCTTGGCAACTGACTCATATTTACGATGGTGGAAACTTTTATTAGGGGTCAGTGACAGTAGGGAAGTCAAGGTGAGACCTGGGGAAAATCCCAGCGCAAACGGTATAGTTAAGCAAGCAATATTCCTCCTCCCACCGCAATCATAATGTCCATTTGAAATCCAGCCAATCCACAGGTGGTCCGAAGAGCGTTGGCGGGCATTTCAAGGTCTTCTCCACTTTCATTTCATCTCCCTGATAAAGGGAGACGCATTCCTTTCTCAAGGGGATAGAGGCAGGGAGAAGAGAGAGTAGAAAGCGGAAGTTGTCCCAAGCTAATGCAAAGTCCCCGTTTCCCCCCCCCAGCAGATTGGCAGGCCCCAAAAGTAGAGTATGTATGCAAGGAAAAGAAAAAGGGTTTGGGGACCTGACATGCAGCCTAGGGCAGGGGTAGGCAACCTTGGCCCTTTTATGACTCCTGGACTTCAACTCCCAGAATTCCTGAGCCAGCACGGCTCAGCTGGGAAACCTCTCCCTTTCCCCTCAGCGTGGCTGGCTCAGGAATTCTGGGAGTTGAAGTCCACAAGTCATAAAGCGGCCTAGGCCTAGGACAGGGGTAGGCAACCTTGGTCCTTTTATGACTCCTGGACTTCAACTCCCAGAATTCCTGAGCCAGCATGGCTCAGCTTGGAAACCTCTCCCTTTCCTCTCAGCGTGGCTGGCTCAGGAATTCTGGGAGTTGAAGTCCACAAGTCATAAAGCGGCCTAGGCCTAGGACAGGGGTAGGCAACCTTGGTCCTTTTATGACTCCTGGACTTCAACTCCCAGAATTCCTGAGCCAGCATGGCTCAGCTTGGAAACCTCTCCCTTTCCTCTCAGCGTGGCTGGCTCAGGAATTCTGGGATTTGAAGTCCACCAGTCATAAAAGAGCCAAGGTTGCCTACCCCTGTATTAGGCCATGTTTCTCAAATGTGGTCCCTTGAAAATGTGTGAACTTCAACTCCCAGAATTCCTCAGCCAGCATGGCTCAGCTTGGAAACCTTTGCCTTTCCCCTCAGCATGGCTGGCTCAGGAATTCTGGGAGTTGAAGTCCACAAGTCATAAAGCGGCCTAGGCCAGGGGTAGGCAACCTTGGCTCTTTTATGACTCGTGGACTTCAACTCCCAGAATTCCTGAGCCAGCCTGGCTCAGCTTGGAAACCTCTCCCTTTTCCCTCAGCGTGGCTGGCTCAGGAATTCTGGGAGCTGAAGTCCACCAGTCATAAAAAAGCCAAGGTTGCCTACCCCTGGCCTAGGCAGTAGCCATTAAGAAGCCGCTGAGTCCACAGCACCAGCAGGACACGGCAAGCATCTCAGAACGGCCCCTGCTGAGCATCCTCTGATCCCTGCTCTAATGAGAGTCAGCCGGTCCTGGACTTAACACCCATTCGTTTAGCGAGCATTTGAAGTTGCAGCGGCACTTTAAAAAGGGACTTAAAAGCGACAAGGTCTTTCCCACTTTGTGACCACTGCGGCGTCTCCACGGGTCGTAGGATCAGAAAATTGAGCCACTTGGCAATTGGGATGGACTTAGGATGGCTGCTCTGTCTCATGGGTTACGTGATCACCATTTGTAGCTTCCCAGCCAGCTTCTGACAAGCAGAGTCATCGGGGGGGGGGGGGGAAACCGGATTCCCTTAGCGACTGCTTGGTTCACTTTACAACAGTAGCGATTTGCTGAACAGCGGTGGGAGGAAAAAGGCCGTAAAGTGGAGCACAATGTTTTTAACAGCTGACTCGCTTAGCAACAGAACTGTTACTTTTAGGTGGCCCTCGACGTACGAACACAGTTGAGCTCAATTGTGGTCGTTAAGTCGAGGACCACCTATAAATAATTCCTGGAGTCAAATTCAGACCTGTTTTCCTTCCATCTTTCTACCGCCAACTCTCTCCTTTTCTGTACCTCCCTAGTGCAGAGGCCCCCAACCTTTTGGGCACCAGGGACCGGTTCCGTGGAGAGAGGTTTTCCCACGGACTGGAGAGTGCGTGGTTTTGCGTGCTGCCTGCATCCCACAGATGGGGCTTTGCTTGTTTGTGGGGACCGGTTGCTGGCGTGCCACGGACCAGTACTGGTCCACGGACCGGGTATTGGGGACCCCTTTCCTAGTATGTTACCTATCTGTCTTTTCCCTGCAGATCATGGTGGGGCTGTCCTACAGATACCTGGTGGAGATCCCAAGTGAACACCCATTGCCACGATCAACCCAGGAGGAGTCCAACTCATGAGGACCTTTTTGAGGTGCCCTTGGAGGCATGGAGAAGCTCATATCACCCACCAGGTGAAGGGACTGCCAGCCAACCGGCCATGCCAGGGGAACCACTTTGCTTTTCAAATTCCAGGTCTCAGGAGCATCAGGAGAAGCTGGTAATGGCTCTGTGTCCACCTTAGAGATGGAGGACGTTGGATGGCATTTGTTTTGGTCTCTTCTTTCCACGAGGATATTTCTCTCTCTCTCTTTTTTTCTTTTTTCGATATGAACCCAGCGGAACAAACTAAGAATTCTTTGGGGTGCTGTACAGCAGAGCAGAAAAGGTGTAACTGCTCCGCTGAGCGAAGATCCATTGCAAATCTCACGTTCCATTTTGCAGAGGAGAAGAGACCAGCTCCTGGGTGAATCTGAAATCCGTCTATAAAAAAAAGAAGAAATGCTGGCCTTTAATCTTTTATTTTCTTATAATTTATTATGACTTTTGTGACAACCCATTATTTTGCTGCTGCTGCTGCTGCTGCTGTTTTCACAGTTCTGACCTTGATTGTTAAACTGCAGTGGGAGGGCTGGATGTTTTATTTATTAAAGTATTTCCACCCTGTCTTTGCTTTGGGCTGAGGACTGAGCAGAACACCGAACACAGTATAATAGTATTGGAAGGGATCTCGGAGGTCTTCTAGTCTAAACCCCTACTCGAGCGGGAAACTATACCATTTCAAACAAATGGTTGTCCAATCTCTTCTTAAAAACTTAATAATAATAAAACATAATAATAATAAAACATAATAATAATAATAATAATAATAACAACAATAACAACAACGACAGATTAAATAGATGGAAAACCAAAGTTTTGCATGGACAGCATTTGAAAAACATTGAAGGAAAATGTGATAACAACTTGACATGGGCATGGCTTAAGATGGGAACCATCAAGAAAGAAACGGAAGGCT
Source organism: Vipera berus (assembly GCF_964194415.1). Taxonomy (NCBI): domain Eukaryota; kingdom Metazoa; phylum Chordata; class Lepidosauria; order Squamata; family Viperidae; genus Vipera; species Vipera berus. The sequence continues at coordinate 7,983,301 of NC_138207.1, forward strand.
TAATACTGGCTGCTCAAGAACAAGCACTACAAACTAATGCCATGAAAGCGAAGATACAAAAATCTACTGACAATCCAAATTGCCGACTTTGCAATGACAAAGTTGAAACTGTTTCACATTTAATATGTGAGTGCAGCAAAATCGTGCAAACTGATTACAAAGCTAGACATGACTGAGTTGCTAAACTAATCCACTGGGCATTGTGTAAAAAATACAACTTGCCTGTGTCCGAAAAGTCATGGGAACATAGGGTGGAAAAAGTTGTTGAGAATGAGAGGGTGAAGATCTTGTGGGACTTCCGAATACAGACAGATCGCCATTTAGAACACAACACGCCAGATATCGCAGTCATAGAGAACCGAAGCGTACAGTTGATTGATATCGCTGTACCAGGAGATGCCTGAGTCGAAAAATAACTGAAAAAAAATACGAAATACCGTGACCTGGCCATCGAAACTGCACAATTATGGATGAAACATGTAACAGTGATACCCACTGTCATCGGGGCACTGGGAACTATGTCCAAAAACTTTGCAAAATACATCAAGAAATTGCAGCTTCCTGCAATAACTCCAGCAAAGCTACAAAAAACTGCGCTACTCGGAACATCTTACATTTTAAGAAGATACCTGGTTGATACCTAGGATGCTGGCAGCAATCCGTGTCAGCCATTAGTGCCAGTCAATTTGAGTGTTCAGTTGACTGAGTTTCATGTTTTATGAATAAAAGTTTAATAATAATAATAATAATAATAATAATAATAATAATAATAATAATAATAATAATAATAATAATAATAATAATAATAATAAATGTTGGAAGGGACCTTGGAGGTCATCTAGTCCAACTCCCTGCTCAGGCAGGAGACCCTATACCATTTCAGACAAATGGCTGTCCAATCTCTTCTTAAAAGCTTCCAGTGTTGGAGCATTCACAGCTTCTGGAGGCAGATTGTTCCACTGATTAATTGTTCTAACTGTCAGGAAATTTCTCCTTAGTTCTAGGTTGCTTCTCTCCTTGACTAGTTTCCATATGTTGCTTCTTGTCCTGCCCTCAGGTGCTTTGGAGAATAGCTTGACTCCCTCTTCTTTGTGGCAGCCCCTGAGATACTGGAAGACTGCTATCATGTCCCCCCTCATCATTCTCTTCATTAAACTGGACATACCCAATTCCAGCAACCGTTCCTCATATGATTTAGCCTCCAGTCCCCTGATCATCTTTGTTGCCCTTCTCTGCACTCTTTCTAGAGTCTCAACATCTTTTTTACATCGTGGTGACCAAAACTGGATGTAGTATTCCAAGGGTGGCCTTACCAAGGCATTGTAAAGTGGTATTAATACTTCACGTGTTCTTGATTCTGTCCCTCTCTTAATGCAGCCTAGCACTGTGTTGGCTTTTTTGGCACCTGCAGCACACTGCTGGCTCATATCTAAGAGATTGTCCACTAGGACTCTGAGATCCCTCTCACAATTACTGGCATTAAGCCAAGTTTCATCTAGGTTTTTGTTTTTTAAAAAAAAGTTGGTTGGGGAAAAAGACTGAAACGATAAGAATCCCACAGTTGAGACAGGTCTGGAAGGGGAATTTGTGGAGTCAGGAGACCTCTAAAGCAGGGGTCTTCAATCCCTGGTCTGTGGCATGCTAGCAACTGGTCCGCACAAGCAAGCACAAACAAGGATGCAGGCAGTACACAAAACCACACACTCTCCGGTCTGTGGAAAAACCTCTCTCCACGGAACCGGTCCCTGGTGCCCAAAAGGTTGGGGCCCTCTTCTCTAAAGGCTTGGTGATGGTGAAGCCTCAAGAAGAATAATCACAGTTGGTCCTTGACTTATGACCACATAAAGGTAAAGGTTCCCATGCACAGTCGTTTCCAACTCTAGGGGCCGGTGCTCATCTCTGTTTCAAAGCCGAAGAGCCAGCGCTTGTCCGAAGACGTCTCCGTGGTCACGTGGCCGGCATGACTAGATGCCAAAGGTGCACGGAACGCTGTTACCTTCCCACCGTAGTGGTCCCTATTTTTCTACTTGCATTTTTATGTGCTTTCGAACTGCTAGGTTGGCAGAAGCTGGGACGAGTAACAGGCGCTCACTCTGTTACGCGGCACTCGGGATTCGACCCGCCAAACTGCCGACCTTCTGATCGACAAGCTCAGCGTCCTAACCCACTGAGCCACCGCATCCCACAACGGACGCCCAAATTTCTGTTGCTTAGAAAGGCAGTGGTTAAGTGAGTTGCCTCTCATTTTACAACCTTTCTGCTTTGGTTGTCAAGTGAATCGCTGCTGTCGTTAATTCAATCCAGGCGGTCGTTAAGCAAGTCTGGCTTTCCCCCACTGACTTTGCTTGCCGGATGCTGGCTGGGAATAGAGGCTGTCCTCCTCCATCCACCAGTGACAACAGAAAAACAAAAGCTGCCAAAGAGTTGGATACTTGTCCAACATGGTCTTTATGACTGTGCTTACCATCCAGTTATAAGTCATAAATCGAGGACTGCCTGTATTGAGAAAATGAGCCACTGGGGTGGATTGAAGCTGGCTTGGGCAAAAAATGAAGAAAAATATCTGGGTCCAAATCAGAGGGACGTCCTCTTCTGTTTGTGGGATTCCCACTTGAAGTTGTCCCTTGTTTGTCACCAGTGACTTGGCTGATATTTACCAACTACGTCAATTTGGTGGACATCTCACTACTCCTCCTCACCCTTCCCGGCTGCTAAGTATGTTCTGGATTCCCCTAATGTTCCCTCTAGACATTCATCAGACAAATAACAGCACTGGGAAACCACGTTAGTAAGTGTGGGAAAGTTTCAGATAGGTTGGGATATCATAAAGAAAGACACACACACACACACACCCCTTTCTCCAGAAATATCTCCGAAGCATGCAAAGTAAGAAAAAGATTGTATCCATTTGTGTGTTTAACCTGACCCTTGGTAATGGTATGTGGAAATGACCTTGGGACCGGTGGGATAGGAGGCAGCTCAGACCATAGCAGGAATGGGGGTGGGACGGGCAACTCTGGAGGGACCTTCCCTACTTCCTTAGGCTGTAACAGCCATGGGAGAAATGCACTGTGGAGTTTGTGGTAACTCCCATTATCTGACTAGGTAACGTCTGCAAGGAAACAAGCAAGCTCGGAGACAACCATAGCTCAATCTTGAGTCACACACCTTGTGTTAGAAATGCAGCTTTCGGATTTGCAAGATTCTGTGAATGTAGCCTTAAGAGACAGAAGTAGAATTAGCTGATGAGACACACACACACACACACACAGAGAGAGAGAGAGAGAGAGAGAGATTAGATAGATAGATAGATAGATAGATAGATAGATAGATAGATAGATAGATAGATAGATAGATAGATAGATAGATAGATAGATAGATGATAGATAGAAGAGAATGATAAATGGATAGATAGAGACATGAGATAGATGAATGAATGAACCTTTATTGTCCAAGTACAACCATGTATACATTGAGATTGGCTGAGCCTCCCTTCGTGCCCCCACCCCCAATTCACAGTGGCAACAAAACCTCCATCTTATTACACCACGTGAGCTAATTGCACAGCACACCAGCCTCGCACGTCAATCATAAAGTTTATAAAATTATTTCCCGTTCAGGAGCCTGACAGACCATGTTCTTCAGCCTGTTGGTACGGCTAGCTATACTCCTGTATCTCCTACCTGATGGTAGGAGAGTAAAGAGATACCGTCCAGGGTGTGAGTCGTCCCTGAGAATTTTCCTCACTTTTCCAAGGCACCGAGCCCTGGCGAGGTCATCCAGTGGTGTCAGGGGACAGCCCACCATGTCTTGTGCTGTGCTCACCACCCTCTGTAATGTTTTCCTATCGGCGTTGTCAGACCAGCATACCAAACCACAATACCATACGAGAGGACGCTCTCTATAGTAGACCGGTAAAAGAGGGTCATTAGCCATTGTTCTACCCTGTTCTTCCGCAAGACCCTGAGAAAGTGAAGTCTCTGTTGGGCCTTTCTGGCCACCTGGGTTGTATTAACTTTCCAGGTAAGATCTTCGCAGAGGTAGACTCCCAGAAATTTAAAGGAGGAAATTCTCTCCACACAGTCCCCCCCCCCCCGAAGTAAAGTGGGGCAGGTTCCTCCTTTGCCGATGTTCAGGTGCAAGTTGTTGTTACAACACCATATGGATAGTTTTTGTACCTCCCCCCTGTATGCTGTCTCATCCCCACCTGTAATAAGACCCACTACGGTGGTATCTGCAAACTTAATTATCGCAGTAGATGGGTTGGATGATACACAATCATATGTGTACAATGAGTACAGGTAGGGGCTAAGCACGCAGCCCTGTGGCAAGCCGGTGCAAAGCTTCAGGGGGGTGGATGAAACAGACCCGACCCATGAGAATGATAAATGGATAGATAATGGATAGATAATGATAGAGACATGATATAGACAGATGATAGGTAGGTAGATGGTAGAGAGAGATGGTATAGAGAATGATTACACACACACACACACATATCTATATCTATACACACACATCACATATACATCTATACACACACACACACACACACACACACACACACACAGTATATATATACAGTATATATATGTAAATTCAAACCTGGGCTGATTATATATTAGGCAGTTGTTTTAACGTCCTGAGCCACAGGTTCTTTCTCTGTTTATTAGCTAGGAAGCAAGGGAGATATATGTGTTAAGTAGAATTAGCCCAGGTTCGAATCTCAGATAAAAAGGGTATGACTGACTGATGAGAACATAAGAAATTCGAAATGATCATATCAGCCTCCCTAAATTCTTTATTAGCAATTTGAATAATTTACACAAATAATGAGCTGTCATAAGTTGTTACTATATTTATTTTATTTATTTATTTATTTTATTTTATTTTATTTATTTTATTTTATTAAATAAATATGTATTATCCTGTGGGTAGCCTTGAGTTAGGCCAAAACAGGAAAGAAAGATTTAATTAGCAAGGTGTATTCAAAAGACTTGACAAATACTTTATATATATATATATATATATATATATATATATATATATATATATATATATATATATATATATATATATATATATATATATATATATATGTATATGTATATATGTATATATATGTATATATATATATATGTGTGTGTGTGTGTGTGTGTGTGTAAATATTTTTGGATTGCTAACAAATAGTTAACAAACATTTAACATATATATATATATATATATACATACATACATATATATATATATATATATATATATATATATATATATATATATATATATATATATAAGGGACGCGGTGGCTCAGTGGGTTAGGACGCTGAGCTTGTCGATCGGAAGGTCGGCAGTTTGGCGGGTCGAATCCCGAGTGCCGCATAGCAGAGTGAGCGCCTGTTAGTCGTCCCAGCTTCTGCCAACCTAGCAGTTCAAAAGCACGTAAAAATGCAAGTAGAAAAATAGGGACCACTCCGGTGGGAAGGTAACAGCGTTCCGTGCGCCTTTGGCGTCTAGTCATGCCGGCCACCTGACCATGGAGACGTCCTCGGACAAGCGCTGGCTCTTCGGCTTTGAAACGGAGATGAGCACCGGCCCCTAGAGTCGGAAACGACTAGCACGCAGAACCTTTACCTTTTATATATATATATATATATATATATATATATATATATATATATATATATATATATATATATATATATATATATATATATATATATATATATATATATATATATTATAATGCAGTCTTGCTTCTCCAGCAATTTTACTCTGATGACATTGGCAGTTGGCCAACGAAAGCTCGGTATATTAAACTGTTTTTTTTACTTCATCCCGATGTTCGAGTGTTCATATATATATATAAAGAGAGAGAGAGAGAGATGGTAGAGACAGAGAGATAGTGAATGATGATGGATAGATGAGAGAGAGAGAGAGAGAGAGAGAGAGTGGCTCAAAGTCTCCAAGGAGCTTCCTGGGAGACTGGGTTGGGAGGAAAAGCCCCTGTTTAGGGAATGATCAGATAAGGTGAAGGCGCCCACAGCTGCATACAGATAGTCCTCGACTTACAGCAGTTCATTCAGTGACTGAAAGTACAACAGCATTGAAAAAAGTGACTTGTGACCTTTTTTTTTCAACCATTGCAATATCCCTCATGGTCATTCGACCAAAATTCAGACGCTTGGTAACTGACTCATAATTATGACAATCGCAGTGTCCCGGGGTCACGTGATCCCCTTTTGCGACCTTCTGACGAGCAAAATCCAGGGGGAAGCCAGATTCACTTGACAACTGTTTTACTAACTTAACAACTGCAGTGATTCACTTAACAACTGTGGCAAGAAAGGTCGTAGAATGGGGCAAAATTCACCTCAAAGTGGTCTCGCTTAGCAGCAGAAATTTGGAGCTTAATTGTGATTGTAAGTCAAGGACTACCTTGAATGGGCAAAGAGAGAAACGCAGCAAGGAACTTTCCTAACTTATCCAGCAGTAAAAGAGACACTTTTACTTTCAGAGTTACAAGATTCTGTTAATAGTAACTTTACAATAAATAGCAAAAGCACTTAGACTTATATACTGCTCCAGTGTGCTTTGTAGTGGTTTACAGAGTCAGCATATTTGGCCCCCAACAATCTGGCTCCTCATTTTACCGACCTCAGAAGGATGGAAGGCTGAGTCAACCTTGAGCCAGTTAGGATCGAACTCCTGGCGGTGGGCAGAGTCGGCCTGCAATACAGGTAGTCCTCAACTTACGACCAAAACTGAGTCCCAAATTTATGTTGCTAAGTGAGATATTTGTTATGTGAGTTTTGCCCCATCTTATGACTTTCCTTGTTAAGTGAATCACTGCAGTTGTTAGGTGAGTAACCCGGTCGTTAAGTGAAACTGGTTTCCCCATTGACTTTGCTTATCAGAAGGTCGCAAAAGGGGATCACGTGACCCTCGGGACACTGCAACCCTCATCAATGTGAGTCAGTTGTCAAGCATCCGAATATACATCACATAAGGGATGCTGTGACAGTCATAAGGGTGAAAAAGGGTCATAAGTCACTTTTTTAAAGTGCCGTTGTAACTTTGAACTGTCCCTAAGCAAGCTGTTGTAACTCGAGGACCACTTGTGCTGCATTCCATCCACTGCACCCCCACGGTTCAGTCGGTAAAATTAGCTCACCTGTTGTTTGCTGTCTGGATCAGATGGGAAGGTTTTGAAAGTAGAGTAGGGAGTAAGTTCTCAGGATTTCATCCTGAGAAATGCAACTCTCGTGCAGTATAGATAGCAGATGTTCATGTGGCCAAGGCTGTGTCTGCTCCCATAATTCAACTAGGTGAAGAATTCAGATACAAGTGATGTTTATCCAACGTGCCTGAAGGGGACAGAGGAGCTGTAGCTGGTCACAATGTGACAGGCCGATGGGGGAGTGACAGTTGTCAGCAACATGAGTGCCATTTTTGATGGTTCAGGTGGAAGTGTTATTTCCAAATCTTTAGATCTCACCCTGAGGTCCATATCCAGTTCTGGGCAGGATCCAGATGGGTTCAAGTGAAGTGTGAACTATTCCAAAAGAAGATGACCAGAGAACTGGCAGCATAGCCCTACGAAAATAGAGAGGATGGGAGCTGGGAAAGTTTAGCCGTGAGAAAGTAGGACAATAACTCCGGCTCTCCTTTCCCGGATGAGTTGAGAGGAGACAGCTGTGAATTTCTTGAACTTGAGTTTCTCATGGAGGGAGACATTTGGACTCAATGCCTTCAGCCTTTCTCTGCCCTCCGTATTTTGGATTCTGTTCTATGAATATACTGCTGCTTATTAAACCTGGGGCTGATTTTTTTTATTAGTCCTCAAGCAAGGAGGAGATGAAGATGGATCTTGTTCCAGCAGGGGACACTGTGGTTCCATCAACATCAAAGTGGTGCAGAGGACTACTACCAGAATAACAGAACCACAGAGTTGGAAGGGACCTGGGAAGTCGTCTAGTCCAACCCCTTGCTCAGGCAGAACATCCTATACCATTTCAGACAATTCTCTGATTTTGTCTTAAAAACCTCCAGTGATCTAGTGTTGCTCAACTTGGGCCACTTTAAGATGTGTGGACTTCAGCTCCCAGAATTCCCCAGCCAGCAATGCTAGCTGGGGAATTCTGGGAGTTGACATCCACGCATCTTAGAATATAGAATAACAGAGTTGGAAGGGAACTTGGAGGTCCTCTAGTCCAACCCCCTGCTCAGGCAGGAAAGCCTATACTATTTCAGACAAAGGGCTGTCCAGTCTCTTCTTAAAAACTTCCAGTATTGGAGCATTCACAGCTTCTGAAGGCATGTTAGTCCACTGATTAATTGTTCTTATTGTCAGGAAATTCTTCCTTAGTTCCAGATTGATTGTCTCCTAGATTAGTTTCCATCCGTTGCTTCTTGTCCTGCTTCCTGGTGCTTTGGAGAATAGGTCGACCCCCCCTCTTTTTTGTGGCAACCCCTCAAATATTGGAAGACTGCTCTCATCTCACCCCTCGTTCTTCTCTTTATTAAACCAGTTCAAGGGAGAGGAAGAAGCCGAAGTGAGTGTTTCCTTTCCTGGGGAAACGAAATAAAATGAGGGTGGGTGGGTGGGTGGGTGGGAGAGGAGAAAAGGAAATGGGTGGATGGAAAGAAAAATGAATATTGGAAGACAAAAATATTCAGTTGAGGAAGAAAGGGCATCTGGAATTCCACCATACAGGACTGTCTGGTTGAAGTCCCCCCCCCAAATTCTGGGGAATCCACCACCACTTCCTTGTGGACATAGTTGCCAGACTGTACGTCAGAGGTCCTCAATCTTTTGGGCACCAAGGACCGGTTCCATGGAGAGAGTTTTTTCCGCAGAATGGAGGGTGCGTGGTTTTGTGTGTTTCCTGCATCCCACAGATGGGGCTTTGCTTGTTTGTGTGGACCAGTTGCTGGCATGCTGCAGCCCAGTACCGGTCCACGGATCGGGGGTTGGGGACCCCTACTATACGTCATAGAATCATAGCATCAATAGACTCAAAGGGTTGAAGGTTTTGCCCTAATGAAGGTATCCTCACACAGGCAGTCCTTGACTTACGGCCACAATTGAGCCCAATATTTAACTTACTAAGTAAGGCAGAAGTGAATATTGCCCCATTTTGCAACCTTCCTTGCCATGGTTGTTAAGTGTGAATCGCTGCAGTTTTTCAGTTAGTAACGCGGTTGTTAAGTGACTAAGCTTCCCCATAGACTTGGCTTGTAGGAGGGTCACAAAAGGTGACCCAGCCAGTCCACACGCCTTAAAGTTGCTGAGGTTGAGAAACATTGGTCTAGTAGTGTGCTACGTGAACTCGGCCGTCGTGAGATTGAAAAGGACACAGGTGTAGGGAGAATTGGCAGCCTCTACCTGAACTGATCCTGTCAAAAATGAGAATACAGGTAGCCCTTGACTTATAATCAGTGGTGGGATTCAGCCGGTTTGCACCGGTTCAGCAAAATTGGTAGCTAAATTTTGCTGAATTTGGAGAACCGGCTTAACGTACAGTGTTTCCGGAAGTCCACTCTAGGCCTCAGAGGCCTGGAGGAGGCCTCCTAGGCCTAGAACGGCCCACCAGAAAGTGTATGGATACCCCTTCCGGAAGTCCGTTCTAGGCCTCAGAGGCCCAGGCCTGCATCCAATAAGAGAACCGGTGGTTCAGGTATTTGGAATCCCACCACTGCTGATAATCACATCTGGGGCCGGATTTTTCCATTGCTAAGCAAGGTGGTTCTTCAGGGAGTCATGCCTGACCGTTTCTGCCGCAGTTGTTCACTGCGGTTGTTAAATGAATCGCATGGTCATTAAGCACATCCAGCTCTCCCCATTGACTTTGCTTGCGAAAAGCCAGCAGGAAGGCTCACAAATCGTGATCATATGATGCCGGGACCTTGCAACGGTGGTAAATAGGTGCCAGTTCCCAAGGGCCCAAATTTCGATCACGTGACAGCGGGGATGTTGCAGCGGCTGTTAGTCATCCCTCCCTTTTTCTGCAGTGCCATTGTAACCTTGAACGGTCGCTAAATGGAATGGTTGTAAATCAAGGCCTACCTGTATCCCAGTTCCCACCCATGGCAGATGCAACAATAAGAAGATCAGATCCCCTGTTCTTAAGAGGATGGTGGCTGGATAATGTATAGATCACCAGGAGATCTAGAAACACAGAAACCCCCCACCCCACCCACTCCCCAAATAAACCAAACGTGCAGATTGACCCAGATGGCAAAAAGGTCCACCCGTCTAACTTGTCATTAGGGATTTAATAAGTTCCTGGGGTCCCTTGCTTATCGAAGATTACTGCATGACAATCCACAAGGCTGGCCGGGGAATTTTAATTAAGAGAAGAAAGGACGTCGGCCTGCTCTTAACCCCCTGGCATCGCGCAGTGGTTGCCCACCACCAGCTGGAAACCCTAGAGCCGCTCTCCTCCATCCTAGCCAAGTCCTCACAGGATACCCCCCCCCGGTGGTCCTCTGTGAGGCCTCTGGCGATGCTGAAGGTTTGTGAGATGCTGCAGTAACTCCCTTGCCTGCTGCGCCAGCCCTCCATTCTTCTTTCTGCCTGGCAGTTTCCTCCTGATCATTCTGGTTCACTTGCAGGCCACCAAATGAGCTGCCCACCAACTCTCACTCTCTCTCTCTCTCTCTCTCTCTCTCTCTCTCTCTCTCTCTCTCTCTCTCTCTCTCTCTCTCTCTCTCTCTCTCCCTCCCTTTCCCATTGCTGTCTTTTTCACCAATCTTTGCTCACTTTTTCTCCTTCCTTCCTCCATTCCTCCCTCCCCTCATCCATCTTGCTGCTTCCTTCCTTCCTTCCTCCCTCCCTTCATCCTCAAATTCCTTCCCTTCCCATGTCTACTGTCCCTCCCTCCCTCCCTTCTTTCCTCCCTCCTTCCCTCTCTCCCCCTTGCATTTATCTTCCTTCCTTCCTCCCTCCCTCCTTCTCTCTCTCCCTTGCATCTTCCTTCCTTCCTTCCTTCCTTCCTTCCTTCCTCCCTCCCTCCCTCCCTCCCTCCCTCCTTCTCTCTCTCCCTTGCATCTTCCATCCTTCCCTTTCCTTCCTTCTTTCCCTCCCTATCTCTCCCTTGCACCTTTCTTCCTTCCTTCCTTCCTTCCTTCCTTCCTTCCTTCCTTCCTTCCTTCCTTCCTTTTTCCAACCAACCATTTTTCTGGGCAACATAGAAGATTAAAACCAAATTAAAAACCATAATTTCTATGCAACAGAAAACCATTAAAGCAGCAAATGTAGTAGCTATAAAAGCAACACTGGTGCTTTCTGAGTAGAGGGTAGAAAGTTATAATCTCCCAACAATAATCAATAATGCAGAGAGCTCAAGGAACTGATTCGGCACACAGAGAATGCTAAACCACAGCAGTGTGCAGAGATTAAAAATGTAATGCTTTATTTTGCTGCTGCTCCTCATCTTTAAACAACTTAAGCAAGTGAAGGCAATCACAGACAAGGCTGCCTGGCATCCGCGTGGTTGGGGAAGAAGCAGTGAAGAGCTAAAAAAAAGCTTTCCTCCAAACTGGAAATCAGTGAGAGGGACCTCGCAGTCCTAATGGACGATCACTTAAAGATGAGCCAGCCGTGTGCAGCCGCCGCCACCAAAAAAGCTAACACAATCCTGGGGTGTATAAACAGAGGCATAGAATCAAAATCACATGAAGTATTAGTACCGCTTTCTAAAGCCTTAATAAGGCCACACCTGGAGTACTGCATCCAGGTTTGGTCCCCACATTACAAAAAAAAAAGATGTTGAGACTTTGGAAAAAGTGCAGAGAAGAGCAACTAAGATGATTAAAGGCCTGGAGACTGAAACATATGAAGAACGGCTGCAGGAACTGGGTATGGCTAGTCTAGAGAAAAGAAGGACTAAGGGTGATATGATAGCAGTATTCCAGTATTTGAGAGGTTGCCACAAAGAAGAAAGGGGTCAACGTATTTTCCAAAGCACTAGAAGGCAGGACAAGAAACAATGGTTGGAAACTGACCAAAGAGAGAAGCAACCTGGAATTAAGGAGAAACTTCCTAAGAGTGAGGACAATTAACCAGTGGGACAGCTTGCCTCCAGAAGTTGTGGGTGCTCCATCACTGGAGATTTTTAAGGAGAGATTAGATAGTCACTTGTCTGAAATGGTAGACATTCTCCGGCTTGAGCAGAGGGTTGGACTAGAAGACCTCCAAGGTCTCTTTCAGCACTATTCTGATTGATTGGACTTCAATGCCCAGCCTTGCTTGGCTGGGGAATTCTGGGAATCGAGGTCCACACATCAAGTTGTGCTGCTTGAAAAAAAAAAATCTCTAAATCATCCCAGATGAACAAACTTCCTGTTCCAGAATAACAGAATTGGAGGCCTTCTAGTCCAGGGGTAGGCAACCTTGGCCCCTTCATGACTCGTGGACTTCAACTCCCAGAATTCCTGAGCCAGCCATGCTGAGGGGAAAGGGAGAGGTTTCCAAGCTTAGCCATGCTGGCTCAGGAATTCTGGGAGTTGAAGTCCACGAGTCATAAAAGATCCAAGGTTGCCTACCCCTGGCCTAGTCCAAGTCCCCGCTCAAGCAGGAAACCCTATACCATTTCAGACAAATGGTTGTCCAGTCTTGAACAGCGTTCCCTGTCAGGAAAATCTCTCTTTTTAAAAAATGTCAACTTATTTAGTCATTGTCTCTCTCCCCCCCTCCCCCGGGTTCAACAGGGAACAGCTCTCCTTTCCTACCCATGAGAATTTTTTTTCAATATTTGCAGCCTGCTATTATCATTCTATGGGACGCGGTGGCTCAATGGGTTGGGACGCTGAGCTTGTCGATCAGAAGGTTGGCAGTTTGGCGGGTCGAATCCCGAGTGCTGTGTAACAGAGTGAGCGCCTGTTACTCGTCCCAGCTTCTGCCAACCTAGCAGTTCGAAAGCACGTAAAAATGCAAGTACAAAAATAGGGACCACTACGGTGGGAAGGTAACAGCGTTCCGTGCGCCTTTGGCGTCTAGTCATGCCGGCCACATGACCACGGAGACGTCCTTGGACAAGCGCTGGCTCTTTGGCTTTGAAACAAAGATGAGCACCGGCTCCTAGAGTTGGAAACTGTATTATATATGTAAACAGTTAAAAATACATCAATTAACAGGTTGTTCCAGCTAGGGGAAACATTCTGACAGGAGAACACGCGGGAACTTTGACAGCTGTCAAAGTTCCCCGCACGGCGCAGGCGCAACCACTGACAGCTCGCGGCTGTCAAAACACCGGACCATGCGGAAGCCTGAGCTGTCAAAGAGCAGACGACGCGGATTGGTCCGGATAGACGCGGCGCCAAAATGAACGCTCCTGATTGGCCCTCGCTGTCAGCTGCCGGCTATAAAAGCCGGGCAAGTTATTCTATGTTTGCCTTGCTCACAATAAACCTTTTAGTTAAGTAGCCTGTCGTCCGAGTGGTCCTTCGGCTACCTCAGAAACGACTAGCACGCATGTGCGGGGGAACCTTTACCTTTTTATCATTCTGCTCAGTTTTCATTTTTGCAAGCTAAACACCCCCAGCTCCTCTCATGTCAGAAAGTGCCAAGGGAGGATGTTCATCTGAAATGATGCTTGACAGCCTTCCTAGAAAGATGCCATAGCTGTCACACTTCTCAATTCGGTCTGTTTTTTTTATTTTAAAAAAATAATAATAAAAAATATGGAGTTTCTAACAGGTAGAGATTCCGCACAGGAAACTTTATAGTGTAATTCTGGCCATGCTTGCTCAGTCGTAAGTCTTGAATTTAGTGAATTTCTCATCTTTTGGGAAGCCGTCACATTGTCTCATCCAGCTGAAATGACAATATCTGGAATTAGTTGTGGGATATCCCAAGGAGATGATTGAGGTGGTGAGTTTTTGTTTTTATGGTTTATGATTAGAATAGAATAGAATAGAATAGAATAGAATAGAATAGAATAGAATAGAATAGAATAGAATAGAATAGAATAGAATAGAATAGAACAACAGAGTTGGAAGGGACCTTGGAGGTCTTCTAGTCCAACCCCCTGCTCAGGCAGGAAACCCTATACCAGAGGTCTTCAAACTCGGCCCTTTTATGACTCATGGACTTCAACTCCCAGAATTCCTCAGCCAGTGTGCCTGGCTGAGGAATTCTGGGAGTTGAAGTCCATGAGTCATAAAAGGGCCGAGTTTGAAGACCCCTGCCCTATACCATTTCAGACAAATGGTTGTCCAATCTTTTCTTAAAAATTTCCTGTGTTGGAGCATTCACAACTTCTGGAGGCAAGTTCTACCTTATACCGTAGTTATTGGTTTTACTGTTGTGAGCTGCCCAGAGTTGTGTTCAAAATGGACGGCTATATACAAATCTCTAGGTATGTACATAATGGGAAAACTCGCAGTGGGACAACTCAGTGCGTGACAATTCAACAAACAGAAAAAGTTAAATTAATTTCAACAGAATCGTGGCCAATAATAATAATAATAAAACGAAGAAGGTCAATCCAGAAATACAAGAGTTACAATAAGTTTGACAAAAACGTAGTCGACCAACAATAAAAGTAACTGAATGAAACAATTAGTACAATGTTAAATTGTCCAACCTGGGAGATCCAGCCTGGAACTAAGGAGGAATTTATGGACACTGAGAATGATTAATCAGTAGAACAGCTTTGTTGTGGATGCTCCATTGCTGGAGGTCTTCAAGAAAAGATTGGACAACCATTTGTCTGGGATGATATAAGGTCTTCTACATTGGACAAAGGGTTGGACTAGAAGACCTTCAAAATCCTTCCCAGCTCTATGATTCTATGATCTTTTACATCCAGGTCAAGCTTGCTCATCCCACAGGAACCATCCACAAGTCTACCTTGCCTTAATTTTTAGCCATTTCTTCTGGAGACAACAGGATTCTCCATGCATCTTATCAATTTTCACCTCCAGATGTATTTGTCTTTTTCCTTTGATCCCCAGCTAGATGACTAGAGAAGGTTGGCTTATCCAGGGGATGCATAAAACTCCATTAGGGAGTTTATTTATTCTGTTCACATCACTTTATGATTTTAATGGCTTTTTAAAAACACGCCTATATCTCCCAATGTAAGCACACTTGTATACCTTTTCCATAATCTATGAATTTTTCAAGCTACTTCTTACTGAAGAATGTAAACTTAAAAGATCATAAAAACTGATTGTTGAATAACAGTTGCATTCTGGTTTGCTGGTTGGAAAAGCAAATTAGTTTTGTTTGCATTAACCAATTTCTCTACAGTTGCATTCGGTTTTACAATGATTAGCTAAACTATATTGGGCCATTTTCATCATACCAAATACTGTCTTTTCTTCACTCCCCCCCCCCTTTTTAATTTTTTTCACAGAGGGAGGGAGTGAAGCTGTTCCAGTAAACCTGAAAGCTTTCTTGCATCTTATAAAATTCATTTTAGAATAGATAGTCTATTTTTCTTTCCTTAATGAGCTTCAAGCAGTTTCCAATAAAAACAGATCAAGTTATAATTTTTTTTAAAAAAGAGCGTTTCAAACAACTAAAATTATTTTCATGCAATAAAACCGCAAATGGATTTAAACATTTCAAAATTCAAAGAGGTCTGAAGTCTAACTCATAAATTGACCTCTACTAAATGAAAATCTCTTAGCTTTCTTTTTTACCCTGCCCCCTTCCACTTAAATTGATTTCTTTTTTCATTTTGATCATGGAGATGATGCAAAGCAGACATTGGGACAAGGGATGTCAAAGAATGTCACATGCATTATGATATTCTTGTGCAAAGGCTGTAAGAGATTCAAAAAGTTTAATAATAATAATAATAATAATAATAATAATAATAATAATAATAATAATAATAATAATAATAATAATAATAATTTAATATTAAGTTTAATAAGTTGTTCAAATACTCAGTCAGTTACTGGTATGGTTTAGGGTGGTGTGTGAATTCAGCAATTCTCTTTAATATTTTTTTTTCTTGGACCCTGGAAATGGATGCGCTGCAACAGAACAAAACTCCAGAAATCCACCCCATAATTTTCGCTTCGTAGAGGGCCTCTGAGGGGCTTCAGGGAAGTTAAGATGATGAGTTTCTACAAAGGAGGCAAGTGACATCACAAATATGATGTCATCAGGCAAGCGTCAGGCTCCAAAATCCCAGAAAGATGTAATTCTTCAAGCAGATCTTCATCCATAAGACAGAATCTTGCCATACTAAAGCATGCTAGCACTCCCATAAATCATATACTCTGGGAACTATTAAGGAGGAGCTGTCTTTGTCCTCTTCCTCTCACACAAACTGTCTGAACTGAGTTGTCTCTTGCTCCTCTGAAATGTGCCTAGGAATCCAAACTACATTCCATCACACAAGTGATGCTAATTCTATGCTTCATAAGTTCATACCATTTATAACTGATATAAAATGACTTCATGGCGAGCCAGTTTGGTGTGGTGGTTATGGCGTCAGGCTAGAAATCGGGTTGTGAATTCTAGTTCTGCCTTAGGCATCAAAGCCGACTGAGTGACTTTGGGCCAATCACCAGGAAACTGTGAATTCTAATCCTGCCTTAAGTATGAAATCTGGCTGGCTATCTTTGGGCCAATAAACCAGGAGACTGTGAGTTCTAGTCCCATCTAAGGCACAGAGTTGAAGTCCACACATCTTAAAGTGGCCACTGTTGAGAAACTCTGTTTAAAGGTTGAAGGAAATCCCAAACATCTGCAAAGTACTAAATTGGGGAGAGCAGCTGTAAATGGAGAGCTCTTTGTATGCATGTCCAGAAGATGGCAGAATTGCACTCCGATTTGGGCCTGCAATTCCCAGACTCAAAAAGTAAATTCAATCTCTGCTGGAAGAGGCAACTTCCTTCTGTTTCCCATAAGGATGACAAACAGGGCAGGGATCCCATCTTCCAGGTGGACATCCGAGAACAATTCTCTCCCCGTGCCAGCTTCTAAATTTGGAGCATGGTGTTTCCCAGCTCTATAAACCTTCCATCCAGAACTAAGCCATCATTGTGAGTAAACAGTTCTCTCCCAAGTCTATTGATCTCTTCTTAAGGTACCTAACTTGGGTGCTCTTTGGATGGCTGAAGTATTAAAGAAAATCATTCATAGCAGCTTGTGATGGCCAAACTGGAGAAGAATCTGGAGAAGACCAGACTCGGATATTAAAAATGGAAGAACAAATGAAAGAGTTATAGAGGAAATGGCTGAAGAACAATGATTACTTTTCATCATACCAATAGAAAATTTATAGCTCAAGGACGGACTGTGGGGTCATTGGTGTTCGCTGAGCTTGCAGACGTTTCATTACCCATCTAGGTAACAACATCAGTGCTAGAAGGGAGGGGGTTGTTTTTTCTTAATTTCACATCACATGAACAAACTTAACTATAGTTTCAACTGGGAAACTGTGAACATCCTAAGTTCAAAAATTCTGGAGAATTCTAGGAAGCCTGGCAATCTGACAATCAGCCATCAACAGACGCACAGAGATAAACAACATCTACATGCTGGTGATGACCTATAAAGCCCTAAATGGCATGGGCCCAGATTATCTGAGGGAGCACCTGCGGCTAGTGTCAATTTCCCATCGCCCTGTGCACTCCCACAGGGAGGGCCTCCTCAGAGTACCACTGGTCAAGGATTGCCGGTGGGTGATCCCCAGGGGGAGGGCGTTCTCTGTGGGCATGCCTGCCCTATGGAATCAACTGCCAATGGAACTCCGGACTGCCCCCGACCTTCGTTCGTTTTGCCGGGACCTAAAAACCTGGCTCTTTGAGCTATCTGGCCTGGACTGAGGGGTTTTAATGATTTTAAATTGTGATTTTGACTTTTTGGGGCTTACTTAAATTAATTTTATTTTAATTTTATATTGTATTGTTTTTAAATTCTGCCCTGTAAACCGCCCTGAGTCCTTCGGGAATAGGGCGGTATATAAACCGAATTAATAAATAATAAAGAAATAAATAGTGTCAGGGACAGTATGGGACACTAAAAAAAGCAAAATAAAAAAATAAAAAAAATAAAAAGACCAAAATATAACCTCGTCAGTAATCAATACTCAGACAAGCAAAGATTAATACCAAGATTAATACTTAAACAATCAAGCAGTAAACAATAGTCCAATCAAGAAACTACCAACTCAGATAAACGAACTAATAATAAACAACAATCTAATCGAGGAATCTCCAAGAACACTCCTACCAACACTTGACAGGGCAAGCCACTAGTGTATAAAAATAAGGGAAAACCCTATTCCCTTCTAGCACTGATCACGTTACCTGGTTTGGTAATGAAATGTCTGCAAGAAAACAACCCAGCTTTTTCAAAAGAAAACAACAACAACGAGAAAGTCCAGTTGCCTTTTGGAAAAAACACACACACACACCCTTGGGACAACCATGACCTTGGTTGATGGAGAATCTCCACAGACCTTTACTTTTTAACAAAAGTAGCCAACTAAATTATACAGCTGATGTTAAAAAGAAAAAGAAAAAAGAATCGGGAATAACCAGGGTTAGATTTTTGTGGGCAATAAGAGCTGGCACCCAGAACAAATTCCTGGGATCAGAATGCTCTTAAGTGAAAGGCATGATTTTTGCATCTGGCTCCAGGCTGGCAGATCTGGAAATTTTATTCCAAATTGAACTAGATCCCACTCTCTTCAAAACTGCCGACTTCTGATTTGGGGGCTGGTTGCAGGGTGACTTGATTTCTTTCAAAGATGAAGTTTAAATTTGTCACAAGAAAACTTCTTCTTCCATCTGGATCCTTTCGTAGTGCTAAATCTGGTCTTTCTCTCCTTGCGTCATTTTTTTTTGCAAAAATTGTCCTGCGTAATGACTGTGTTTTACACCGTACATTGGGCTGCTGTGCGTTTGCCTCCAGTTAAGCAACACACTTAACCTGGTTTCCAAATTAACCATCAGGGCACATTATGCTCACAATTTTCCAGGTGACTGCACTCAGAACGTATTCATAAATATTTTCAATCCAGCTCAGAGAGCGGTTTTGAGTGGAGGGGCATAGGGCTCTGTCCCGGCTCCTGTGCAATTCAAGATTTTTGTTAATAACATAGATGGAGGTAAGGGGAAAACTATCAAATTTGGAGACGACAGAAAATTCAGAGGACTATAGGAGAGAAAAGGCACAATTCAGAAAAAGCTAGATCAGCTTGAGCAGTGGACTGTAATGAGTAAGATGGAATTGGAGCAGGGGTAGGCAACCCTGGCTCTTTTATGACTCGTGGACTTCAACTCCCAGGATTCCTGAGCCAGCACGGCTCAGCTTGGAAACCTCTCCCTTCTCCCCTCAGCATGGCTGGCTCAGGAATTCTGGGAGTTGAAGTCCACGAGTCATGAAGGGGCCTAGGCCTAGGCCAGGGGTAGGCAACCTTGGCTCTTTTATGACTGGTGGACTTCAACTCCCAGAATTCCTGAGTCAGCGTGGGGGAACTATGGCCCCTTCATGACTCCTGGACTTCAACTCCCAGGATTCCTGAGCCAGCACGGCTCAGCTTGGAAACCTCTCCCTTTCCCCCTCAGCATGGCTGTCTCAGGAATTCTGGGAGTTGAAGTCCACCAGTCATAAAAGAGCCAAGGTTGCCTACCCCTGGGATGAGAGATAAATGTCAAATTCTGCACCTGGAGGAAACAGTGTTCTGCTAGGTGTGACTGACTTTAGAGCGTGGTGCCAGCTCTCTTTCTTAAGCCAAAAAGCCAGCATGGTCCGAAGACATTTCTGTGGCCATGTAGCCAACACGACAGGATGCCACAGAACAAAGCATATGTCGAAACGCAGAATGCTGTTACTTTCCCTCATGCTTATACGTAGCGCTTATTCATCTACAGCTAGTCTTTGACTTAGCAACAATTCATTTAGTGACCCTTCAGACGGCTGCAACGGCCCTGAAATAAAGTGAATTTTGACTGTTTTTCACACTTGCCGTGGGTAGAGGGTTGAAGACCTGCCAGGTCCCTCGCAGCCCTGTGAGCCTGTAATTGCGGGATCTCTTAAAAAGGCCCTGTGTTGTTGAGTTTAGAGCTGAATCCCAAAAGGCACCAAAGTTGCGACCAAAAGCATTGTGCTTTCTGTGTGTCAGGCTGATCGGGAGAATGAAATGAAAGGCAAGGGACGGAGTCAGAGCAAAGCCCCAGTATGGATACCACCTCTTCCAAACCACCCACAAAAGGGAAGGGGCATAATGTGGGAGTGAGGGAAGAGGGGCAAGCCAGGATCGCAGAGGGAAAAGTTCACCCTCAGCTTGTCTTGTTTCCCCCAATGGTCAAGGTCTCCAAAATGCCAAGCTGTCAACATTTCCTGCCACGAGGCAGTCCTTTCCTCCCCCGCTCGACTGAGCATCAGAAGCCATGAAAATGAAAAGATCTAGATAACTAGAGGAAGGTTGGGGGGGGGGGGGAAAGAAACCTAATGAAGGTTTTTGTTGTTGTTGTTATTGTTGTTGCCCTGAAAGCCAATTCAGGCATATTTCTGCCAACGGGACTGAGGTTTCTGTCCTTTGGCACCTTCCAAATTGCATTGTACTACAGCTCCCACCCTTCCCAGCCACCACCTAGAAGCCCCAGGTCAGGGAATTGTGTAGGTCTGGTTCAATGAAATGAAGGACTGGAGCGACGTGATAGCAGGGTTTCCACATCACAGGAGTTGCCACAAAGAAGAGGGGGGGACAACCTATTCTGCAAAGCACCAGAAGGCAGGACAAGAAGCAACGGATGGACACGAATCAAGGAGAGAAGCAACCTAGAACTAAGGAGAAATTTCCTGACAGTGAGAACAATTAATCAGTGTGAAGGAATTTTATTATGCTTAAGGTTGATATTAGTAATATTCATATTAGTAGTGATACTTTGTAATTATATATATATATATATATATATATATGTCTGGGACTAAGCAAGTGTATTCTGAATGCTTAACAAACATTTTAACACATATCTTCCTTGCTTCTCAGGAGAGAGAGAGAGAGAGAGAGAGAGAGAGAGAGAGAGAGAGAGAGAGAGAGAGAGAGAGAGAGAGAGAGAGAGAGAGAGAGAGAGAGAGAGGGGCCTAGGGGTTAAAACAACTGCTTAAGACGCAGCTGGCCCAGGTTCGAATCTCAGAAGGGTATGGTTGACTGATGAGAACAAATAAGTTTGAAATGATCATATTGGTCTCCCTTTATTCTTTGTTAGCAAGCCAAAAAATTTACACAAATATGAGCTGCCACTGCTGTGGCTACTGCCTGTAGATGGCCTTGGGCTAGGCTGAAACAGGAAATAAGATTTGTCCTATGTCTGGGACTAAGCAAGTGTATTCTGAATGCTTAACAAACGTTTCACACACACACACACACACACACACACACACACACACACACACACACATGCAAGCAGCTTTGTAGGTGCTTTATATTGGGAAATTAGTTATATGAAAGCAAATGTTTCATGCTTTAGGTACGGGGGATTCCTTACATGAAAAGAGCATGGTAAGGGGAGGGGGGGAAGGAGTTATGGTGGAGCCTGGGTTGTTGTGTATGAGTCATCATCTAGGAATTATTTTTCTGTACCTTTTGGTTCCTAGTACCAAGACCAGATCTCTTTGTTCTGGAAAGGTATAAAAGGTGGAAGACGTCTTTCCTGGTTGTTGCCTTCATCTCTCTACCAGCCACGAAGAGAGATGTGGCCACCCAACTCTATTTTGATCGAAATAAAAGTTGTTTGCTTGCTGAAACCTCGGCTCAGGAGTTCCTTTTGGCTCTTTTAAATTCCTGAGTAATGCTGGGGCAAGTGTGAGGCTAAGTGTAAAACCTTACAACTGGAACAACTTGCCTCCAAAAATTGTGGGTGCTCCAACATTGGAGGTTTTTAAGAAGAGATTGGAGAGCCATTTGTCTGGAATGATATTGGACTAGAACAGGGCTCTTCCAACTTGGCTCCATTTATGACTTGTGGACGTCAACTCTCAGAATTTCTCAGCCGGGCTGAGGAATTCTGAGAGTTGACGTCCACAAGTCATAAATGGGGCCAAGTTTGAAGAACCCTGAAGATCTCCAAAGTCCCATCCAACTCTGTTATTTTGTTCTGTTCTTATTCTGGAGTGGAGTGAGCTGAGAGAAGAGATGGTCTTCTTTAGAAGAGTCACCTCTGTACAGATCTACGTCTTACCACACTCAGCACTTCCGTGACCCTCCAATGTGTCTTGGCAAGACTTCAGCCCAATTCTGGAGATGCTGAAACGGCTGATTTCTTTGGGCCCCGATTAGAATGTTAGCGGCTTTTCAGCGATGGACCTTTAATATTTTTTTAAAAAAAATTAATTAAACCCAGTTAACGTCACCGCCGAGGGGCAATTTCACCCTAATGCAAAGCAAGTCCCCCCCCCGTCCCCTGCCCCAATCTAAAATTCAGAAGGAAAGAGTTAATCTCTCGTCTCCATCTTAGCTTGTTCCAGTCCTGGAAATCATCAGCTTTCCTTGCCAATTACATCTGTCTTTCCGAAGACCTGCACATTAAATGCAAAGATGCCTTTGACATCCGTTGCTGCTTGGCTCTTAATAAACATCTGATGAAAAGAAATAGTGAAGGACCGTATGCCAAGGATTATAAATAGGTTATGCTTAGAGTCGCCACTTTGATTTCAAAGCTATTTTGTCTGTATACGTCAGATTCTGCAGCCGGTCTGGCTAATGGGCCAGAGGGCCCCTATCCTTGATCTTTCTTTTGTCTCCGGAAGGCTGCTACCCCCTTTCTATACGTACACCATCAAGGCACCTTCCAGTAATTAAAATCTACTTATTGCTTCTCCCTTTCTTCACTGAATGCAGAAAACCATTTCTCCTCTTCTTGCCGACCGGCAATTCTTAAAGTCCTTTCAGGTTGCAATTCCAAATCCATATGTGCCAATGAAGAAGTAAGAGACCTTGAGCTCAGCTAACCGACTGCCCAGGAAACCCAAAGGGGTCCCATTAAAGTACGGCTCTTCATTATCGACTTAATGTTGTTTGTTTGTTGAACTGTAAACTTGTCAATCAAACTGGGGTTGCAAAATGTGGTTTGAATCTATGGGGTGGCTTGGCTTGACCACAGTCAGGCTAATAATAATAATAATAATAATAATAATAATAATAATTAATAATAATAATAATAATAATAATAATAATAATAATAATAATAATAATAATAATAAAAATAAAACAACTTAACAATTGTCGATAAGAAAGACAAAAAAGTCTGGATAGTGGACGTGGCAGTGCCTGGAGACAGCAGAATAGATGAGAAAGAACTGGAGAAGATAACAAAATACAAAGACCTACAAATAGAAATAGAAAGACTGTGGCAAAGGCAAGCAAGGGTAGTACCAATAGTAATAGGTGCCTTGGGTGCAATCCCAAAACAACTGGAGCACCACTTGAACACCATCATCGGCATTGACAAATTCGCCATGAGTCAATGGCGAAAGCCGGCCTTACTAGGAACTGCTTCCATCCTGCGACGATATCTGTAATACCATCAAACATCCACATCTGCCTATCCCAGGTCCTTGGTAAGGACTCGATAGTAGACAAAAATGCCAAATCCAGTCTGAACGACTGTGCAATGATCAATAATAATTGATCTGCAACAATAATTGATCTGCAACACTGCCCTATATTGGTTAACCAGGCTAAACTGCAAAATAAATAAATAAATAAAAATCAACAAATCTTCAAACTAACCAGGCTCAGTGTGATATATAAAGGCAGCCATCAAACCTTGAGGCAGTGAAGCTTGCTGAATGAATGCATCCGAGTGTTTGACATTGACGGATACTCCTTGCTTATTGGTATTTATGACCCATTTTTGAATTTCTGAGGCTCACTACACCCCTGGTCACATGATTGCATTGTGGGCCCTTGGCAACTGGGCTTGCACGTACAGCTGTTTGCAGCATCTGTGGTCACTGGGCTGTGAGTTTTGGTATTCTGATTAAAGACCATCCCTTTGCTTAACAACGGCGATGTTCATTTAATGAAGAGCAGAAGGAAACCCAGTCTTTGTTCACTGACTCACCATTAAGTAAATCTAGGATACAGATAGTCCTTGACTTACAACCATTTGTTTGACGACCCATTGGAAACTGCAACAAAAATGGATTACCCTGGGAAATTACAAATTATGACCATTTTGCGCAGGACCGTTGCAGGGTACCCATGGGATCACGGGATCATCATTTATTAAAAAAAAACCCACCCCAGCTGACTTCCGACAGGCAAAGTCATTTGCTTAACACTATGGCTAAAATGAGGTGGTAAAATGGAGCGCGACTCACAACAACGGCCTTGCTTAGCAGTGGAAATGTGGGGGTCAATTGTGCTCATAAGCTGAGGACTAGCTGTACGCCGTTTCACAAACGTCTATGGAGATTCTCCATCATCCAGGTCATGGTTGTCCCAAAGGTGCTTTTTCAAGATGCAACTGGACTCCTTTGTTTTTCTTTGAAGGTGTTTTGCTTCTCATCGAAGAAGCTTCTTCAGACTCTGACCGGATGGTGGGGAATGGAAGGATTTATACTCCTTGCAGAAAGCCGGTCATTTGCGTTTTTTTAGAGAGTCGTTGAGGCCACCTGGAGCTTTATCTGTGCCCTCAGGGTCATCTGAGTGGTGCAAAGGGGTGTGGAGCCTTCTTGGAACTGCTGAAGGGACCGTGTTGTAGACTGGAGATAGATGATGTCGTATCCCTCCCCCTCTCTTGAGGGAGGCCTGTTCAATTTTGACATAGAATAGATGGCCTCTTTGACCCCTCTTTCAAACCAGCGGTCCTCCCTGCCCAAAATGTGGACTTTGCTGTCTTCGAAAGAGCGGCCTTTGTCTTTTAAATGCAGATGCGCTGCTGAATCTTGCCCTGCCGGGTTTGTTCTCCTATGTCGTGCCATGCGTTTATGGAGTGGTTGTTTGGTTTCCATTCCTTTTCTTTCCATTCCCCACCATCCAGTCAGAGCTGAAGAAGCTTCTTGGATGAGAAACGAAATGTCTTCAAGGAAAAAAAACAACAACGAGAAAGTCCAGTTGCCTCTTGAAAAAAAGCACCTTTTGGGATGAGCTATTGCATTTCGTTAGAGCAGCAGGGCCTGCAACTTATTGCTGGCAAATCTCCTGGGGGCTCCCATTGTCTTCTCTCTCTCCTCCCCCCAGCTGTGCCCTTTCCACCAGCAAGCTGTCAGGAGAGCTATTCAGCCTGCAAATCTATTGAGGGGTGTGTGGGTGGAGGTAAAGGTAAAGGTAAATGTTCCCCCGCCCATGCGTGCTAGTTGTTTCCAACTCTAGGAGCCCGGTGCTCATCTCCGTTTCAAAGCCGAAGAGCCAGTGCTTGTCCGAGGACGTCTCCGTGGTCATGTGGCCAGCATGACTAGATGCCAAAGGCACACGGAATGCTGTTACCTTCCCACCGTAGTAGTCCCTATTTTTCTACTTGCATTTTTTATGTGCTTTCGAAATGCTAGGTTGGCAGAAGCTGGGACGAGTAACAGGTGCTCACTCTGCTACGTGGCACTTGGGATTCGACCCGCCAAACTGCCGACCTTCTGATCGACAAGCTCAGCATCTTAACCCACTGAGCCACCACGTCCCTCAGCGGGTGGAGGGGAGAGCCTTAATAAGCCATTCCAGTCACCCTTCCATGGCTGCAGGCTGGGGGATAGCCGGAGCTGGTCCTTCCTTCATCAGCAGGAGAGACCCAAGCAAGGCTGGGAGAAGATCTATATCTAGACCCATTTCATCATGCTGGCAAAGGGGATTAGCGGGTCCAGGAGTCAAGGGTGAGGTTGGCATCAGAAGGGATGGGACCATCCAGAGAAGTCAGAACTGGGCGGTGGGGAGAAACTAGGATTTGAAGTCCATAAGTCATAAAAGGGCCAAGTTTGAAGAGCCCTGGGTTAGAGTATTCTACCCAGGGTGTCTGTTAAGCATAGTAAATATATATATATATCAAGAAATTGGCCACAACGGGGCAATCAAAGCTCCATCTTTTTTTTTTACACGTATCACATAAGTGATGCACATAAAAAAGGGCGGAGCTCCAATTACCTTGTCCTAGGAACCATTTTTGTTGTGTACTGGGTTGCTTGCAAGCAGGAGGCGAGATGAGAGGGTTCAAACAGGAACATTGCTTTATTGAATGCAGGAACTGAACTAGTAACCAAGGCTTCTCCGGAGCTATTTATACTGCTGGCCACTAGGCGGCAGCCAATAGGTTTGAAGGAACCTATTGCCACCCTAGAGCCAACCAATGATCGTCCTGGAGACTGCATGTCTGAGAAGCCAGCGACCGTTACACAGACACCCTGATTAAGCAATCTCAAGCAGCATTCAAAGACACGTAGAAACAGTTCAAGTAAAAAGGCTGAATACATTACAATTTTGACTTTTTTGACCCCATCCTGCAGATAACCCTGATTCTACCACACCTGAGTTCATGTACAACCAGTGTTCTTCTACGCCAAGGTCTCAGCCTCTGTGGATTTCGGGGACCACACTCCAAAAACATTGACAGGAGCCGGGTTAAAAGATGAAGTTGCTTTAATTTCACTGAGTTTTACCGTCTGAAAAATTCTTATTAAAATACAGGCATATTTCGGAGATATTGCGCGGTTCAGTTCCAGGCCACTGCAGTAAAGTGAATATTGCAATAAAGTGAGTCACACAATTTGTTTTTTTTGGTTTCCCAGTGCATATAAAAGTTCTGTTTACCCTATATCGTAGTCTATTAAGTGTGCAATAGCGTTATGTTTAAGAAAAGCACAATGCACATACCTTAATTAAAAATGCTTTATTGCTAAAAAAAAACAACCTAATCACTTTCAGGAAGTTTTAATCTTTTTGCTGGTGGAAATTCTTGTAAAAAAAATATCTGCGAAGTGCAAAAAAGCAAAACTCAATGAAATGAGGTGTGCCTTTATTGCCGAGCTAAACTAGAGGTGTTTACAGGGAAGTTCAAAAGGAGAGCAAATTAGAAGATTCGTGTTGTATTGTTGTTTCAGATGCTGGACCTCTTTCATATGTGCATCACAATGTTGCGCTCACACATATAAAAGGGGTGGGGCTTGCACTGTGACAACCCAATGCTGGTTTTGTCACTTAGATGGAAGCCTCAAATCCTTCCAATGCTTTTCAGTTAACATGATTAAAAAGATGATGGAAAAGTCCCCCTTGAATTTAGCTTCTGAGGACTTTGCGGGCAATTGGCAACTTGGAATCCTAGTGGACAATCCTTCGGCAGCTGCCAAAAAACTCAGCACAATCCTTGTTGTTGTTGTTAGTTGAAAAGTCATGTCCAACCCATCATGACCCCATGGACAACGTTCCTCCAGGCCTTCCTGTCCTCTACCATCTTCTGGAGTCCATTTAGGCTCACGCCTACTGCTTCAGTGACTCCATCCAGCCACCTCATTCTCTGTTGTCCCCTTCTTCTCTTGCCCTCAACCTTTCCCAGCATTAGGCTCTTCTCCAGTGAGTCCTTCCTTCTCATGAGGTGGCCAAAGTATTTGAGTTTCAACTTCAGGATCTGGCCTTCTAAAGAGCAGTCAGGGTGGATCTCCTCTAGGACTGACCGGTTTGATCGCCTTGCAGTCCAAGGGACTCGCAGGAGTCTTCTCCAGCACCATAGTTCAAAGGCCTCAATTCGTTGGCGCTCTGCCTTTCTTCTGGTCCAACTAACACAATCCTAGGCTGCATTAATGGAGAGAAAGCAGCTAACTCACTGCTCACTGCCAAGAGTTTGATTCTCACTGCCTCATGGTTGAGTCAGCCTCCCATCCTTCTGAGGTCGGTAAAAGGAGGACCCAGATTGTTGGGGGGCAAATATGCTGACTCTGTAAACTGCTTAGACAGGGCTGTAAAGCACTGTGAAGCGGTATATAAGTCTAAGTGCTATTGCTAGTGCTATAGAATCAAGATCGCGCAAAGTGTTAGGACCACTTTATAACGCCTTGGTAAGACCACATGTAGAATGTTGCATCCAGTTTTGGTTACCCCAATATTAAAAAAAGATGTTGAGACTCTGGAAAGAGTGCAGAGAAGAGCAACGAAGACAATCAGGGAACTGGAGGCTAAAACATATGAAGAACGGTTGCAAGAATTGGGTGTGTCTAGTTCAGGGATAGGCAACCTTGGCTCTTTCATGACTCGTGGACTTCAACTCCAAGAATTCCTGAAGTCCACGAGTCATGAAAGAGCTAAGGTTGCCTACCCCTGGTCTAGTTTAACGAAGAGAAGGATGAGGGGGTGACATGATAGCAGTGGTCCAATATTTGAGGGGCTGCCACAAAGAGGGGGTCAACCCAGTGGTGGGATTCAGCCAGTTCTCACCAGTTCAGCAGAACTCGTAGCTATTTTTTTGTTGCCCAGGCCCAGAACAGACTTCCAGAAGCGGCATCCACAGAGAGAACCGGTCGTTCACATATCTGAATGCCACCACTGGGTCAACCTATTCTCCAAAGCACCTGAATGGAAACTAATGGATGGAAACTAATCCATTCCTGAAATGGATAGAAACGAAACAAGGAGAGAAGCAACCTGGAACTAAGGAGGAATTTCCTGACAGTGAGAACAATTAACCAGTGGAACAGCTTGCCTGCAAAAGTGGTGAATGCTCCAACACTGGAGGCTTTTAAAGAAGAGACTGGACAACCATTTTTGTCTGAAATGGCGTAGGGTTTCCTGCACCTGAGCAGGGGGTTGGACTAGAAGACCTCCAAGGTCCCTTCCAAGTCTGTTATTTGGCTACAGACACGACATAGCAACTAACACCTAAGCAGCAGCACAGGTACAGTAAAAGCCAAATGATCTGGCTACTGATGTTTTCAGCGTGTCTTTTCTAGCCTTCAGACCTGCAACTTTTTGGATTTTCTCCGCTCCGAGTCTTACTCAGCTCGGACTCTGCTGAGCGTTTCAAGATCAGCCAAGGTTGGCTTGGATTCATCTCCAGGATGAAATACTTTTCCCGTTCTGTCATATTATAAATCATTATTAAGTAATGACGTTAGAAGGTCTCACGCTGTGCCTGAGGCTTTGGGGACTCACATCTGGCCTGGACTTCTGGGCTGGGGTGATAAAATGTGAAGCATGTCTACTGGAGGGGGGGCGGGTGGGAGTTGCAAAGCCCACCTCGCTGTAGGCATCTGTTTTTGCCAAAAAAAAAAAGGAAGAAGGAGGAGGAGGAGGAGCTGATTGACCTCTGGCTTGGTGCCTCCATGCTGCACCTGTGGATTCTTCCTGCTGACACCTGTCCTGGCCTAGGATGGATTGTGCCAGTGGAACCCCCCACCCCGCATGGGTGCCTCCCCTTCTCTCCAGGATTGAATGGCTGCCATTCACTTCTGTGGCAGAAGCATTTCCCCTCTCCAGAAGTCGAAACCAATCCTGTTCAGTTCAATGCACACGGGAGAAAGAAACAATTTTAGGGGCGGTGGGAAAGAGGACCACACTCTCTGGAGATTATGAAAAATATCCAGATGGGAAAACTTAATGTAGTGCTTCTAACATCTTCCTTTCCTTTCCCTTCCTCTTTTCTTCCTATTTAGCACCCTCCCTCCCATCCACCTGCCCATCCATCCATTTGTCCGTCCATCTGTCTATCCACCCATCACTCTCCTTCCTTCCTTCCTTCCTTCCTTCCTTCCTTCCTTCCTTCCTTCCTTCCTTCCTTCCATCCATCCATCCATCCATCCATCCAATCACTTACCCATCTTCTTTCTTTTCTTCCTTCACCCATTCATCCATCCAGTCATTCACCCCTTTCCTTCCTTCCTTCCTTCCTCCCTCCCTCCCTCCCTCCCTTCTTTCCTTCCATCCATCCATCCAATCACTCACCCATCTTCTTTCTTTCCTTCCTTCACCCATTCATCCATCCAGTCATTCACCCTTTTCCTTCCTTCCTTCCTTCCTTCCTTCCTTCCTTCCTTCCTTCCTTCCTTCCTTCCTCCCTCCCTCCCTCCCTCCCTCCCTCCCTCCCTCCCTCCCTTCTTTCCTTCTTCTTCCATCCATCTTCCTTCTTTCCTCCCATCCATCCATCCAATCACTCAACCATCTTTATTTCCTTCCTTCCTTCACCCATCCATCCATCCAGTCATTCACCCTTTTCCTTCCTTTCCTTCCTTCCTTCCTTCCTTCCTTCCTTCCTTCCTTCCTTCCTTCCTTCCTTCCTTCCTCCCTCCCTCCCTCCCTCCCTCCCTCCCTCCCTTCTTCCTCCCTCCCTCCCTCCCTCCCTCCCTCCCTTCTTTCCCTCCCTCCCTCCCTCTCCCTTCCTTTCCCTGCCCTTAACCCAGGAAATGAGAGCTTCCACTTTCGAGTGGGTTTCAGTCACAGAAAACGTTCGGAATCCATCCGAAAACCACCTGCCTGCACAAACCCTACTCTCGTCCCTTTGCCCTGAAACTTCCCCCTTCAACCTCTTTCGCTAAGAGCCCCCCCCTCCCCCCCAGTCTTCCCATCCTCTCTGCCCAAACAGGGTGCTGGAGAGTCAAACTTTAAGAGAGCTAAAGGAATCCAGGCCGCCAGACAATTCCAGGATGGCAGAGGGAGGGGCTCTGCGTCGCCTCTGCCTGCTTGTCAGCTCAGCTTGGCGGTGCTGACAGGACGGCAAGAGACTTGGGCCTGGATGCCCTGCTGGAGCCTTCCCTGGCTGTGCCCTTGTCTGGGTTCCAGCCTTGCTGCCCATCTCATCTCTGCTGACAGCAATGGAATCTCGTGGAAATTGGGTCCAGGACGAAGACAAAGAGGCTTCAGATTGCTGCGGGAGTCCTGGCTACCTCAATGGGAATTGTGCCCCCTCCTCCTCCCCTCCCCCCCTTGCCCTCTTTGTCTTCTAGGAGAGCTGGAGTTTTGCCCAGCCCGTAATAGTCCTCGCCTCTTCTCCTGGAGAAGAGCATCAGCTCCTCTGAAAGAGGCCTTGGTTCGTCTCTAGGATGACGACACCGGCCTGACCAAGGAATGACCCTCCACGCACACCTGCCCACCGCCTGCTCCAGGGAGAGACGAGGGCTCCAAGGTGCCTGGCAGGGGAGAGGCAGGACTGGGAGCCAGCCAAAAGCTCGGCCTGACCTTTGGAATTCCTTCGCTGTTCGTCTCCTGCAAGATTGGACAGAGGGAAACAGAAATGCTCCTTTTTTGTGTCTCCTGAACAAGGAGATCATAGTTTGCAGTGTAGCAGCCAAGGGGGAGAACTTGCTCTATGGGGCCAGGGATGCATACTCAGGCAAGTCTTAAACGCTTCCCTGGCTGTATCCATCAGGATTGCTGAGAATGCTGGAGGAGCACTATCCTTCATCTATAGAGGAGTCTTAACAGAATAACAGAGTTGGAAGGGGCCTTGGAGGTCTTCTAGTCTGACCCCCTTGTTCAGGCAGGAAACCCTATACCATTTTGAAGAAATGGTTGTCCAATGCCTTCTTAAAAAAAACCTCCAGTGTTGGAGCATTCACGGCTTCTGGAGGCAAGTTGTTCCTCTGGTTAATTGTTCTAACTATTAGGAAATTTCTCCATAGTTCTAGGTTGCCTCTCTCCTTGGTCAGTTTCCATCCATTGTTTCTCGTTCTATCTTTAGGGGCTTTGGAGAATAGGATAGGATAGGATAGGATAGGATAGGACAGGACAGGACAGGGTAAGGTAAGCTAAGATGATAAGATGAGATGAGATGAGATAAGATAACTTTCATTTTCATTTTTTACACTGGCCCACATAAAAAAATGAAATTCTGTGGCCTGCTTTCTAAAGAAAGTATTTATCTATCCATACACATACAAAAGGGACGCGGTGGCTCAGTGGGTTAGGACGCTGAGCTTGTCGATCAGACGGTTGGCAGTTTGGTGGGTCGAATCCTGAGTGCCGCGTAACAGAGTGAGCGCCTGTTACTCGTCCCGGCTTCTGCCAACCTAGCAGTTCGAAAGCACGTAAAAATGCAAGTAGAAAAATAGGGACCACTACGGTGGGAAGGTAACAGCGTTCCGTGTGCCTTTGGCGTCTAGTCATGCCGGCCACGTGACCACGGAGACGTCCTCGGACAAGCGCTGGCTGTTCGGCTTCGAAACGGAGATGAGCACCGGCCCCTAGAGTTGGAAATGACTAGCACGCATGTGCGGGGGAACTTTTACCTTTACCTTACACATACATAACACACATACATGTATATATATTAATCACTAATTAGCATCATCCGTGGCAGGGGGTGAGGTTGGATCAAAATTTTCAAGATGGCAGAGGCAGCATGGTAATCAAAGCCTTGCTCCTTTTACATAGGTGGGGTCATGGGTGTACAACACACACCGAAAGAA
The DNA here is from genome assembly GCF_964194415.1 of Vipera berus. Taxonomy (NCBI): domain Eukaryota; kingdom Metazoa; phylum Chordata; class Lepidosauria; order Squamata; family Viperidae; genus Vipera; species Vipera berus. The sequence continues at coordinate 8,015,597 of NC_138207.1, forward strand.
TGGGGATTCAATTGCAATGCTACCCCTACCATTTGGAAGATTTTGACACGCACACACACTTCCAGGTGCCTCTGTATTGTACACCATCATCTACAGGGCATCGAAACTACAGTGTTTGAGGGAGCAGATGTTGATCTCCATTGTACATAAAAAAAACAACAGCTTGAGCATCAGTAGCTTAGTCACAACTAATGATCAGGGGACTGGAGGCTAAAATGTGCAAAGAACGGTTGCAGGAATTGGGTGTGTCTAGTTTAATGAAGAGAAAAGAAGAACTAGGGGTGACATGATAGTAGTCTTCCAATATTTGAGGGGTTGCCATAAAAAAGAGGAGGTCATCATATTCTGCAACGCACCTGGGGGCAGGACAAGAAGCCACGGATGGAAACTAACCAAGGAGAGATGCAACCTAGAACTAAGGAGAAATTTCCTGACAGTGAGAACAATTAATCAGTGGAATGACTTACCTCCAGAAATAGTGGGACTTCCAGAAGCGGCATCCACACAGAGAACTGGTAGAAGCGGCATCCACACAGAGAACCGGTTGTTCGCATATTTGAATCCCTCCACTGGGTCAAGCTATTCTCCAAAGCACCTGAATGCAGGACAAGAAGCAACGGATGGAAACTAATCAAGTAGAGAAGCAACCTGGAACTAAGGAGGAATTTTCTGACAGTCAGAACAATTAACCAGTGGAACAGCTTGTCTGTAGAAGTTGTGGGTGCTCCAACACTGGAGATTTTTAAGAAGAGATTGGACAACCATTTGTCTGAAAGGGTATAGGGTTTCCTGCTTGACCAGGGGGTCAGACTAGAAGACCTCCAAGGTCCCTTCCAACTCTGTTATTCTGTTACCCCATTATTCTGTTACAGCCGTCCTTTTGACAAGGATTTCTCAACCTTGGCAACTTCAAGAAAAGTGGAATTCAACTCCCCGAATTCTTAAAAGTTGCCAGGGTTGAGAAACGCTGCTTTGAGAGTGATCAGGAATGCCACAGGTCACCTAAAAGTTGCTTTCACACGACACTCTTGATCAACTTATTGAATTCGCTCGTCTTCAAGAACCCAACGATAAGCCAGATGCACCACAAACACTGCTCAAAGGGATTCGTGTTGAGGCTCCCTTCTGATAAGAGTCCCTCTTTCCAAACCCTCCCTTCTCCTCCCAGTGTCACTGGGTGGCACCATTGGCCTTTCCCTCCTGTGCCAAGGCTACGGTCTCTCTAGCATAACCGATCACCCAGCTGGTGCAGGGCGAAAGCCCCCAGCTGGTGAGCACTTTCCAATGCCATCCATAATTGACAAGAATTAGCCTGCCATCTGTTTTGTAGCTGTTGGAACCGCTGCCACCAGCTGGTCCTCCGCAAATGGCAAGATGTTGGACACGGCCCCATCTCACTCTGGCACCTGGCCATTGCCCTCTCCGTGCCTCTTTCTTGGCCAGGGGTAGGCAATCTTGGCTCTTTTATGACTCGTGGACTTCAACTCCCAGAATTCCTTGAGCCAGCATGACTCAGCTTGGAAACCTCTCCCTTTTCCCTCAGCATGGCTGGCTCAGGAATTCTGGGAGTTGAAGTCCACGAGTCATAAAAGAGTCGAGGTTGCCTACCCCTGGACTGGGCCATCCACCTGGTCTTGTCCCCAGAAGGAGATGGTGGTACACTTTCCTTAATACAAAGAGAAGGAAGGGTACAAAATACTATAGGTAGCCCTCGACTCAAAGCCACAATGGAGCACAACGTTTCTGTCGTTAAGCGAGACATTTGTTAAGGGGTTTTTTTTTGCCCCATTTTTGCGACCTTCCGTGCCACAGTGGATAAGCGAATTATTGCAGTTGTCAAATTAAGGACACGGTTGTTAAGTGAATCTGTGTTCCCCCTTGTCTTTCCTTGTCAGAAGGTCCCAAAAGGGGATCACGTGACTCCGGGACACTGCAATCGTCATAGATATGAGTCAGTTGCCAATTTTGATCATGTAACCACAGGAATGTCGCCAAGATCTTGAATTTTGAACATGTTGCAAGGGTCATCACTGTGAAAAACAATCATTTTTTTCAGTGCCATTGTAACTTTAAATGGTCATTAAATGAACTGTTGTAAGCCGAGGACTACCTGTGTTTAATTTCAACCCACTGTGTCGCTACCTCTTACATCAGAGGTGAGAAACTGGGGCTCTTGTGGAGGGCCAAACCAACAGGGCTGTGAAGGTGCATTGTCACGCACAAATGCACATACGCGTGGTCCTCAACTGACAACCACAATTTACAACCCAACATTTATGCTGCTAAGTGAGGAAATTTGTGATGTGAGTTTTGCCCCGTTTTACGACCTTTCTTGCCACATTGGTTAAGCCAATCGCTGCAGTCGTTAAATTAGTAACATGGTTGTTAAGTGGATCTTCTCAGAACGGTGCAAAAGGTGATCACGTGACCCTGGGATGCTGCAACCGTCATAAATGTGAGTCAGTTGTCAAGCATCCGAATGTAAATCACTTGACTTTGGGGAATGCTGCGATGGTCGCAAGTGTGAAAATTTGTCATAAGTCACTTTTTTCAGTTCAGTTGTAACTTTTGAACGGTCACTAAATGAAATGTTGTAAGTCGAGGACTATCTGTATGTAAACTGGAGAAAAAAATAGCAGTTGCCTGCGAAACACAGGTCGTCCTCGACTTACAATCATAGTTGAGCCCAATATTTCTGTTGCTAGGTGAGACAGATGTTAAGTGAGTTTTGCCCCATTTTATGACCTGTCTTGCCGTCTGTTCTGTACCAGCCTGCTACCGGCCCTGCAGAAAAGGCAACCCCTTTACAAACGGCAAGAGGCTGGAAAAACGCTGCCAAATTTATTACTAACAAAAACAAACAAGACACGAACCAAGATACAGGAGCTTTGAAACACTATCTGAGCGGTTGCTTTCAGCAAACCAGCCCTCCCCACACATTCCCTTTATAAAGAGTTCAGGGCGTGGCCTCTCTCTGCCTCCTTCCGAGAAGCCCCACTGCCTTCCTCTGTTTACTCCTGATTGACTGCCTCCTGCGTCGGGCGTCCTTGAACAGGGCCAGCTGTGGGTCATCTTCATCCACACTGTCAGGCTCACACAGCTGGGTCTCCATGGTGACCAAGTGGGAGGGGCCTGCCTGAGGGCTATCATCAGCAAGATCTTCAACCCCCTCAGCAAGGTCTTCGACACCCCCCTCCTCCTCTGAGTCATCCGACCCAACTGCCGAACCCACAGGCTGACCCTGAATCACATCACCGTCGTTCTTAAGTGAATCACTGCAGTTGTTAAGTTAGTAACACGACTGTTAATTAAATCTGGCTTCCCCCATTGACTTGGCTTGTCAGAAGGTTGTAAAAGAGGATCGCAAGACCCCAGGAGGCTGCGACCGTCATAAATACCATTACCTTCAAATTTTGATCACGTGATCACGAGGATGCTGCAACGATCCTAAGTGTGGGGAAAAAAGATCATCAATCACTTTTTTAAGTGCCGTTGCAACTTTGAACGGTCACCAAAGACAGGTTTGTAAGTCGAGGGTTACCTGTAAAAGGAATGCCGTTGTATTGTTTGCATGCCGTACACTAATTTACATTTGATTTTTTAATTTCCGTTTGACCTCACGCCAGCCAGCCAGGGACAGCCAAAGGGCCAAATGTGGCCCAGGACCCATAAAATGCCTGTCTGTCTGTCTTATCCTAAGGTATCAAAACGACAAATAATGATATTTAAGGTTTCACTGGCCGCTTTCCAGGGAGATTCAATTAAGCAGCTGAGAGAAACAAATCACGCCAGCTCTTTTCTGCCCCCTCATGGATGTCTGGGTTTTTTCAAACCACATTTGGCTTCGCGCGATTTGAATCTGGGCGAAACGTCAGAAAAATGAACAAGTAACTCAGAAATTGCTCGCTGAGAACAATCAATTTGTCTTACCGGTAAGTAACTTTTGTATATTCCCATGAAAAAAATATAAGATTTTTTTTTCTAGTTTTGGAAGCCTTAGGATTGTATGTGCCAGCAATTATGCTCACTGGGGGAGGGATATCTTTTTTTTTGGGGGGGGGGAGCATTTGCTTGTTACTGCAATGACTATCAAGGACTCTGAGTGGGTCCCCCCCCCCAAAAAAAATTCTTTTGTGCAGGCTTGGAAATCAGCTCCAAAGTGTAAAATATTTCCATCTGGGCTTGGAAGGCCAGCGCGACGGACCTGCAGCCCAAATCATAAAGCCGGTCTCAAATATCGTGTTATGTGAAGTTGGAGCACCACGTAACAACTGTGGGTCCATGCAAAACCATCCTGAGGGGTGGACCGATGCGTCTGCAACCTGAAACAGATCCCATAAGCGGAATAACAGAATAATAGACTTGGAAGGAACCTTGGAGGTCTTCTAGTCCAGGGGGTCCCCAATCCCCGGCCCACGGCCCACTTCCATGCCATGGCCTATTCGGAATTGGGCCGTGTGAATGGCTGGCTGGAGTGTGCTCGCACATGCACGCAGCACAACTTGCGTGAACAGTGGGCTGACGGGCCCTTTTTTCAGTACCATTCAGTGGTGGGATTCAAATATGTGAACAACTGGTTCTCCGTGTGGATGTCGCTTCCAGAAGTCCATTCTGGGCCTGGGTAACAAAAAATTAGCTACCGGTTCTGCCGAACTGGTGCAGACTGGCTGAATCCCACCACTGGTATCATTGTAACTTCGAACAGTCATTAAATGAACTATTTCAAGTCGAGGACTACCTGTATTTATCCCAGATTAGTATTAAAGTATTAAATATGGGGTGAAATGCTATAATTATGGATTCCTGAATTAGGTAAGGAGTCGTTTTTCAAACTCTGTAAGTCCACTTGATGCAACTTTTAACTCCTAGAATTCCCCAGCCAGTATTGATTTATCTCTGTGTGTTTGTTTATTTCTCACCTTTGTTGTTTTTACAAGTAACTCGAGGCAGAGAACATATCCAACACGCCTCCTTCCTCCAATTTTCTCCACAACCACAACCCTGTGAGGTGGGTTGGGCCGAGAGAAAGCGATTGGCTCAAAGTCACCCAGTTGATTTTCATGCCTAAGGCAGGACTAGAACTCACAGTCTCCTGGTGATTGGCCCAAAGTTACCCAACTGATTTTTGTGCCTAAAGCGAGACTAGAACTCACTGTCTCCTAGTGATTGGCCCAAAGTCACCCAACTGATTTTCATGCCTAAGGCGGGACTAGAACACACAATCTCCTCGTAATTGGCCCAAAGTCACCCAACTGATTTTCATGCCTAAGGCGGGACCAGAACTCACAATCTTCTGGTGATTGGCCCAAAGTCCCCAACATGGCTTTCAAAGCTAAGGCAGGACTTGAACTCATGGTTTCTTGCTGTCTTCTATATGCAGTATGCTGGCTGTGGAATTCTGGGAGTTACAATCCACACATCTTAAAAGTTGCCAACTTTGAAAAAAAAACCTGGGCTACGTGATTTCCAATCAACTCAGCCTCTCCATTCAGGATCAGGAAGGTGTTTTTCTCCCTGACTTATAATTGAGAAGTACAAGTTTCCACAACTTTACAAATCAGATCATACTGGGGCTTATTATCCTATTAAGCCATATTACAATTTGTTTAGTTTTGGCTTAAACAGACTGTAAACCTAAGCAGAGGTTGTTATTTACATACTGTGTGAATTATACTGAACCTGGCCACTCAGACCTGTTAGCAAAATATGATTAAAACAGACCGTGTGTTAGTTCAATGCTGGGGTAGCCAGCACCATCCACAGCCATAATTAAGTCTGGGAGTCCACTTTTAAACAATTGTACAAATAAGCAATTATGGCTTTGCATTGAAAAACCCAAATCTCCTGGGAACACCGTATAAATCAAGGTTGCAGCTTTCATTCTAGGAGTCCTGTGAAAATAGCAAGCAGTCGTAAAACAGCCTGGGAATTTCAGGTCCTGGCGTGAGATGCTAAAAGGGTCTGGGGATTGGGCTGCCCCAGACTCCTGAGCTTTAGTGATTTTCCTAATTCTCAGGATTTTTTGGAAGAAGAAACATCTAGCCATTGTGTGAGGTTCCAAGCCTTGGTTTAATACAAATCATGGATTTGTAAGAGGAGAGTTTGCATACAGTATACACCAGGGGTCTTCAAACCTGGCCCTTTTGTGATTTGTGGACTTCAACTCCCAGAATTCCTCAGCCAGGCTTAGGAATTCTGGGAGTTGAAGTCTACAAGTCATAAAAGGGCCAAGTTTGAAGACCCCTGATTTAGGCTGTGTTTTGAATGCATCCTTTTTAAAGTAAGTTTTTATTCTGTGGGGTTTTTGTTTTTAAAGTTGAGGGCCTATAAATTCTGTTATGCCAATAAAACTATTAAAACTATTTCTATTTCTATTTCTGCTCACGTGGGCAAAACACGTTGAAATGTTCGGCAAGGGCAGCACTTTTAATAACCTTATTTATAGCGAGGTTTATTTGATTTAAATAACAGTCAGCATGCTTGTCAATCAATTAGAGACAGCATTTCTATATGCATACCCTGGGTGTAAGTTTTACTGCAATCAAAGAGCGTATTCTGTAGGAGACATCTGCAAGTTTGTGTTGTTAAGTTGATTAATTAACTAATTACATTTCCGATGTATGTCACCAAAACTGCAATATGGCTGCCTGTTTGAGATATTGAAGGAAGTGTGGGATAATTTACAATGTAATTAAAAAAAAAACTGTGATTCACTGTAGGAAGAGAAGGGGGGAAAATTGTATCTTTAGTTTTTTCTTTCCTGGCTCCCTAGCAAAGTATGATTCAATGTAAAAATTGCCTGGAAAAATAAACAACCACGCTTTTAACTCCTTCTCAACCCCGCTAATTAAAAAATGGTCTCAGAAATTAAACTGCTTTTGCCAAAGCTGCCAATTAAACTGATGGCAACCATACTTACTAAATTAGAAAGGTTTCATCTGCATTTATCAAACTCCAACTTTTTAAGTTTTATTGTGCTTGTTTTGAGTTTATAAAGCTGTTCCCTCATTCTGTTGGGAGTAGCCATCTTTGTTTAAAATTTGAACATGTTTATAAGTGACATGTGGGCTTGTGAGAAACTTCAGGGCAAAATGGGAAGAAGGAAAGGCAGCAAATGACATCGTAATTCTCATTTCTTAATGACATCGTAGCCCAGGTTTATCAGCCTGGCTGCTATCAGATCCTTATGTCAGTCCTTATGCAGTCCTTGACTTACCATCGTTCTTTTAGCTACTGTTTGAAGAAATGACAGGAGTGAAAATAGTTGCTTAAAGCTGGTCCTTGCACTTGTCACTGTTGCAGCATCCCTACGGTCATGTGATCAAAATTTGGGTACTTGTTAACCCAAATGTATTTATGATAGTTGCTATGTCCCAGGGCAGGGGTAGGCAACCTTGGCTCTTTTATGACTTGTGGACTTCAACTCCCAGAATTCCTGAGCCAATATGGCTCAGCTTGGAAACCTCTCCCTTTCCCCTCAGCGTGGCTGGCTCAGGAATTCTGGGAGTTGAAGTCCACGAGTCATAAAAGAGCCAAGGTTGCCTACCCTTGCATTAGGCCATGTTTCTCAAATGTGGTCCCTTGAAAATGTGTAAACTTCAACTCCCAGAATTCCTAAGCCAGCATGGCTCAGCTTGGAAACCTCCCTTTTCCCTCAGCATAGCTGGCTCAGGAATTCTGGGAGTTGAAGTCCACGAGTCATAAAAGAGCCAAGGTTGCCTACCCCTGTCCCAGGGTCATGTGATCACCTTTTTGCAATCTTCTGACAAGCAAAGTCAATGGCGGAGCCAAATTCACCTCCTCAGCCAGCTCCCAGGCTCTTCACAATTGGCTCAAAGCCACCCAGCTAGCTTTTGTGCCTAAGGCAGGACTACAACTCCCAGTTTCCTAGTTTCTAGACCAGCACCTTAGAAACTATAGCAGAGCATTGCAAAAGAAGATGATGAGGACACGTTTAAGGGTGGGCATGTTAAAATGGGCCAAATTCAGTTCACTTCAGAATAGAGGTGAAAGGGACCTTGGAGGTCTTCTAGTCCAACCCCCTGCTCAGGCAGGAGACCCTATACCATTTCAGACAAGTGGCTGTCCAGTCTCTTCTTAAAAACTTCCAGTGTTGGAGAATTCACAACTTCTGGAGGCAGGTTGTTCCACTGGTTAATTGTCCTCACTGTCAGGAAGCTTCTCTTTCATTCCACGTTGCTTCTCTCCTTGATTAGTTTCCATCCATTAGTTTCCATCCATTGTTTCTTGTTCTGCCCTCAGGTGCTTTGGAGAATAGCTTGACCCCCCCCCTCTTTTTTATGGCAGCCCCTCAAATACTGGAAGACTGCTATCATGTCCCCGCTAGTCCTTCTTTTCTCTAGAGTAGCCAAACCCAATTCCTGCAAACGTTCTTTGTATGTTTTCATCTCCAGGCCTTTAATCATCTTAGTTGCTCTTCTATGCCCTCTGTCCATAGTCTCAACATCTGTTTTGTAATGTGGTGACCAAAACTGGATGCAGTATTCCAGGTTGGCTTTGTAAAACAGTATGAATACCTGAGGCGACTTTTGATTCTATGCCTTTGTTTATACAACCAAGGGTTTTATTAGCTTTTCTGGCTGCTGCCGCCAGACATTGCTGGCTCATATTTCAGTGATCGTCCACTAGGACTATACATCAATTAGTAAATAAATAAATAAATAAATAAATAAATAAATAAATAAATAAATAAATAAAATAAATAGAGAAAGAAAGAGAGAAAGAGAGAAAGAGAGAAAGAGAGAAAGAAAGAAAGAAAGAAAAAAGAAAGAAAGAAAGAAAGAAAAAAGAAAGAAAGAAAGAAAGAAAGAAAGAAAGAAAGAAAGAAAGAAAGAAAGAAAGTCAAAATAAATAAATTAGTTAACACTGTTCCTCTTTAATATTTCATTAATTTAGTTTTAATCCTTTTTTTCCACTTGGGATTATTATTTTTTTTCACGTGATCCACCCGCTTTTCTAGGGCTGCACCCAACATGCCATCACAAGGGTGATGTGGCCTGGCATATACTGCTCCCCCGACTCCCCATCTAAGCTTACCCATAGGCAGTGAAGACTTTTTTTTTAAAAAAAGTACATGTATCTTAAATTAGTGTGCACCTTTGGGGCAGAACTGAATGCCACGAGGAAAATACGGGGCTCCGTATTTGAAGTGTTGAAAGGGAAAATTGCCCACACGCGAGCGAACTTAACTCTTCCCCAAGTCTTCCTGCGAATTTCCCCCCCCCCAAGTCATGTTTTAAATCACGTTTGCAATGGTGGGAGCTCTTTTCCTCCCATTTTTCTTCTCTCAAAGCTTTTGGGGTACTGTACTGGCTTTCCCATGGGACGCGGTGGCTCAGTGGGTTAGGACGCTGAGCTTGTCGATCAGAAGGTCGGCAGTTTGGCGGGTCGAATCCCGAGCGCCGCGTAGTGAGTAACAGGCGAGTGAGCGCCTGTTACTCGTCCCAGCTTCTGCCAACCTAGCAGTTCGAAAGCACGTAAAAATGCAAGTAGAAAAATAGGGACCACTCTGGTGGGAAGGTAACAGCGCTCCGTGCGCCTTTGGCGTCTAGCCATGCCGGCCACATGACCACGGAGACGTCCTCGGACAAGCGCTGGCTCTTTGGCTTTGAAACGGAGATGAGCACTGGCCCCTAGAGTCGGAAACGACTAGCACGCATGTGCGGGGGAACCTTTACCTTTACCTTACTGGCTTTCCCCCATTTTCCTGGGGAGGTGTCATTTGCTATTGGTTTTTCCTGCTGTGTGATCCGTTCTCTTTGCTTATTCTTCTATTGCGCTGCTCCTTGTGGGTGGGACCATCATTCACAAATGACGCTTTCCTGGGCAGCCGAAGGAAAAACTGTCCAGATATCTTCTCTACGCAACGTGTTTAACCAGACTGGAGGCCGGTTGGATTTATCTTTATTTGCTGCGTAATTTTGAACGGCGTTTCTCAAACTTGGCAACTTTAAGATGGGTGGACTTCCGCTCCCAGAATTGACCCAGCAGCAGCTGATTGAGCAAAACCCAAAGTAGATCAGTAGAATTGCTGCCGTTGTGAAGCGAATCACGCAGCCGTTGGCTCGTCGGAAGGGAGCAAGTGGGGACTGCATGGAGCAAGGACCTTGCAATCACTGTAAATACCTGGCTGCTAAGTCTCCAAACTTCGATCCCTTGACCGTGAGGATGCTGCAATGGTCGTAAGTGCGAGGACTGGTCATAAGTCACTTCTTACGGGGCTACTGTAACGGCTGCTAAACGAATGGTTGTAAGGAGAGAACTCTGCCTGTAATCAAAGGGTTGAGAGATTTTCCCCGCCCCATTTTTCTTTCCCTCTTCAGAGGGCATCAGTTGGCCGTGGTGAGTTGGCCCTGGATTAAACCAAGGTCACAAATCCCTCCCTCTCCCATCTCTCTCTCTCTCCCTTTCTCTCCCCCCACCACTCTCTCTCTCGGTATGTGTCAGGGAGATTGTTCAGATTAGCCCCTATGCCAGTGATGGCGAACCTTTTAGAGACCGAGTGTCCAAATTGCAAGCCAAAACTCACTTATGTATTGTCAGGTAGAGGGTGGGCGTGGCCCATTGGGTGGGCGTGGCCCATTGGGTGGGCGTGGCTGCGGTGGTAACAGCAGACGGGGTGGGACTAAAAAGTTCAATCAATCAATTCCAACTTTGCGTGATCTTTTTTCCCCCCGCGAGAAGTTGAAATTGATTGATTGATTGAACCTTTTTTTTTTGCACACGGCGGCGGAGGCCTAAAGCGAAAAGATTTTATAAAACCCAGCTGAAGGCCTAGGACTGGGTCGACAGCGCGCATGCCCACTTAGGGGGCTCTGCGTGCCACCTGTGGCACACGTGCCATAGCTTCGTCACCGCAGCCCTAGGCTCTACAGGTGCTAATCCTAGCTCCAGGAAAACTACGAAACTCTGGCAAGTTTAGTAAAGCTACTTGCCTGGGCCTCCATCCTCCAGCCATCCTCATAGGCTTCTCTTCCCTGTTTGCTTCTGTTTCTTAAGGCGACGTTGTTCTCCATTAGCAGTCAACACCAGGGCCCCCGGCGTCCCCCACCCCACCCCTGTAATGCAGGGCTGCCTTCATTAAGCTGTCAGCTGGCATTGTTCACACTTGGCTGGACCTAACAACATTGGCAAACCAGAGCGATGTCTCGGGAACTGAGGTTGTTTTAATCCTCATTTGCAGCCTGGCCTCTCTGCTTGTTCTGGGCACAACGGTGACCGGTGGGCTGACCCCAGGAGTAACCACGGAGGGTCGGGGTGTCAAAAAAAAAAGCCAATAGGACAGTCGTCACTCCCAACGCTGCCTTCTATCAACTAGTCATGGCTGTTCTCTTCACTTTTTTTTTTTGACCTTCACCCATCTGACATCCTTTGATTCTTGCGAGAAATGAGATGCTGGTACTTAAGAAGAAGCAGATTAATTGTTTGTTTGTTTGATTGATTGGATTTTATGACAACCTTTTCCTCATAGGCAAACACCCTTGTGGCTTGTTTTTCTCACCAGAGGAAAGAGGAGGGTACAGATCCAAAAATACTGGACTGCTTCCCAACTTCTAACCTAGCACTTTGTGGTTTGGCTGTAATGGGTCAAATGGTCCTGCGTACACAATGCAGTAGCTTAGCCCAATCCACTGAGACCACCGTAAACCTGCAGCTCATAGCTCAAATTATTAATTTTAGAATTAATTTTATAAATTAAAAAAACAATTAATAATTTATTGAGAAGCTAAAGGACGACGACCCCGTAATTTCCCAGGCAGGCCCCTACTTGCAAATTCTTATAAATGACAAGAAGCAGCAGGATCCAGATGCCAATGCGTCTGCAATGCCAGTCGGAATCTGCAACAAACCCAGATGTCTACTTTAGTAAATTTTTATCCCAACTTTCTCGATAAAATCGAGGTGGTGGACATACCTAATACTCCTTCCTTCTCCTATTTACCCGACCACAACAATCCTGTGAGGTGGGTTGGGCTGAGAAAGAGAGGGAGTGACCCAAAATCACCCAACCAGCTTTCATGCCTAAGAATCAGAATCAGAATATTGCTGGAAGGAACCATGGAGATCTTCTAGTCCAGCCCCCTGCTCAAGGAGGGACTAGAACTCACAGCCTCCTGGTGATTAGTTCAAAGTCACCTGGTTGGCTTCTGTGTCTAAGGCAGGACTTGAACCCAGTCTGCTGTGATTGGCTGGAAGTCTCCCTTCCAGCTTTCATGTCTAAGGCGGGACTAGAACTCACAGTCTCCTGTTGATTGGCCCAAATCACCCAGCTGGCTTCTATGTCCAAGGCAGGACGTGAACCCAGTCTGCTGTGATTGGCTGAAAGTCACCCAGCCTGCTTTCATGTCTAAGGCGGGATTAGAACTTACAGTCTCTTGGTGATTGGTCCAAAGTCACCCAGTTGGTTCCTGCAGTGAAATCTACTACCAGGATCCTTCTGTTTTGGGCTACCACAGTCTAACATGGTTCTCCTCCTACATTGCCTATTCTGCATTTACAGTACCCACTCAAGATGCTGGGTTCATCCAACAACGTTTGACTGATTACTGCATGGCTTTTCAACCAGTGGTACGGGTACCACCTGTGGTTCATTGGCACCTGGCAGGTGGTACGCGACCATCCTAGAAAAGTGGTAGCGGGGGAGGGGAATGAGCTGAACCAGTGGCAGCACCGCACAAGCCAGAGTGAGAGACGGCTGGAGCTGCAGGGCTGTCAGGGCTCAGCAGAAGCACCAGGATCAGTGCCAGGCTCCATCTGGAGCTTGGCACTGATCCCGGTGCTTCTGCTGAGCCCAGAAGAATCGCCGATCAGCTGGAACGTTGCAGCATCTCCAGGGTGTTGTGATTTACATTCAGATGCTTGGCAACTGATTCATATTTATGATGGTCTCAGGGTCCCAGGTTCATGTGAAGGGACCAAAACCTGCTGCAACCACCCAGCAGATGGGGGAAATAAAAACCAAATACCCCCCCACCCCACCCCCACTGCCAATCCTCAACAGAAATGCTCACAACAATGAAAACCTTGGACAGGAGGAAGAGCGCCGCTAGGCAGGCAAGCAGGTGTCTTGCTCTGCTGTGGCTTGGTGGGCACTTTTTTCAGTGCCATTGTAACTTCGAACAGTCACTAAGCGAACTGTTGTAAGTCAAGGACTACCTGTACTTCATCACTTTTTTCCTTTTTTTTTTTTTGGTCATCAAGTTTTTGACCCCTTGCTAGGCGACTGGTGGTACTCGGATGTTGCCATATCCTAAAAGTGGTACGATGGGTGAAAAGGTTAAAAAGCCCTGGATTACTGAATCTGTGCTTTTTTTTCCTGGCTTTATAAAATACACACAACCTTAGATGATGCAGATTAGCGGAATGTACACTATGCAATCTTATGAAGAGAATAATCCAGGCTAACATGTTAAACGTCTTGTGTGAGCAGAGTCATGGGCCCGGTCTATGAAAGGGTTAAGGTTTTTTAAAGACCCTTCTTGCCACTGTTGTTAAGTGAATCACCCCAACTGTTAAGTTAGAAACCCAGTTGTTAAGTGAATCTGGCTTCCCCATTGACTTGGCTTATCAAAAAGTCGCAAAAAGGGGATCACGTGACCCCCCCCCTGGGATACGGCAAGCATCCTAAGCAGGGACCAGTTGCCAAGCATCGCAAAAGGGCATCCCACTTTTATTTTTTAAAAATAAATAAATAAAGGAAGGAAGGTTACAGAGATTTTAAAGCCTTTGGCCAAGTGATGTTCTTAGAATTGCAATTTTAGGATCTTTTTTTTTTTTTAAAAAAAAATTCTATTTGTGGCCCTAGAACAGGGGTAGGCAACCTCGGCTCTTTTATGACTCATGGACTTCAACTCCCAGAATTCCTGAGTCAGCTGACTCAGGAATTTTGGGAGTTGAAGTCCATGAGTCATAAAAGAGCCGAGGTTGCCTACCCCTACCCTAGAATGAATGCAATTACAACAGAAAACGAGTGAATTCTACCAAATTCTCGACGCACTTTTTTTCGTTAACAGGTTAAAAAGCAAAGACAATATTGTGATGAAAACTTGGCATCATACTGTACATTTTGGTCGTTTGAGCGTAAGACCTGCTGGGGCTACAAAATAGAATTGGAGGGTTACCTTAAGGCCAAAGCTCTCCAGTCTGCACTAATATATAACAGACCCATGTTGCCACCGGCACCTGGAAGCCTAATTAAAATTACTACAGCAATCAAAATACTGAGAAATTGAAAGAGCAAGTCGATGCTGGGTGAAAGTGTTTTCCTTTCCTACCCCAACCTTGGTTTACTGATTCCTCAGCAAATTTACTTAGGAATAAACCCCCTTTATATTCAACAGAGCTTATACTTTGCCTGGTATTACATTGTCAATCTCTGATCCTACCTCTGCTCCATTGCAGCCTTTTTAGAAGACATGGCCTCTTGGCTAATAATGCCTCTTGCCTTGTTCTGCGATTTGCTCTTTTCGTTAAGGAAATTAAAAATGGAAACAACCCTTTTTGATGAGTGAAATGGCTCTGAAATTATGGTGCTCACGCCTGAACACGTGCCCCTTCCTTCCTTCCTTCCTTCCTGCCTTCCTTCCTTCCTTCCTTCCCCCTCCCTCAATCTTCCTTCCTTCCTTCCTTCCTTCCTTCCTTCCTTCCTTCCTTCCTTCCTCCCTTCCTCCCTTCCTTCTTCCCTCCCTCCCTTCCCTCTCCATCTTTTTTTCTTTCCTTCCCTTCCTTCCTTCCCCCTCTCCATCTTTTTTCCTTCCTTCCTTCCTTCCTTCCTTCCTTCCTTCCTTCCTTCCTTCCTTCCTTCCTTCCTTCCTTCCTTTCTTCCTCCCTTCTTCCCTCCCTCCCTCCCTCCCTCCCTCCCTCCCTTTTCCTTCCTTCCCCCTCCCTCTCTCCCTCAATCTTCCTTCCTTCCTCCCTCCCTTCCCTCTCCATCTTTCTTTCTTTCCTTTCCTTCCTTCCCCCTCCATCTTTTTTCTTTCTTTCTTTCTTTCTTTCTTTCTTTCTTTCTTTCTTTCTTTCTTTCTTTCTTTCTTTCTTTCTTTCTTTCTTTCTTTCTTTCTTTCTCTCTCTCTCTCTCTCTCTCTCTCTCTCTCTCTCTCTCTCTCTCTCTCTCTCTCTCTCTCTCTCTCTCTCTCTCTTTCCTTCCTTCCGTCCTTCCTTCCTTCCTTCCTTCCTTCCTTCCTTCCTTCCTTCCTCCCTCCCTCCCTCCCTCCCTCCCTCCCTCCCTCTTCCTTTCTCCCTCCCTCCCTCCCTCCCTCCCTGGAATATACACATATCATTTGTATGAAAAGTGTGTTTAAATAGGTTGGTGAGGCACAGCCTTTGACCACCTGGGAGATAGACTTTATCTCTTGGGTCAACTGCAGGCTTATCACGGCACCGTTGGGAAGGCAAACATGTCGATGTCTCACCGTTGGAGATCAAGCCCCTTGCCACCTCTGACAGGGGGGGGGATGAGTAAATCCCCCCCCTCTAAATTCTGTGTGAATTCAGAGAGGAGGACTCTCTGTCCCCTACTCAATTGAGCGAAAATGAGCTTAATTTCAGAGTTCCGCACGTTGTGGGATTCATCTTGATTTTAGGGGCTGCTCCTTTCTCCAGAGTCGAATAGGTGGATTCTTAGCCAGCCAGGAACATATTCTATGCGTTGCCTTGCACTTAATTTCTGCTATCTGATGCACAACTGCAAGCCATACATCACGATCTCGCTGAAGCAAGCTGCCAACTCCAGGATCCCCCCAGGAGGGGGCTGGTCCCAGGTTGTAACAAGCAGTTCCTGAGGGGTTTGGGGTGGAAAGGTGGAGAGGTGGAGGGGAAAAAGGGGGTGGGTGGGCTGGAAGGCTTTCTACAATCCCCCGTGAACATTCCTGCCCCATCATTCCCTCTTCTACGGTGCCAGAGGAGACACAGCTCAAACATGATATATGAAGGGTACTTTCAGAGGCTGGTAGCCAGCACCATCTGCGCTACTCAGGGGAAGGGGCTGTGGGTTTTGCAACTTCCATAAGGAATTGCGAAGGACTGTGTTAGACAAGGGAAGAAAGGAAGATGTGTATCTGTCTGCCTGGGGGTGGGGGTTGGGGGGAAGGGATAAGTTGTTCCTTGTGAAAATCTGGAAAAAGGGAAAATGACCTCTAGAAGGACCAGGGGTGGACCATACAATGATCATGGAAAACAGAGAAGTGAGGAGGAGGAGGACGATAAAGATACAATAGCCATAGCGCTTAGACTTATATATCACTTTGCAGTGCTTTACAACCCTCTCTAAGGCGGTCTAGAGAGTCAGCGTATTTGCCCCCAACAATCAGCCTGAGCAATTTTAAGATGGGTGGACTTCAACTCCCAGAATTCCCCAGCCATGCTGAGTGGGGGAATTCTGGGAGCTGAAGTCCACGCAATGCTGGCTGAGGGATTCTGGGAGCCGAAGTCCAGAGTTGCTGAGACTGAGAATCGCAATAGATGGGGATTTATTTAATTGAAAGCTTGAATTTCGGAAAGTTTCTGGATGCTATCCAGAATTGCCTGGAGGAAACAAATTTAATTAATGACAAGCTAGGATTGGAACACAATGTTAATCGCACCTTCCCCACTTCCCTCTCGCTACTGGCATTTTTCTTCCTTGAAATTCTTATTTCTTTCTCTCCTGGGTTGGCGTTTTGTCCTTTCGGGTGAAGGTGAGCCGTTTAAGATAATGTGCTCCTGTGACTAAATCCCCTTTTATAAGTCAAAGGCAGCCCTTCGTTTGGGAGGAAGAATGAGAGATAAGTTGAAAGACAGCTTAGGCAGAGCTTAGAGAAGCCTCTGAAGGAGGATAGATTGCCCTTGGGAGCCTAAGCTGCTAAGATCAGGCGCGCACGCACACACACACACACACACCACGGCGTGTATGTGTGCAGCATGCCCCTCCATCTTTGGGGCAGTGAGAATTGCAGCAATGGCAAAGGTCCAACGCAACCCTTCTTGTCTGCTGAGCGAAAATGAAGGTGCCGTTTGAACTGAGGAGGACGCTGTGGGAAGAATCCGGAGAAAGAAATATTTTGGGAAATAACAAAAAGGCAGAATGCATTTCCCCAAAGGAATAATGGAGAAGATCTAAAAAAAAAAAAAAGACAAACACCAGCCCTCAGAAATCAGCCCCAGCTTCTAGGCCAGGGGTGTCAAACTCGCAACGTCACGCGACGTGTCGCGACACATCGTGACTTTTTTTTTCCTATTGCCGGCAATGGGGTGGGCACGGTTTTGCCATGACGCATCCGGCCCACTGGCCGGCAGTTCGACACCCCTGCCCTAGTCAGAGGCCAGCTTTTAGAAATGCAAATTCAATAATACATTCAGGAAGGTTGGAGCCAGGAAGACAAAGACACCTAAAATCTACATAAAGGTAAAGGTAAAGGTTCCCCCGCACATGCGTGCTAGTCGTTTCCGACTCTAGGGGCCGGTGCTCATCTCCGTTTCAAAGCCGAAGAGCCAGCGCTTGTCCGAGGACGTCTCCGTGGTCATGTGGCTGGCATGACTAGACACCAAAGGCGCACGGAACGCTGTTACCTTCCCACCGTAGTGGTCCCTATTTTTCTACTTGCATTTTTACGTGCTTTCGAACTGCTAGGTTGGCAGAAGCTGGTACGAGTAACAGGCACTCACTCTGTTACGCGGCACTCGGGATTCGACCCGCCAAACTGCCGACCTTCTGATCGACAAGCTCAGCGTCCTAACCCACTGAGCCACCGCGTCCCTTAAAATCTACATACCCCACCCAAATTTTAAGGACAGGAAACATAATAGGGTTAACCTACCAATACCAAAAGGACACACTCAGACTCAGGTAAAAGTGCATGACACAGGAAATACAAAGCCTCAACCAGGAAGAACTCCAAATACAAACCCCAAAGGAGGTATAAAAGCCCACCACTCCCAGCTACATGGGGGTCAGCTTTCCCAGAGCCATCATTCTGTCTGACTCTCCAACAAACTGCAACCTTTTTTCTAAAGCAGTCTCCATTTTGTTTATTCCTGGCTTGGAGCGGACTCTGATGAAGTTATTTCTTTCAACAACGCTTTCCCATTTCATGCCTAAACATCAAAACCTCGCTTTAACAGACTTTAACTGGCAGGGAAGGCGGGCCAGATCCTCACAACTGTCAGGTCACAGGGAGGATGCCTCACTGCCACGATTGATGGATGCCGTTTGCTATCATTAGGCAAATGAGACGGAGGACGGCAGCAGGAATGTGGTTGCAGGGCAAAGTCTGCTGCATCAAAGGGTTAGTCAGTGGAGGCCGCTCGAAAGAAAACTATTTTGAGACAGATGGAGTTCGCTTGGCAAAGAGCCTGAAAGTGGTTTTGCCGTTGCTTTTACTCCTGATTTTTACTCCTTTCATACAATGGTGGTCTCCTGTCCAGATCAGAAGGTCGGCAGTTTGGTGGGTCGAATCCTGAGTGCCACGTAACAGAATGAGCGCCTGTTACTCGTCCCAGCTTCTGCCAACCTAGCAGTTCGAAAGCACGTAAAAATGCAAGTAGAAAAATAGGGACCACTCCGGTGGGAAGGTAACAGCGTTCCGTGCGCCTTTGGCGTCTAGTCATGCCGGCCACATGACCATGGAGACGTCCTCGGACAAGCGCTGGCTCTTCGGCTATGAAACGGAGATGAGCCCCTAGAGTCGGAAACGGCTAGCACGCATGTGCGGGGGAACCTTTACCTTTACCTTTATCAGGTCATGTTCAACTTTAAAGGCCAGTGCTCATCTCCGTTTCTTAGTCAAGGGACCCAGCGCTGTTTGCAGACCTTTCCATGATCGTATGGTTGCATGATGTTGAGACTTTGGGAAAAAGTGCAAAGAAGAGCAACCAAGATGATTAAAGGCCTGGAGACAAAAACATATGAAGAATGGTTGCAGGAATTGGGTGTGGCCAGTCTAGAGAAAAGAATGACTAGGGGGGACATGTTAGTAGTAGTTCAATATCTGAGAGGCTGCCACAAAGAAGAGGGGGGTCAAGCTATTCTCCAAAGCACCAGAAGGCAGGACAAGAAACAATGGATGGAAACTAATCAAGGAGAGAAGCAACCTGGAACTAAGGAGAAACTTCCTAACAGTGAGATCAATTAACCAGTGGAACAGACTGCTGTCAAAAGTTGAAGACCACAAAGCTCTATTCAGCTCTATTCTGATTCTGACTATACACCGAGGTGCACAGAATGCTGCTAGCTTCCTGGAAAAGTGGTACCTATTTATCTACTTGCATTTGCATGATTTCTAACTGCTAGGTTGGCAGGAGCTGGGACAAGTAACAGGAGCTCATCCCATCACGTGGCACTCAAGTCTTGAACACAGGCTGTTAGATTTCCAGTTAACCACTGAGCCATTGTTCCCTCCCCCCTCGTCCAGTTACTAACTGGCTCCAGTTCTGCTCAGGATTTTTTTCCCCAAAATCAGCTAAGATCAAGTATGTGTATGTGTGTGTGTGTTTCAAATAAGCCCACTGATAAAAAATTGAGGGCCTGCATTGCAATATTTTTCCTTATTTCAGACCAACGTTGGAAGTGTAGCAATGGATGGTCTGCAAGGCATGAGTTAGAGCACGGGGCCTTCAAACTTGGCCCTTTTATGACTTGTGGACTTCAACTCCTAGAATTCTTCAGCTAGGCACGCTGGCTGAGGAATTCTGGGAGTTGAAGTCCACAAGTCATAAAAGGGCCAAGTTTGAAGACCCCTGGCCTAGGCAGACCCTCAGATTGTGTACCAGGCCTGCCACCCCATCCAGAACCCAAGATGGCAAACCCAAGACGGCAAATACTGACAGTTACTCAGTCTTGCTAGGGCTGAATCAGAGCCTGTTTCGCTCCATCCAGACCTCAACAACCCTCTTTACGTTCTACATCAGTGTGTTTTCAACTCGGCCATTTTAGAAGGTGTGGAATTCACCTCCCAGAATTCCCCAGCCAGTCAGCTTTATGTCCACACATCTTAAGGTTGCCAGATTGGAAAAAACACTGCTCATTTTCATCATCACAATCCCTGGAACTTTGCAATTATTTTTTTCCCCTCCTCTAATTCCAGGACCTTGCCAGTAACACACACAATCCCCGGTTTACAGTGGGGAAGGTTGGACTCCTTGAAACTAACTCCGTTCCCCAACCCCGTAACGAAGGCCCCCGACTCAAGGCGAGGCAAGGGCTGGGAAACTGAAAACCAGTCCTTGCAAATTGGGGCATCCTCAAAAGTCCCTGAGTCGTGCGTTTGTCCAAAGAATTGTAACCGAACCATCTGAGTCCTCCCCGTTGCTCAGTAATTACACCCCGCGAGAAACGAAGGGAAAGTGGATGGGAAACCCAAAACCTTTTAGGAGCCAATGTTGAGCATCAATGAGAGCATTGTTTCCACAGACACTTACACCGATTCGGCAGGAGATACAGCCAAATTGGATTACAGGCTATTGGGGCTGAAGATCGCTCCTTCCAATAACAATAGGAGATGCCTAGGGAAATCTCAGTTTCCTTGCTCGGGATGCTTTTCGCTCACGAACTGCCATCCTAGGAATCAAGTGCAGGCATTCAATGCACCCAACCGTTCCCTGATTTGACCCATCACAGTCTCCTGGTGATTGGCCCAAAGTCACTCAGACTGCTTTCATGCCTAAGGCTGGACTAGAACTCACAGTCTCCTAGTGATTGGCCCAAAGTCGCTCAGACTGCTTTCATGCCTAAGGCGGGACTAGAACTCACAGTCTCCTGGTGATTGGCCCAAAGTCGCTCAGACTGCTTTTAAGCCTAAGGCGGGACTAGAACTCACAGTCTCCTAGTGATTGGCCCAAACTCGCTCAGACTGCTTTCATGCCTAAAGCGGGACTAGAACTCACAGTCTCCTGGTGATTGGCCCAAAGTCTCTCAGACTGCTTTCATGCCTAAGGTGGGACTAGAACTCACAGTCTCCTGGTGATTGGCCCAAAGTCTCTCAGACAGCTTTCAGGCCTAAGGCGGGACTAGAACTCACAGTCTCCTGGTGATTGGCCCAAAGTCGCTCAGACTGCTTTTAAGCCTAAGGCGGGACTAGAACTCACAGTCTCCTAGTGATTGGCCCAAACTCGCTCAGACTGCTTTCATGCCTAAAGCGGGACTAGAACTCACAGTCTCCTGGTGATTGGCCCAAAGTCTCTCAGACTGCTTTCATGCCTAAGGTGGGACTAGAACTCACAGTCTCCTGGTGATTGGCCCAAAGTCTCTCAGACAGCTTTCAGGCCTAAGGCGGGACTAGAACTCACAGTCTCCTGGTGATTGGCCCAAAGTCACTCTGACTGCTTTCATGCCTAAAGTGGGACTAGAACTCACAGTCTCCTGGTGATTGGCCCAAACTCGCTCAGACTGCTTTCATGCCTAAAGCGGGACTAGAACTCACAGTCTCCTAGTGATTGGCCTAAAGTCGCTCAGACTGCTTTCATGCCTAAGGCGGGACTATAACAACAAACCTATCTAATTGATAAAACCCAAAATCAAAGTTTAGGTTTTTCCCCCCACCTCCAACACAAAGTCCAGAAACGGTTTCCAAGTAGAAACAAAAGTAATTGTTTTTTTTTTCTTTGATCAAAGCACTCGATTTGGCCATCTCAGCTAACTCCATCAACGTTTGCAAAACATGGGCTACTTTCAAGGCAGCTACATCTCTGAATATCCCCCTGAATTTTCAATAATTTCAAATATTGAGCAATCTGACCTGGACTGATGGGTTAGGGTTGGGGTTTTAATATGTTTTTAATACTGTTTTAAACTGGGGCTAAATATTTAATCGTTTTTTTTAACTTTTGTATTCCGTTTTTTATATTTATTGCCCTGTACACCGCCCTGAGTCCTTCGGGAGAAGGGCGGTATAAAAATATAATAAATAAATAAATAAATAAATAAATAAATAAATAAATAAATAAATAAATAAATAAATAAATAAATAAATACATTAGAAGCTCTGCCATCACTGAAGGCATTGAGGAATCAGGTAAGGAAATGTCTCTGGAACAAGGACCTGAGGGATCACGGGTTGTTTTAGTCCGGATCCGGTGATCATCCAGAATATTGTAACCAGGTCTGGTATGCAGGGTCCACGTGTCCTCGTGGCAGTGCGTGTAACAGGCCGTTCAGGTCCAGAGAAAATCTCTGCTTTCCTTTTTTTTTTCTGTTGCAAAGCAGGTTGCTAAAATGTCTTCCTTTTTCTGAATGCCTCCCACCCTGTCTTCTCCGCTCTGGCCCCCTGATTGCTTTTCTGCCTGCAGGAAGCCCAAGGATGGTCTGGATTCAGCCCCTCACACCGTGATGCTGAGAAAGAGGATTCTGTATCGCAAGACGCTGGAATTACGGGCTGGATTCTGCTTCGCAGGCCTGGCTGGCAAGCACTTTGCCTCTGGCGTTTCCAATTCTGAACAAGGGCCGTGTGTCCAAGGCATTAGCCGTGCGCTCTGCCTTTCCGCCCACCTTTTCTTTTTGCAGATTGACGAGTAGTGACACATGCACGCATTCAGCCGACGTAGCGCTTCTGCTTTTGGGATGTGCCAGGAGACGGTTTTTCCTATAACGTCTCTACCCGTCCAATCAAGATTGAGCAGGTGGGCAATGCCGCAGACCCTCTCAGCCAAAGATTGTCAGCTGGCCAGGAGCTTTTTCTGCTGTGGCCTCTGTTCTATGGAACATCCCCGTTCGGAGATCAGAATGGCCCCCCAGCTCTGTTTTCCTTTCCTAAAGGTGATGGTTTCCCCTGTCCAGACGCTAGAGGGTGGTTTCTTAGATGAGGGAGCCAGCCAGCGTTGACACTTCCATGGTCATATGCTTGTTGTTGTTGTTGTTGTGTGATGATGATATCTTCTTCTTCTTCTTCTTCTTCTTCTTCTTCTTCTTCTTCTCTTCTCCCTCCTCCTCCTCCTCTCCTCCTCTCCTTCCTCTCCTCCTCCTCCTTCTTCCCTTCCTCCTTTTCCTCCATTCCTCCCTTCCCTCCTTTTCTTTCCTCCCCTCCTCCTCCCTCCTTCCTTCTTTCCTCCTCCTCCTCCTCCTCCTTTTCCTTTCTTCTCTTCCTCCTCTTCCTTCCTCCCTCCCTCTCCCTCCTCCTCCTCCTCCTCCCCCTCCTCCTCCTCCTCCTCCTCCTCCTCCTCCTCCTCCTCCTCCTTCTTCTTCTTCTTCTTCTTCTTCTTCTTCTTCTTCTTCTTCTTCTTCTTCTTCTTCTTCTTCTTCTTCTTCTTCTTCTTCTTCTTCTTCCTTTTCTCTTCCTCTTCTTCTTCTTTACCCGGAAATGTTAACATTTGCCAGGACTAGCCCTTCAGTGCTTCAAGCAGTGAGTTCAGACAAATATTGGACAATTGCACAATATGAGAGCTTAGACCTCTCCCTTGACAAAACTCTGAAACTTCAAAGGCTGTTTGTTTAGTTAGCTTTCCAGAATGAGCCTTTGGAAATCTGCTTTCTCCGAAGAGCAGGCATTGCTTCCTATCTTTGGTTTACCCAGTCTAGAGCAATGCAAGAAGCCCAAGGAGATGCTGATAACAAGAACAGACTCACCTTTCACTCTGCATTTAGTGAATCCCTGTGAATTATTTTTCTCCCCGGCTTGCCCTGCGCAGGTCTGGAAAAAAGATTAATCTCTAATTCCTTGAAGACAGCCTAATTTAGGTCACCTGGCTGCTGGTTACACCATCACTTTGGCTAGGCAGAATGGAGTCACAGCCATCTAAAGACCGACTGGAAAAGCAAGAAATATCTTTCACAGCTGACCTGATTAAAAAAAGAGCATTTCTGGACACCATTCCACCACTTTCTGGCATATTCTAAATCCTTTCCATGCAAAACAACCGCAGCCCATAAAGCAGGTAAAGCATGCTGTGTGAAGACCATCCTTGTAAGCTTCTTATGCGTTCCAAGGATGGAGGGCAGGGGGTCGAAAAAGGTAAAAAAGGCAGATATCCTCATGCAATTGAGGCTCCTATTAGGTGGAGTTTCGTCTGCACCGTTATGGCCATCTTGCCTTTTGTGACCACACCTTGTCCACAGCCCTGATAGCCATAGCACTTAGACTTATATACCGCTTCACAGTGCTTTACAGACCTCTTTAAGTGGTTTACAGAGTCAGCATATTGCCCTCAACAAGCTGGATCCTCATTTTACTGACCTCATAAGAGTGGAAGGTTGAATCAACCTTGAGCCGGTCAGGATTGAACTGCTAGCAGGCTGGGCAGAATTAGCCTGCAATACTGCATTCTAACCACTGCGCCACCAGGGCTCCTGATGGAATGCAAAGGAGGGCACTCCTCCACCAACGCCTTAAAAATGGAAAAACTACCCATCCCAGCATGTTGCGTGTAACTAGGCAATCTCTGTTGTGTCACATACAAAAAAGGGGGCGATGTGATAGCAGTGTTCCAGTATTTGAGGGCCTGCCACAAAGAAGAGGGCGTCAAACTATTTTCCAAAGCACCAGAGGGCAGGACAAGAAGCAATGGTTGGAAAGTGACCAAACAGAGAAGCAACCTGGAATTAAGGAGAAACTTCCTAACAGTGAGGACAATTAACCAGTGGAACAGCTTGCCTCCAGAAATCGTGGGCGCTCCATCACTGGGGGTTTTTAAGAAGAGACTGGACAGCCACTTGTCTGAAATAATATAGGTTCTCCTGCTCGAGCAGCGGGCTGGACTAGTAGACCTCCAAGGTCCCTTCCAGCTCTATTATATTCTAAAACCCATCTCGGTTTGCCTTCCGTAGGCACTGCACCATTAGCTTTGGAACCGAGCTGCTTAGAGCCTGTTTTTCAGCGTCTTGGAAGTTGTGCACTGCGGGAATTAGAGGGAGGGGCTGGTCTCAGGCAGCTCCAGATTAGGGCCATGCAAAAAAAGAAAAAAGAAAAAAAAAGGGGAAATGATTGAAAAGGACACATTTAATTAATCCACCTTCCCATGACTGAGTCTTTGGTAGAAGCTGCCTCAATCCCAGCCAAGATGCTGATGACGAACCGTTCTGAGGACTTCGTTTGCTGACTGCAGCAGCTTAATCCCCATTGATTTCTGCAAAGGTTTATGAGGAAGGTGCCAAAATTCACTTTATCCTCTGTGTCTGTAATAGGCAGGAGGGAGAAATAGGCAAATCAGCAGTTTGGCCCTGGACCTCCTGCTTACCCCCCTTTTTTTTAAGAGATGGAAAAGGAATAGGCAGCCTTTTTATTTTTATTTTTTTGGATGGGGTACATGTTTGAAAAGTAGTGGGTGGTGGGTTTCCTCACAGAAAGGCAGTCATGGGGGCTTAGCAACTTCCCAAATGACATGATATATTTGGCTGGGGCCAAAGCAACCCCTTTACAGGGGTTTAAGGTCCCCCCCCCATTCAGCTACCTTTTGAGGTTACAACAGCACTGAATCTCCCAAGAGGCAACTGGACTTTGAAGACATTTCACTTCTCATCCAAGAAGCTTCTTCAGCTCCGACTGGATGGTGGGGAATGGAAGGATTTATATTCCTTGCAGACAGCTGGTCATTTGCATCCTTTTAGTGAGTCGTTGAGGCCACTTGGAGGTTTACCCGTGTCTTCAGGGTCACCTGAGTGGTGCAAATATGTGTGGAGCCTTCTTAGTTGCAGGATGTTTTCTGCCCTGTGTCCCTTCACTGTTGAAGACAGGGATGGGCTGTTGGGGATGAGTCCGTGTTGCCTGCATCCCAAACTGCAGCACAAATGGTTCCTGTAGTCTGCAACGTTTTCTAGAAATCCGTTCATACCCCTGCACCATTTGAAGGGGGTTCTTCCCAAAGTGCATAGCTAAATGTCTATGGAGATTCTCAGTCATCCAAGGTCATGGTTGTCCCAAGGTACTTTTTCACGAAGCAACTGGACTTTCTTGTTTTTCTTTGAAGACATTTCGCTTCTCATCCAAGAAGCTTCTTCAGCTCTGACTAGATCAGACATGTCAAACACAAGGGGGGGCCGGATCCGGCCTGCAAAGTGTTTTCATGTGGCCTGCAAAGCCTTCCTGGAAACAGTGAGGGAACGGCCCCCACTGCCTTGGCCCTGGCCCAGAGACCCTCCTTCTGCCAGAGACCCTCAGATCTGTCCCACTCCTGCCCAGGCCCCCATAGGCACCCTTGATGCGAACAATGTAGAGCTGGCCATGCCCACCCAGTAGGCCATACGCACTCTAGCCACGCCCACCCAGTAGGCCACGCCCACCCTGACCATACCCACCCAGCCCCCTGAGGGCAACCGCAATGCTGATGCGGCCCTCAATGAAATTGAGTTTGACACCCCTGGACTAGATGGTGGGGAATGGAAGGATTTATCTTCCTTGCAGAACAGAACTGAATGAGGAGACCTGAATGATGAGTCCTCATTGTTGTTGCGGTTGTTGCAGCATCTCCACACTCACAGGCTTGCCGTCTGGGCACTTGGAAACCAGCTTGCAACTATGACAGTTCTAACATCCTGCAATCGACATTTATAACCATCTGTCATGGTTCCGACAGATGAAACTCTTCAAAAGAACTTCGAGGCATTGTTTACCTTACAGGATCTTTTATTCGAGCAGCATAATATCGGCACTTACATAATCAAAGCCAAAAACTGAATTCCCCTCCCCTGGGCACCTAGTATCAAAGCACAATTCCCTCCAATTAACAGTCATAAATCACATTCCCCAATTAGCTTGAAGTGCGGGCTTCCTCTCTAGCTTTCCAGCCGGCCAATTCTTTATAAACTCTGGGTTCAGTAACCTTGATTCTCATGCTAAGTTTAGTGTTGTTATGTCTAGCTGGACTCTCATTCACATTCCCCCCCCCCACCACCCCAGCATCATCTAACTCTAAAAGCGAAAGGGAAAAAAATGGCTACATTTCCATCTGTTGTCAATGCAAAAACATCCGATGTTAGCAGCGTTGACACTATCCCTGGCAGTTTCCCACAACCAAGGTCATTGGGGAAGCCGGCAGGAGGTGGCAAATGGCGGTCACATGACTGCAGAACACTGAGACCACGCAGAATTCACCTAAAGACGGTAACCGGGACCACTGGAATTGCCATCTTAAGGTGGTGCAGTTATATGACATCTCACCTTACACCTGCCTTGTTTAGCGATGGAGTCCCTGGTTCTAACTGCTGCTGGTAAGTGACGACTGCCGGGAGCAGAAGACACCCTAACTTTCAGGGTTCCCTCCAGTATTATACGGATTTGAAATTCACGCTTCGAAACATTTACATTCAAAAATGAGCAAATCCAGTTGCTCCACAGGCTTTCACCCATGGCAAGGGCCACAGCAGGCTAGAAATAAATTCCCTATGAATGGGCAGTTGTGGCAGGCTTGAGATGGAATTAGGTTGATGAGGTATAATTTACAAGTAGTCCTTGATTTATGATCGTAATGGAGCCTGCGCATTACGATCGCAAGTTGTGAAGTGGATCGTCCACGTGGCTCCTCTGATTTTACGTTTTCTTGCAGCGGTCGGGAAGCAAACGCTGTGTTTGCTCAATGAACGCATGGTTTGCTGTCAGACATTTTTGCCGAAAACCAAAAGTAAATGCCGTTTTTTGGCAAAAATGTCATAAATTAAGATGAAGTGAGCCTGAGATGCTGCAAATGGGTGTAAATGTAGACTGGCTGCCAAGTACCTGAATGGTGAATGAACCTTTATTGTCCAAGTACAACCATGTATACATTGAGATTGGCTGAGCCTCCCTTTGTGACCCCACCCCTAATTCACAGTGACAACAAACCCACCATCTTGTTACACCATATGAGCTAATTGCACAACACACCGGCCTCGCAAGTCAATCATGCATAAAGTTTATAAAATTATATCCCGTTCAAAAGCCTAACTGCCCATGGATAAAAGCTGTTCTTCAGCCTGTTGGTGCGGCTGGCTATACTCCTGTATCTCCTACCCGATGGTAGGAGAGTAAAGAGATACCGACCAGGGTGTGAGTTGTCCCTGAGGATTTTCCTCACTCTTCCAAGGCAGCGAGCCCTGGCGAGGTCATCCAGTGGTGTCAGGGCACAGCCCACAATGTCTTGTGCTGTGCTCACCACCTTCTGTAACACTTTCCTATCCGCGGCTGTCAGGCCAGCATACCAAACCACAATACAGTGTGAGTAGACCGGTAAAACAGGGTCATTAGCCATTGTTCACATGACTGCAGGGGGCGGGCAGCTGTCAGAACTGGATAGTAAGTACCTTTGGGGAAGGTCCATCGTAACTTTGAATGTTTGCTAAGTGACCGGTCGTACGTCAAGGACTACCTGTGATGACAAGGAGGGGAGAGCGAGGAATTCTTCTGCAAAATGATTAAAGGGACAATGCGCTGGGATGAACGCACAAAGAGGGATCCAGGGTGCCCTGAATGCTGTTGTAACGCCTAGTCCAGGGGTAGGCAACCTTGGCTCTTTTATGATTCGTGGACTTCAACTCCCAGAATCTCTGAGCCAGCCATGGCTCAGCTTGGAAACTCTCCCTTTCCCCTCAGCATGGCTGGCTCAGGAATTCTGGGAGTTGCAGTCCACGAGTCATAAAAGGGCCAAGGTTGCCTACCCTTGGTCTAGTCCCTGGCCAGCCTTCCAGGGTGATGCATGCTGAAGAAGCTTTGTGGTCAAAGTGGAAGGAGAGAGGAGCTCTGCTGGCACAGTTAAAGTTAAAGTTAAAATGCAGTATTGCAGGCAAACTCTGCCCACAGCCTGGAGTTTGATCCTTACAGGTTCGTGGTTGACTCAGCCTTCCATCCTTCCGAGTTTGGGAAAAAATGAGGACCTAGATTGTTGGAGGCAAATAGTCTGACTCTGTAAACTGCTTAGAGAGGGCTATAAAAGCACCGTGAAGCGGTATATAAATCTAAGTGCTATAGCTATCTTTGCCAGTTGGCAGAATGGCGTGCTGCAGCTCTCCCTGTGGCTGGCTCCCTTCAGCCCTGGACCTCACTGGAGCCTTAGATCTCACCTGCCTTTGGCTTCTCCCCCTAACCTTGGACCCTTTGTGGCTTCTTGCGGCCTTTCCGAGCGAGTTTTCGGCTGCCCAGAGGACCGGTACCTTGATGCACACCTTCCCAAGCTCTGTAAAACAGTCCGGCTGCCTCTGCGTCTCATCTCCGTTGCATCTGCTTCTTATTAAGGTCTGCGTGTAACCAGGCCAAAAGCCGTCTGGAAAGCAGTTTTGCTCAGGGCAAGGGCTTCGTATTAGAAATAGGCTGGGGCTTCGTCTTGAATGTGCCCCCGCCAGCTGAGCAGATCCAGAGAGGCTATGCGGTTAATAACAGTTGAGTTCATGGAAAGATTTTTCTTGCTAGAGAAGTTGGCAGGGATCTTTTCCTCGCCTGCAGCTTTTCTCAGCCTCCTTGCCTGCTTGTCGGCCCTGGTCTTGACTTCTCCTCAGAGGTCCCTTGAGAAGATCCCTCCCAGCCTGGCTTCCTACCTACAACTTGAAGGTGTGTGTGTGTGTGTGTGTGTGTGTGTGTGTGTGTGTGTGTGTGGACTTCAACTCCCAGAATTCCCCAGCCGGCAGTGAATCAGAGGCCTAGCAGCTGGGCCCTGACCTCCCGTGAAGTGAATCCGATGGGTTTATCTTAGGGCTTAATGTCATGTGTGAAAAGTGGTGGATCGAATAAACATTTTACGCCAAACGCAGCCCTGGTGTCTTTCAAAAGTCCAACGGCAACCTGGCTCGGTCTGCGATTCACTTCCTATTTAAATCTGGAACGGAGGCAGCTTTCTTGCAGCCAGGGGCTGTTCCTATAATTCAACTTTTTTTTGGCCGCGTGAGCATTGCCACCAATAGCGTCGTCTGAGGGGGTTACGGCACAGGTGGGGAATTCTGGGAGCTGAAGTCCACAAGTCATAAAGGGGCCATGGTCCTCCACCCCTGGGTTACGGGGAGGAGTGAACATGCTGAGACCAGCTCCTTGCTCCCCATCAGAATTTCTGAGCGAGGCTCCTTGCAAGGGCTCAACAAGATCCCCTTTTCAGCAAACCCAGTTTGCAAACGTCCAGGGTGAAAACCACAGGGAACTGAGCCTCAGCCTTTAATGTGCTAATAACACAAAGCCACTGATGGAAAACCATGAAAGATAGCAAGGGCAGCTCCCCTCCCCACCTTTATCTCCAGTAGCCGGGCACTAAATCACAGAGTCCATCTCTTATCAGGTGAGGGGTGTGTGGGCCTGCCTCCCCCCCTCCCTCTGTGTGTGCAAGACTGCCAAGCAGATGGATTGACCTCTTCTGTAAGGTTCCTTACTCAGAAAATTGGCAAACAGACAGGGTAAACCGTCTGCACGGTTAATGCCACTGGCCGAACAGCGCGAGAAGAACAATGTAGGGATTTATTAGGCCATGAAGGATCTGGAGAATAGGGTGGTGGGGTGGGGTGGAATGGGGGTAGGGGGAGGTGGTTGAAGAAGCCGAGGCTTCAGAGAGTCCATAAATCGCTGCATTTTTCCCCACTGACTCCAACCGTCTCCTGTGGCATCAATAAATTCTGATGACAGCTCTTCCCATGCTACAGTAGTTCTATCGTGCAGCACAGTTGGTTTATTAAAGGAATCAAAGTGACCCAAGTGACAGCTTTGTGTCACTCCCATCCTTGTGCATTGATTACAATCTCCTCCCCTTGCTTCCACCCCACCCACCCCCAAGACCTGGGGGCCAGGTTGCAAGCTGTTCTCAGCAGAGGTGGGAGGAGGACGGAGAGTCAGCGAAGGGCCCACCCCACCCCTTTGGGTTTAATTAATTTGAGACAACCTGGGCCAGCCATGATAGAAAAACCGGGCGTTCTCAAATGTTGGGTGGGCTTCTATAAAAAGGAGAAGTCATTAAAGCACCTTAATGGCACAGATCCAGGAGTCTCACAGCGGTCCCCTTAGAAGGGGTTATTAGCCAAATATTATGGGATAGGAGATAAGATCAGAAGAGAGAGTCTGGGGGAAAGGCATTGTCAGCAGAAATGGGGTGGGGCGGGCGGGCGGGCGAGCGGGGAAACAGCAGATTGGTGCAAGACCAATACAGGTAGTCCTGGACTTAAGACCACAATTAAGCACAAAATTTCTGCTGCTAAGTGAAGACCTTTGTTAAGTGAATTTTGTCCCATTTTACGACCTTTCTTGCCGCAGCTGCTAAGGGAATCACTGCAGTTGCTAAGTTAGTGACACGATTGTGAAGTGAATCTGGCTTTCCCCATTGACTTTGCTCCTCAGAAGGCCACAAAAGTGGGTCATGTGACTCCAGGACTCTGCAACCGTCGTAAATACGAGTCAGTTTGATCGGGTGACCATGGGTTAACTGCAACGGTTGTAAGGGTGAAAAAGGGTTACAGGTCACTTTTTTCGGCGCCATTGTAACTTCAAATGCTCACTAAATGAACTGTTGTAAGTCCAGGACTTCCTGTAAAGGGTGCAGGAGTTGTGCAATTTGGGCAGATAATTTTTCACCCATGTAGGTGAGGCCAGGATTATGGGTAGGGTTGTCCTGTTGAGGGGTGGTTGTTTCTTAAAGACACTGGATGAGTGTACATAACATGCTCTGATTGGTTAGGTTACATTTTGTATGGCACAATCTGTTGTGGGAATCCAGCCTAATAGTCTACAGTAGATCAGTGTTTCTCTCAACAGCAGCTACTTTAAGATGCATGGACTTCAATTCCCAGAATTCCCCAGCCAGCCATGCTGGCTGGGGAATTCTGGGAGTTGAAGTCCAGATGTCTTTGCCCGACGTTTCTAACAGTCTTAACTGGAACCTTGAAGATATGTGGACTCCAACTCCCAGAATTCCCCAGCCAGCATGACTGGCTGGGGAATTCTGGGAGTTGAAGTCCACATATCTTAAAGTGGCTGAGGTTGACAGAAACACTGATCTACTCTATGGTTCAATGAATGATGCAAATCTAGAAAATAGTTCATCCAGTCAGTTGCCAAGCGGCCAAATTTGGATCACCTGACCATGGGGATGTTGCAATGGTGGTAAGGGTGAAAAATATTTCAATGGTGGTGTAACTTTAAATGCTCACTTAAAAGCTTTCTAGTTCAAGGACTACCGACATATAACGGGGTAGAGGTGGGAATCTTCTATTTATTCCACTAAGCACCTCCAGAATGACACCTGCCCACCCAGGCGCCAGGCCACATGGCAGAGCCAGGTTTTAAGGCCCTTCGGGAAGGCCAAGATCTCACTTCAGGAGCCACAATGTTCCAGAGGGTGGGAGCCACAGCAGAAAAGCCCCTGCGATCCCCATTTTGTGACCTTCCAACAAGCCAAATCCACTAAACAACCGTATTGCTGCAACGATTCACTTAAAAACCGTGGCAAGAAAAGTCGCAAAATGGGGCAAAACTCAACAACCGTCTCACTTTGCAACAGAAATTTGAGTTCAATTGTGATCGTAAGGCGAGGACTACCAATATTGCCTGTTTCCTGCTTCTTCCCTCTGTGGTCTTCCTCCACGGAGTGCTGTTTGGGGACCCAGAAGCTGTTAACTTAGGATTTGCACCCTAATGTAAGCTACAGCAGAGCCGCAGGTGTGCTCACAACAGTCTTTTTTTTTTTTTGCTCGTGATGCTGTTGAAAGAAAAACATTCACCAGGGGTCAGTTTTTCTCAGAGCCATCTTTCTGTCTGGCTCTCCTCTTCAATAAACTGCAACCTTCTTTCTAAAAATGGTTGAAAGAAAAATCTTCACCAATGCTTTCTTTCTTTACTAATGCCAAAAGAACACATCGGCAATCTGGCGTTTTCTACTAAATTCCATGCACACACTCATGGTTGCAGAAGCCCGTGCACTGTGAGCCAATGACGTTGCCTGGGAGTATCGGAGTCGGGATAAAATTTCCAGACATCCCAAACTAGCCTGGATATTATAGAAATTTATTGTCCTGTCTGGACTTTAGGACAATCCATTTCCTGTATGTGGAATGTCTGAGCATAAAATGGGATAGAGTGTTGTAGCACTTTGGCTCATAGCCCGAAACTTTTACTGTTGTTCTTCCTCTCTATCAGAATTGCTGCTAGTTCAGGAGAGGGTGTGTGTGTGGGGGAACGAGTCTCTTTGTTCCCCATATTCCCATTTCCGGCCCATTTTTATTTTTAATCAGGCAGAAAAGGGCTCCTATAACACAGGTAGAGGACAGCAATGAGAAAATTCCATTGAGTTCGTTAAGCCTGACATTAGATGCAAGGTTGATTTCCAAAGGGACTCTGTGTCCACAACAGCCTAGGAAAATATGCCCAAATGATCACTTTTCTGATTGACAGCTTGGATGCCAGGCAGAAAAGAAGAACAGCCATTTAGCAGAGATAAACATGGTCTGACCTGCTAGTTTTCGATCTTAAGGGAATATTATACATGAAGGAATATTCAGTTATGCAAGCTTCCATTCTGGTCTAAAACAGACGTCCAAAACTTCATCTTTCTGGTTTTCTTAAACCATATTATTGTAACAATAAAGGAGAATATTTGTAGCTCAGGGTTGAAATGAGGGGTCCTTGGTACGCTCTGAGCTTGGTTGTTTTCTTGCAGACCTTTCATTAGGCAAACTAGATAACATCATTAGTGCTACAAGCACTGAGGATGTTACCTAGTTTGATTAATGAAACGTCTGCAAGAAAACAAGTGAGCTCAGAGAGCACCAAGGGCCCCTCGCTATTATAACGTTCAATATGTTAGTTAAAAAGCCGCTTTATTGTCCAAACACAAGTTTATTGCCCTAGTCACAGGGGTAGACAACCTTGGCTGTTTTATGACTCGTGGACTTCAACTCCCAGAATTCCTGAGCCAGCCATGGCTCAGCTTGGAAACTCTCCCTTTCCCCTCAGGATGGCTGGCTCAGGCATTCTGGGAGTTGAAGTCCAGGAGTCATAAAGCGGCCTAGGCCTAGGCCAGGGTTAGGCCACCTTGGCTCTTTTATGACTCGTGGACTTCAACTCCCAGAATGCCTGAGCCAGCCATGGGTCAGCTTGGAAACTCTCCCTTTCCCCTCAGCATGGCCGGCTCAGGAATTCTGGGAGTTGAAGTCCAGGAGTCATAAAGCGGCCTAGGCCTAGGCCAGGGTTAGGCCACCTTGGCTCTTTTATGACTCGTGGACTTCAACTCCCAGAATGCCTGAGCCAGCCATGGCTCAGCTTGGAAACTCTCCCTTTCCCCTCAGCGTGGCTGGCTCAGGAATTCTGGGAGTTGCAGTCCACAAGTCACAAAAGAGCCAAGGTTGCCTACCCCTGCGAGAAATCAAGAGAGTAACTTTGGCACGACTTTGGCTAGGGTGTTTAAAGGGAATGGAAACTTACCACCAATTCGGGTGTTTGAAAAACTGAATAGACAAATTCGGAGAGGTCAGGCTTATCCTCACCAACTTTATTGTAGTTAGCGTGGTGTGTCTTGAATGTGATGGGGGTGGGGACTGACAGCAGAAAGCATTCCATGTGGCTACTCTTGAAGAACGTCTATGGAGATTCTCCGTCATCCAGGTCATGGTTGTCCCAAAGATGCTTTTTCAAGAGGCAACGGGACTTCCTTGGTTTTCCTTGAAAGCATTTCGCTTCTCATCCAAGAAGCTTCTTCAGCTCTGATTGAATGGTGGGGAATGGAAGGATTTATATTCTTTGCAGTCATCCGGTCGTTAGCATTCTTTCTGAGAATCCTTGAGGCCACTTGGAGGTTTATCTGTGCCCTCAGGGTGCAAATGGACGTGGAGCCTTCTTGGGACTGTCGAAAGGGCTGTGTTGTAAACAGGAGATGTGTCGTATCCCTCCCCCTCCGTTGAGAGAAGGCTGTTTGCTCTTAATGTAGATGGCCTCTTTGACCCCCTGCTCTTGAAAACTATCTGAAAGCTACAACTGGTACCAAATGCAATGGCTCCAGCAGTTCTGGGTGCTCCATGAAGAGGCGGTCCCTCATCGTCAACATTGTTGTTGGTTCCAACATTGTGTTGGTTCACATGGTGTGGTGGGATGGAGGGTTTGTTGTCACTGTGTGTTGGGGGGAGAGAGCACGGGGGGAGGCTCAGCTAATCTCAATGTACACATGTTGTACTTTGACAATAAAAGGTTTATTATTATTATTATTATTATTATTATTATTATTATTATTATTATTATTATTATTATTATTATTATTATTATTATTATTATTATTATTATTATTGTCAGTCCTTCAGTTATGTCCAACCCTCGGTCACTCTACTGTATGGGTCAGCAGTTCTCCATGCCCCTCGGTCTCACACTGTCTCCTTCAGATCGGCCATGGTCATCCCAGTGTAGAGATGGGAAGGCCTAGAAAAAACTGGAAAAAAAATGGGGGGAACAAACAGGTTTTAGGGAAAAAAAATTAAAAAAAATATTGGAAAAAAACCCCCTGTTTTTTCACCAATTTTTCCGGGGTTTTTCCCCCCCCAGCCCTTCCCACCCGGTGTCAACTTTTATAGTGTCCAGCCAGGGGGCACTGGGGCGACCCCTTCTCCTTTTTCCACTGATCGCTCCCAGCAGGGCTGCCTTTTCGAGTGCATCAGCTCTCTTGACGGGACTAAAGCACAGGTAGTCCTTGACTTACAATGCTTCCTTTAGTGACTGTTCAAAGTTGCAACCGCACTGGAAAAAAAAGTCTTTTTTTGACCGTTCCCCCCCCCACTTACGACCTTTGCAGCATCCACACGATGATGCGATCAGAATTCAGGTGCTTGGCAACTGGTTCATTTTTAGGACGGTTGCTGTGTCCCAAGGGGGATTTATGTGATCCTCTTTTGTGACCTTCTGACAAGCAAAGTCCATGGGGAAGCCAGATTCGCTTAGCGACCGCATGTTTCACTTAGCAAGCACAGTGATCTGCTTAACAGCTGCAACAAATGGTCGTAAAATGGGGCATAACTCACTTAACTGCTTGCTTAGCAACAAAAATGTTGGGCTCAATTGTGGTCGAAAGCTGAGGACGGCCTGCAAAACATTCCCAAGGGAGGCATTGATGTGCATCAAGAGAGTTATTCGGATTTCTCTTACCCTTCCTTCTTGCTCGTCGGCCTGTAATGTGAATCTACGGGCTGGGCTCGTCTCCTAGAGTTACCCATGATTAATTTAATAACTGTCTACTCAAGTAACCCAATTTCGGAGTTTGCATAACAGATTGAACCACCAATCATGCTGTCTGGATTCACACAACCCTGTAGATAGCACGGAAAGGCAGCCAGGCAAACAGTTTGCCATATTTTATGGTTTGGCTTGTATTTTACGAGCCACTCAAACCGCTCTGTTTTCGTGAGCATAAAAATTGACGACACTAGACCCACTTTATTTTTCTTTTCCCCTCCTTTTGAGGGGTAGATTGGTGAGCCTGCCAGCATTTCTAGCCCAGCTGTCTTCCTTTGCCCCTAAATAAGATAAGGTTTCCCCGTTTATGGAGGTGGGTGGCTTTCCCAGCCCTGACCAAATATTTATATATATATATATATATATATATATATATATATATATATATATATATATATATATATATATATATATATATATATAATTATTTAGTTATATTTATATACCGCCCTATTCCCTGAGGACTCAGGGCGGTTTACAGGGAATTAAAAATCCA
Organism: Vipera berus; assembly: GCF_964194415.1. Lineage (NCBI taxonomy): Eukaryota > Metazoa > Chordata > Lepidosauria > Squamata > Viperidae > Vipera > Vipera berus. The sequence continues at coordinate 8,052,158 of NC_138207.1, forward strand.
AAATACAAAAATTAAGAACCAAATTAAAAAATATTAAATTGACCCTGTAGTCGATTAAAAAGAACCCCAAATTAAAATTTCTCCTCAGTCTGGGCCCGAGAGCTCGAAGAGCCAGGTCTTCAGGCCCCGGCGGAATGATCGGAGGTCGGGAGCAGTCCTCAGCTCCACCGGCAGCTCCACCGGCAGCTCCACACACATATATATATATATATACATATATATACATATATATATGTGTGTCTCTGTGTGTGCATATTGTGTGTATATATATATATGTGTGTGTGTGTATGTATGTATGTGTGTGTGTATATATATATGTAAATTTTTTGGCTATTTAACTTATATGCAGAGCACATCATGAGAAAGGCAGGGCTAGATGAATCAAAAGTTGGAATTAAGATTGCTGGAAAAAATATCAACAACCTAAGATACGCAGATGATACCACTCTAATGGCAGAAAGTGAAGAAGAACTAAAGAGCCTCTTGTTGCGGGTGAAGAAGGAGAGTGCAAAACTTGGGTTGAAACTTAACATTAAGAAAACCAAGATCATGGCATCTGGCCCTCTCAATTCCTGGCAAATAGATGGGGAAGAAATGGAGGTAGTGACAGATTTTGTTTTCCTGGGCTCCAAGATCACTGCAGATGGGGACTGTAGCCAAGAAATTAAAAGACGCTTGCTCCTGGGAAGGAAAGCCATGGCAAATCTAGACAGCACACTAAAAAGCAGAGACATCACCCTGTCAACAAAAGTGCGTATAGTCAAGGCTATGGTCTTCCCAGTTGCAATGTATGGCAGTGAAAGTTGGACCATAAGAAAGGTTGAGCGCCAAAGAATTGAGGCCTTTGAACTATGGTGCTGGAGAAGACTCCTGCGAGTCCCTTGGACTGCAAGGCGATCAAACCGGTCAGTCCTAGAGGAGATCAATCCTGACTGCTCTTTAGAAGGCCAGATCCTGAAGCTAAAACTCAAATACTTTGGCCACCTAATGAGAAGGAAGGACTCACTGGAGAAGAGCCTAATGCTGGGAAAGATCGAGGGCAATAGAAGAAGGGGACGACAGAGAATGAGGTGGCTGGATGGAGTCACTGAAGCAGTAGGCGTGAGCTTAAATGGACTCCAGAAGATGGTAGAAGACAGGAAGGCCTGGAGGAATGTTGTCCATAGGGTCGCGATGAGTCGGACACGACTTCGCAGCTAACAACAACAACAACAAAGAATAAAGCAAGCCAAAAAAAAACCACAAATTACACAAATATGAGTTGCCACTGCTGTGGCTACAGCCTGTAGATGGCCTTGGGCTAGGCTGAAACAGGAAATAAGATTTGTCCCGTGTCTGGGACTAAGCAAGTATATTCTGAATGCTTAACAAACATTTTATATATATATATATATATATATATATATATATATATATATATATATATATATATATATATATATATATGTGTGTGTGTGTGTGTGTGTGTGTGTGTGTGTGTATACACAAAAAATAACCTCCGTGAACTTCGGGCAGCCCCCTCCATCTGTTCAGTTGGTGCTTCCTTCCAATTTCCTCGCTCTCCTTTGGACCATATGCTGTCTTGAAGGACTGGCTTTTGACAATCCTAGCTCTCCCCAGCCGACAGCCAATTTATCTTCAGTGTCCGCCGGGCACCATGGTGATGGTTGGGTGGAAGGGAAGATGGAGGTGTAGACAGGGGAGTGAGGGGTTGGGCTTTGAAGGCACAGGCTGTGGCCAAGCCCGTGATGGTTGTGGAGAGGAGCAACTTGAATGATGCCATCTCCTTTGGCCTCCTAAGTACCCGGGAGCTGAAGAGACAGCTTGGCAAGGCAAGAAGGGCTGGCACTGAACCAGTGGGAGACTGCCACTTTCCAGCTAGTGAAAAAGATTTCCAGGGCTAGGCTTGCCCGCTCTTCCCAGATGCCACCATGTCTGTGAAAGGCGGCCAAGGTGCATTGGCCAATGCCCTCTCAGATGCCAGGGCTGTGGCATTCTCCCTGCCAAGCCCCTGCCTCTCACCCCAAGCTGGCCCTTGCTCAAGCCTGCAAATCAAAGCCACCCTTGGCCTCCAGCCCTGGATCTTGGATTCTGGGAGGGGGGGGGCTGTGGGCAACGTTGATAAAAGCCAAGCATCCCAGATCCGACACATCCCGGGAAGAGTCAGTGGAGGGTCTCTGAAAATGCTGGCTTCTGCCCCAATTTCCTTGTCTTCCTGTCCATCCTTTCAGGCATTGGCAGGTCTGGGCCGCAAAGCACCCTGGGCAGTATGTCAGAGAAGCTGACAGCACAGCTGGGGCCTGGGTCAGCTGCTGGTGGGAACAGGTTGGAACCGGGAGCCAAAGGAGAAGGGGCTTTGGAAAGGCTGTCTTTGCTCTGGAATTCCATGAGAAGCAGAATTCGTCTTTTGAGATCTATACGGAAGGTTCAGTTTGGGAAACGGTGCTTTCCAGGAACCCGTGGTGTCCAGTGTGATGAGGATTAGGCACCATCAAGTTATTGTCAACTCTTAGCAACCACCTAAGATAGATTTTTTTTTGCATGATAATCTGTCCCTAATATGATGCATGTGTGGTCTTTCCGTTCTTCCAGTAGCCACGTGTCTGTTCTATTCCAGCCTACGACCGGCCCTGTTTGTGTGTCAGGGACAACCCCTTTTTCCCTTTTACAGTCAGTAGGCTGGAAAAACCCAACCCAAATTTATTTACAGTTCGAACAAAAAAGCAAAAGAAAATTTCCTTCAATAAATGAATCAAAATATCAAACCAGAGTCAACAAACAAGAGTTAAACAGAAATAGCAAGAACAGACCAGGATTCTCTTAGAATGTCTCCGAACGGTTGCCTTCAGCAACCAGCCCCACCCACACCTTCCCCTTTTATTATCAGTCCCAAGGCGTGGCTTCTCACTGCCTTCTCCTCCTCTCACTGAGTTGCCTCATTGATTTTCTCTGCTCTGCTCTGCTCTGCTGGATTGCCTTCTGCTTCTAGCGTCTCTGAACAGATTCAGCTGTGACTCTTCTGAGTCTGACACCTCGTACTCACACAGCTGAGCCTCATGAGGAACCTGACTGGAGAGGCCAGGCTGAGAGTCCTGCAGTGCATCAGAGCCTCCCTCTGACACCAAAGGCTCTCCAAACCCCTCCTCCTCCTCCTCAGATTCATCGGACTCAGCTGCTGGGAGCACAGGCTGACACTGACTCACAACAGTGTCTATGGAGACTGTCAATCATCCAGCCCACGCTTGTCCCAAAGATGCTTTTCAAAAGGCCACTGAACTCCCTTGGTTTTTTTCCTTGAAAATGTTTCACTTCTCATCCAAGAACCTTCTTCAGTTCACCAGTAGCCACCATAACTGTGTTCCTCCAGCTTGCTGCTGGTTTTCCTCTTCTCTTTCCTTCTACCTTTCCCAGCATCAGAGTCTTCTCCAAAAATCTGTGGGTTGATTTTCTCCCCCCCCCAATAATATATTCAAAGTGTAATAATTTGAGCCTTGCTTGGCAACTCTGGGTTGATTTGTTTGATGATCAGTTGGTTGGTTTTCTTGGCAGTCTGTGGTATTCTCAAGCGTCTTTTCCAATGTCTGAAATAGTGCAGGTTCTCCTGCTTGAGCAGGGGTTGGACTAGAAGACCTCTAAGGTTCCTTCCTTCCTCTATTCCAGGGGTAGGCAACCTTGGCTCTTTTATGACTCGTGGACTTCAACTCCCAGAATTCCTGAGCCAGCATTAAGAACCCATCCTCCCCTGCTTTGGTCCTCCCCACACTACTCCTGCTAGAAGAAGGGCTAGGAAAAGGAGGTTGCTTACCCCTGCTCTATTCTATTCTAAACGCATCAGCACCCTTCCTGTCCTGATTCCTGTTGCACTCTGACTGTTTTCTCCCCATTTGCTATTCATTACAATGAAATAAAGCTAAGCTTTATTTCCTACCAAAGTGCAGGTTAATTTAGTTCAGGCTGAGAATGGATTGAAATTCAGTCTGATGGCCATTTCAATCCAGATCTCCAAACTTTCTGCAGGTTACCCTTTTTCCCCCCTAACTTCGTAAACCACGGTCCCTCTGGGGTGAGGCTAATAGAGATGGAGAGAATTTTGTATCAACTGAAAAAAAAGAAGACTTAAATTAATTATTAAATTAATAAATTGTTGTTGTTAGTTGCAAAGTCGTGTCCGACCCATCGCGACCCCATGGACAACGTTCCTCCAGGCCTTCCTGTCCTCTACCAACTTCTGGAGTCCATTTAAGCTCACGCCTCCTGCTTCAGTGACTCCATCCAGCCACCTCATTCTCTGTCGTCCCCTTCTTCTCTTGCCCTCAATCTTTCCCAGCATTAGGCTCTTCTCCAGTGAGTCCTTCCTTCTCATTAGGTGGCCAAAGTATTTGAGTTTCAACTTCAGGATCTGGCCTTCTAAAGAGCAGGCAGGGTTGATCTCCTCTAGGACTGACCGGTTTGATTGCCTTGCAGTCCGAGGGACTCGCAGGAGTCTTCTCCAGCACCCTAGTTCAAAGGCCTCAATTCTTTGGAGCTCAAATTAATAAATATTTATTTATTAACCCAAGTTTTAGGGACAGCTCATCATAGAGAAAACCTTTCCACGTGGTCTCTAAGAGTCAACAGTGATGGATGGCACGTAATCAATTAATCAAAATAAGATAATGGAGACACATCCATTTCTATGATGACAGCCCATAATCAATCAATCAAACCATCCACTTCCATAACCACTTTAGGTTCCATTGCTGGATCCTGAACCTTCTACCAAAAATCGTGCAGATTTTGGCTGAAGGAAAAACGTCCTGTTTCTGACCTTGCTCATTGTTTTTCAACTCCTCTATGGTCAAATGGGGACAGGGCTGAGGTGGTGGATATCTGGGATTAAAGGTGGGGTAGAAAATTACTTCGTCCTATTAATTCTTTTCCTGTTCAGATACCCCTGCAGATGCCAGATTGTGGCTGATGTCAGTAACAACCACTAGCTCTTAGATCAGTAATTCCCAACCTTGGAAACTCTAAGACAGAGGGGTCTTCAAACTTGGCAGCTTTAAGACTTGTGGACTTCAACTCCCAGAATTTCTCAGCCAGCATTCTTCAGAATTCTAGGAGTTGAAGTCCACAAGTCATAAAAGGGCCAAGTTACATAAATGTTTTTGATTGCTAACAAAGAATTAAAGGGAGACTGATATAGCCATTTCAAACTTATTTGTTCTCATCAGTCAGCCACACCCTTCTGAGATTCGGGGAAAAAAAAGAAAAAAAGATTTGGCCCGTATTTGGGCCGGCAAGGTGTTCAAAACACTCAAGATATATATGTCTCCCTTTATTCTTTGTTAGCAAGCCAAAAAAAAAAATTACACAAATATGAGCTGCCACTGCTGTGGCTACTGCCTGTAGATGGCCTTGGGTTAGGCTGAAACAGGAAATAAGATTTGTCCCGTGTTTGGATTTAAGCAAGTGCATTCTAAATACTTAACAAACATTTAACACACACACACACACACACATATATATATACACACATATATACATACTACATACACATACATATATACATACATACACACACATATATACACACATATACACATACACACATATACATATATATATATATATACATATATATATATATACATATATATATACATACACATACATATATATATATATATATGCATGAAACATGAAACATGATGCAAGAAATATATATGTATGTATATGATGCATAAAAGGGTCAAGTTTGAAGACCCCTGAAATAAATGATGCATGAAACCCCTGATATATATATCGAGATGATGTATGATGTAATATATGGATGATGCATGCATATATATGATGCCCCCCCCCACTTTACCCTTGCTGTTTCTCCTTGCAAGAAGGAAACAGCAAAAGCCTACAGCACCCGGTATTCCCAGGCGGTCTCCCATCCAAGTACTAACCAGGCCTGACCCTGCTTAGCTTCCAAGATCAGACGGGATCGGGCGCGTTCAGGGTAGTATGGCCGTAGACAATTCCAAGGTTGTCTGCTGCTCCTTTTATGCTGCCTCTCGGGGTACAACAATCAGCTATAATACAACGCGGATCATTATCCCCTGCCGTCAGCCCTCCTCCCCCCCCCCCCGCGCCTTCCTCTTGCTGCTTGCTGTTGTTTTCTTCCCCTAGTTGAGCCACTATCGCACGCTGCCCTGTAAAGCCAGGACGCCATTCTAACTCGGATGCAAAAAGCCTGGCCGCCAGATCTCACCCAGCATTTCCTGCACGGGCTGCAATTTGCAGCAAAAGTCGAAGACAGAGTGGACCGGGAGGGGGTGGGCAAGCTGGCAAGAAAAAAAAAAGCCTACAGCACCCGGTATTCCCAGGCGGTCTCCCATCCAAGTACTGACCAGGCCTAACCCTGCTTAGCTTCCGAGATCAGACGGGATCGGGTGTGTTCAGGGTAGTATGGCCGTAGACACTGCTCTGCTCGCTTGCTGCTGCCTTTAAGCCGGGGCTCGCTGGCTGCCTGCCCTGCTACCCACAAAGCCAGGAGTAATTCTACAACCCGAACCATCATGCCCGGCACCAGGCCCGTTACTATATTCTTTCTGTTGCATTGGCGGCTACTGCTGTTGCTGCTGCTTTCTTTACCCTCACTATGCTCTGCAGAGCCAGGCCGGCCGCAGAAGACCCCGAATCGGATCCTGCGGTCTTCCAATGGGAGACGCAGCGCTCAGTTCCCTTGCAGGGGCTGTAAATTGTAGCAAAAGCTTAGGACAGGCTGGACAAGGGGAGGGAGGGGAAAAAACGGTGTGTGTGTGTGTGTGTGTGTAAAAAACAAAACAAAAAGCCTACAGCACCCGGTATTCCCAGGCGGTCTCCCATCCAAGTACTAACCAGGCCTGACCCTGCTTAGCTTCCGAGATCAGACGGGATCGGGCGCGTTCAGGGTAGTATGGCCGTAGACGAAAAATGGCTTGCTTGCTGCTCTTTTAAAGCACCCTTTCTAAATTCATTTGCATATTTTCCAGGACCTTTCCTTAGTTGGGGCAGAATGGGGTGGTAATACTAATCATCATCATCATCATTATCATCATCAGCGAAGTGCTGGGCAATAAAATTTACTTGCAATTGTCTAATCTTGGATCATTTGATGAAAGGAACCCTGCTATTTCTATTGTTGGGCAAGAAGCCAAACCTTGCTAGGCGGAGTTTAATTTTAATTTTAATGTTATTGAATTTATACACCGCCCTTTCCCGTAGGACTCAGGGCGGTTTACAGGGCATAAAAAAACGTCAATACAAAAATTAAGAACAATTAAAAAGATTAAACTAAATCCCTGAAAAATATAAAACATATAAAACCCCAGTTAAAACCCCAATTAAAGCTCAGCCTGGGGGCAGTCCTAACAGTTTGAACAGAATAGAGCTGGAAGGGACCTTGGAGGTCTTCTAGTCCAGCCCCTGCTCAAGCAGGGGAACCTACACCAGGGGTCTTCAAATTTGACCCTTTGGTGACTCGTGGACTTCAACTCCCAGAATCCCTCAACCAGCGTGCCTGGCTGAGGAATTCTGGGAGTTGAAGTCCACAAGCCATAAAAGGGACAGGTTTGAAGACACACACCCCCTGCATTAACAACTGTGTTGCTAGCTTAACAACTGCAGTGATTCACTTAACACCTGTGGTAAGAAAGGAGGTAAAATGGCCGCCAACTCCTTCAACTACTGTCTTGCTTAGAAATGGAAATTTGCACCTCAGCTGGGATCATGAGGTGAGGATTCCTTGTACTGGAGGGAGTGGGGGATGCAGTGAGTGTTTTTTTTTCCTTACAGGCGTTGGATTCAAGGGAAGTTTGGGGTTGTGGCTTTGCATCAGGTCTCAGAAGAAGATTTGAGCCTCCATAAGGTATTTGGTTGAAACTTAACATTAAGAAAACCAAGATCATGGCATCTGGCCCTCTCAATTCCTGGCAAATAGATGGGGAAGAAATGGAGGTAGTGACAGATTTTATTTTCCTGGGCTCCAAGATCACTGCAGATGGGGACTGCAGCCAAGAAATTAAAAGACGCTTGCTTCTGGGGAGGAAAGCCATGGCAAATCTAGACAGCACACTAAAAAGCAGAGACATCACCCTGTCAACAAAAGTGCGTATAGTCAAGGCTATGGTCTTCCCAGTTGCAATGTATGGCAGTGAAAGCTGGACCATAAGAAAGGCTGAGTGCCAAAGAATTGAGGCCTTTGAACTCTGGTGCTGGAGAAGACTCCTGCGAGTCCCTTGGGCTGCAAGGCGATCCAACCGGTCAGTCCTAGAGGAGATCAACTCTGACTGCTCTTTAGAAGGCCAGATCCTGAAGCTGAAACTCAAATACTTTGGCCACCTAATGAGAAGGAAGGACTCACTGGAGAAGAGCCTAATGCTGGGAAAGATCGAGGGCAATAGAAGAAGGGGACAACAGAGAATGAGGTGGCTGGATGGAGTCACTGAAGCAGTAGGCCTGAGCCTAAATGGACTCCAGAAGATGGTAGAGGACAGGAAGGCCTGGAGGAATGTTGTCCATAGGGTCGCGATGGGTCGGACACGACTTCGCAGCTAACAACAACAACAACAACAAAGGTATTTGGAGACAGACCTACTCTGGGCTCCTGTTCAAAGGTGGGATTCAGCCGGTTCGCACCGCTTCGGCAGAACCGTTAGCTAATTTTTTTGTTGCCTAGGCCCAGAATGGACTTCCGGAAACGGCATCCACGCGGAGAACCGGCTGTTCACCTATTTGAATCCCACCACTGCTTATCCTCAAAACTGAGCCCAGATGTCTATGGAGATTGTTTGAAATGTGGTGGGATCCAGCCGGTTCGCACCACTTTGGCAGAACCGGTAGTTAATTTTTTGTTGCCCAGGTCCAGAACGGTAGGATATTTGAATCCCACCACTGGTCCTGCTTGAGCAGACCAAACAAACCATTTTTTCTCCCTGCAGATCCAAGTGAAAAGAAGAGAGAAAAATGTGTAAAGTGACAAATGGGACAGAAATAAATTCAGGTGTTCCACTGTACAGATTTTTTTTAAAAAAAAAATATTACTACTACTACTACTACTACTACTATTACTTATTTATTTGTATCCCATCTTTATTTTTTATTTTATAATATACAGTTATATACAGGTAGTCCTCGCCTTACCACCATAGCTGAGATCAAAATTTCTGTTGCTAAACGAGGCAGTTGCCCCGTTTTATTTATTTATTTGTTTAATTGATTTTATATACCGCTCTATTCCCGAAGGACTCAGGGCGGTTTACAGGGTGAATTAAAACAATACAAATAAATACAATTAAAATAGAATTAAATTAAGACTAGCCCACAATTAAAACAAATTAAAATTTAAATTTTTTTTCTTCCCACAGTTGTTAAGTGAATCACTGCACTTGCTAAGTTAGCAGCACGGTTGTTAAGTGAATACAGGTCCCCTGTTGACTTTGCTTGTCCAAAGGGGCTCATGCGGACCCAAGACGCTGCAACCGTCATAAATAAAAGTCAGTTGCCAACCGTCTGAATTTTGAATCACGCAACCATGGGGATGCTGCAACGGTCGCAAGTGTGAAAAACGGTCGTGAGTCACTTTTTTCAGTGCCGTTGTAACTCTGAATGGTCACTAAACAAGTTGTAAGTCGAGGACTACCTGTATAAGTTTTATAAATAACTCAGAGCGGTGATGATGATACCTGGTTTGGGTAATGAAATGTCTGCAAGAAAACAAGCAAGCTCAGAGAACACCAAAACTCAAGGTGGCTGATATATCCAACATAACTTCCTCCTCCTTTTTCCCCAAAACAACAACCCTGTGAGGTGGGTGGGGTGGAGAGAGAATGACCCAAAGTCACCCAGCCAGCTTTAATGGCTAAGGCAGAACTCACACTTTCTAGCCTGGTTCCTTATTACTTATTAATTAAATTTATATACTGCCGATCTCAATGAGATGTGGCTGGCTGAGGAATTGTGAGAGTTGAGGTCCATGTGACTTCAGGTTGCCTAGGTTGAAAATGCCCTAAGGCAGAGGTCCCCAACCTTGGCAACTTTAAGACTTGTGTGGACTTCAACTCCCAGAATTCCTCAGGCAGGCACGCTGGCTGAGGAATTCTGGGAGTTGAAGTTCACAAGTAATAAAAGGGCCAAGTCTGCGTAACTTCACGTTGCTTAGGTTGAAAATGCCCTAAGGCAGAGGTCCCCAACCGTGGCAACTTTAAGACTTGTGTGGACTTCAACTCCCAGAATTCCTCAGCCAGGCAGACTGGCTGAGGAATTCTGGGAGTTGAAGTCCACAAGTAATAAAAGGGCCAAGTCCACGTAACTTCAGGTTGCTTAGGTTGAAAATGCCCTAAGGCAGAGGTCCCCAACTGTGGCAACTTTAAGACTTGTGTGGACTTCATCTCCCAGAATTCCCCAGCCAGGCATGCTGGCTGAGGAATTCTGGGAGTTGAAGTCCACAAGTCATAAAAGGGCCAACTTTGAAGACCTCTGCCCTAAGGGAAGAAGGAAACTCGTTACAGTCCATTTATGAAAACCAGAAGATGGCAGTCTTGGATTACGGAACATGACTCCTACCTCCACCCCAACTCTTGATTCTGAGGCAGTCCAGGAAAAAGGAATATATTCATGTTTTTCAACAGTGGTTGGGAAGAGGGGGGATCTAATTCACAGGGCATGTTCCCACGAATGCATACAAGTATCCTGCAGAAAGATAGCATGGATGCAGATAATCAATCCCCCATCATTCTTGCCTAGGAGAAAGTGGTTCTAGGTTTTACAATGTGCCCAACAGCCAGAGGAGAGATTCGACAGCTTTTTGTCTGGAATGGTATAGGGCAGCGGTCTCCAAACATGGCAACTTTAAGAGTTATGGACTTCAACTCCCAAAATTTTTGTGAGTTGAAGTCCATCAGTCTTAAAGTTGCCGCATTGGGAGATCCTTGGTATAGGGCAGGGGTCTTCAAACTTGGCTCTTTTATGACTTGTGGACTTCAACTCCCAGAATTCCTCAGCCAGGCACACTTGGCTGAGGAATTCTGGGAGTTGAAGTCCACAAGTCACAAAAGGGACAAGTCTGAAGACCCCTGTTATAGGGTTTCCTGCTTGGCAGAGGTTGGACTAGAAGACCTCCAAGGACCTTTCCAACTGTGTTATTCTGTATTCATATTATTGAGTTACCCATTTTCTGGGCTCCCTTAAACTGCTGAATCTTAAGTAACTAACAAACCGGGTTCTCCCTTGCCACCCAAGCCATGAAAAATGTGATTATGATTAGCCCTCATCAATCTTTAGCACTGATTGGGATATTTACTGACCTTTGTTAAGGGGGTGGACATATTCCTGGAAACTATTCCAGCCAGTACTTTGATGTCTGGGAAACAAAGAAACAGGAGTTGAACATATCCCAAAATAAACTAGACACCTGGCTGAGTAGAGATATAGCTTAGCCAAGATGGAAAATTTACGGCTGCCATTCCACTGAAAAGGTTCACCTATGAAGGTTTTGTGTTCTCCATCTCTGGAGGGTTCTGGGAACCTCCAGAGATGGTTATTGAAAGATCCCTCATGGATGTTTACATAGTTTTTCTGTGCACTGTTGAAGGTTGATCAATCAGTCTTTCAAATTGGGCAAGTTTAAGATGGGAGGACTTCAACTCCCAGAATTCCACAGCCAGCATGCTTCAAGATGTGTGGACTTCAGTTCCCAAATTTACAGCTGGGGAATTCTAGGAGTTGACGTAAACCCATATTCCAGGAACTGGGCTATGGAATTCTGGGAGACGACGTCCACACTTCTTAAATGTGCCAGATTTGAAAAACATTGGATTAGACCAGGGGTCTTCAAACTTGGCCCTTTTATGACTTGTGGACTTCAACTCCCAGAATTCCTCAGCCAGCGTGCTCCATCCCCTTTTTTACATGCCTTGGGCTTTTCCCTGAATGTAAAAAGGGGTGGGGCTTCAATTCCATGGTTCTGGCTGCCATCTTGACTTTTTTGACCACATCCTTGCAGATAACCCCAAACCCAGCAGAAAATTGCTAGCAGACCTAAAATTGCCGAGGAACACAACAAGCCATGGTTAAAAGACAAAAAACAAGTCAGAATAATAACTTCTGGTTGAGATGAGATGGCAGAGCAGGCTTGCTTGTTAGTAGACTAGAATAGGAAATGGCTATGGTGGGAGGGGATGATGGGAACTGGAGCCCCACTATGTCTGGAGGATCTTAACACAGTTATTTTGAAATAACATCCAATCTGCATTTGTCATAGTTATACCCAAGCATTTTATCATGTACTCCATCTTAAAACCCGTTTTATTCATCAATTCTCTTTGATCTTCTAGCTTCATATTTTTGCTCACATCTTTGTCTTCCGATTATTAATCTTGAAAACTGCTAATGCCCCAAATTCTTTTCATTTACTCTTTAAAAGCTCAATTCCCTTTAAAGGGTCTACCGAAAGCAGAACCGAGTCATCCCTAAAAAGCTGTTAACTCATCCAACTCTTTTTTTTAAATTTTATTTTCTTAATCTTTACGGCCACAATCCTCTCATCTCACCTCATGTCTCTATTCAATACTTCAAGAATTATAACGAACAAAAAAGAAGACAGTGGGCAACCTCATCTTATTTCTTTCTGGATCTTTCATGATTTGCTTAAATCTCTATTACCATTATTTGTGCCATCTGCAGAGTATACCCCTCTTCAAGTCTACAGGTGACACCTTTCAGAGGCAGTTGTGGGTCAGCGGTTGTGTTGCTGCTCTGCTCCCCAATTTCTGAAGGTGCACCCCAGGAGTTGTCTTGGGGGCCTTGGTTTTCTCCTTATTTTAAATTCTGTGGAGACATTTCGTCTCCTGCTCACCAGCTTTTTAATGAGAGGATCTGAGCACTTTATTGTCAAATTTCACCTCCTTTTTTTAACATTTTATGTAGGTTTTGTTCGCCATGTGCAACGTGCTCCAGACTAGAAAAGGAAGTTACGTCTCAATAAAATAAAGTAATATAAATACAGAGACGGAGCAAATGAAGAGGCCTTTTTTCTTGTGCTGGAAGGAGACGGGGTAGGCTTGAGAGAGGATTCAACTGACAGCTTTGGAAGACAAGTAATTCCAAGAAGTCAATTTCAGAATAGTCAGAAAACCCCTGGATGAGGATAGGAGAGATCATTACTTGATCCTTTTAGATCCTAGCCTTCCTGCTAGACTACCCCAGGTTACAATATAGCATGCTTTAGGAATTAGTGAAAAAGCTCTTTGCCCAGATACTAACTCCCTCTAATACTGTATAGCAGGGGTCTTCAAACTTGGCTCTTTTATGACTTGTGGACTTCAACTCCCAGAATTCCTCAGCCAGCGTGCCTGGCTGAGGAATTCTGGGAGTTGAAGTCCACACAAGTCTTAAAGTTGCCACGGTTGGGGACCTCTGCCTTAGGGCATTTTCAACCTAAGCAACCTGAAGTTACGTGGACTTGGCCCTTTTATGACTTGTGGACTTCAACTCCCAGAATTCCTCAGCCTGCGTGCCTGCCTGAGGAATTCTGGGAATTGAAGTCCACAAGTCATAAAAGGGCCAAGTTTGAAGACCCCTGCTGTATAGAATATGAGAGTGAGAACTTGAAAGGCCATCTAGACCAACTGCGGAATCAGTAAAGGATTAGCAAGAGCAGCGTATCACAACCTTTGTAACTTGAAGATGTCTGGACTTCAGCTCCCAGAATTCTCCAGCCAGCTTGTTACTGGTAGTTTCTTGCTGGCTGGCTGAATTCTGGGAGTTGAATTTTACACATCTTTAACTTGCCAAAGTTGAAAAATTTACAGCCACTAGCTCCAACAAACAACCTTTGTTCGAAGAATTTTAGTGAAGGATTATATTTCTTTCGCCCTCCACATTCAAGCCACCTAACCAGGAGCTCCTGGGGATCTGACTGAACAGGACAAGCAGGTTGTGTGAATCTAACACTCTTCAAACTAGGCACCATTGCACAAGCCAGAGCCCATTGTCAAGTGGTTGTGATGTCTAACCTACTTGCCATTTGAGATATCCGGTGCTAATTACCACAATTATACTTCTTCTTTCACATCCCCTTCACAGGGTATTGTGGGTTATTTTTAAAATAAAAAATCCTTCTTATTGTTTTAATTGTTTTTATGCTTTTTGAATTGTAAGCTGTCCAGAGTAATTGACTGAGATGGGCAGCGATAGAAATTGAATAAATCAATCAAACCCAGGAGACCCTCGCAGGGATCCATTCCCAATGGAAATAAAATATTTCTCTCTTGCCAGCCTTCCGATCCTATTGGATAATTCTTTCATCATAGCTGGTCTTTGCCCAGAAATCTCGCTCTCCAATCCTACGGAATTTTATTTTTATTTTTTCCTTTGTATCCCACCTTTTCAGGTAGCCCTCGACTTACGACCACAATTAGCCACTGCTAAGCAAGACAGTTGTTAAGTGAGTTTTGCCCCATTTTACGACCTTCCCTGCCACCGTTGTTAAGTGAATCACTGCAGTTCCTGAGTTAGTAACACAGTTGTTAAGTGAATCTGGCCTCCCTGTTGACTTTGCTTGTCAGACGGGCACAAAAGCTGATCACATGACGTCGGACCACTGCAACCGTCGTAAATATGAATCAGTTGCCATGCGTCTGAATTTTAATTACCTGACCACAGGGATGCTGCAACAATGAAAAACGGACATAAGTCACTTTTTTTCCATTGCCGTTGTCACATTGAACCATCGCTAATTGCATGGTCATAAGTTGAGGACTACCTGTACTATTTTTATAAATACCTCAAGGGGGCCAACATACCTAATATTCCTCCCACCTCCTACTTTTCCCACAACAACAACCCTGTGAGGAGTTGAAGTCTGCATAGCTGACCAGTGCCAAGGTTGTGAAGCATTGTTGTAGGGCAGAGATGGGGAAGGAAGGACCCTTCAGGACTTGTGGACTTCAACTCCCAGAATTCCTCAGCCAGGCAGGCTGGCTGAGGAATTCTGGGAGTTGAAGTCCAGAAGTCATAAAAGAGCCATACATCCCCAACTTTATTGTAGAGCAGGGGTCTTCAAACTTGGCCCTTTTATGACTTGTGGACTTCAACTCCCAGAATTCCTCAGCCAGGCACACTGGCTGAGGAATTCTGGGAGTTGAAGTCCACAAGTCATAAAAGGGCCAGGTTTGAAGACCCCTGTTGTAAAGAATCCACTTGTGTTAAAGCTAAATTCCTAGAAATTGTGACTGACCCCCTGCTGTCCGTCTTTCGGTTCTATCAGCAGAGGCCTAGCAGAGACACTAAGAAGCTCTGACATTTCCAGCTTCAAAACATAGATCTCCAGGCCAGCTTGAATGGACATGTTTTTCATATGTCGGCCTCAGGTGTTTGTACTCTTGGTTGAATTGGCAACCATTCTCTTCCTACCGTCTTGAAATTGTACTGCACTGAATATTAGCCTTTGTGTTCAAACTAGGTCAGGGACTATAGTTCAAAGGCCTTTCTGATCCTCACCGTTCCTGACTGAGTCTGGCATTAGCACATGTATTATCAACACCAGGGGACTTCAAACTTGGCCCTTTTATGACTTCAACTCCCAGAATTCCTCAGCCTGGCTGAGGAATTCTGGGAGTTGAAGTCCACAAGTCATAAAAGGGCCAAGTTTGAAGACCCCTGATCAACACCCTCCTTTAAAATGCAAGGTGCTTGACAAAATTAAGGTTTGACCGCTGAGATTTAGTTTAAAAGGAAGTCTTAGGGGTGAAATGAGATGGGAGTTCATATCCCAGATGTCCACCCCCCCCCACACACACACAAATCGATTTTGGAAACCTGACAGTGCTGTGGGGGGTAAAAGTATAGAAAAGTAAAATTTGAGAAGTACCGGAGGCAGTGAAAAGTGGAGGTTTGAAGTTGATACTCTATTGCACCAAAGTAAGTTGGAAATCTTATATTTATATTTATATTTATTAAATCAATGCCTTTTTTGCCTTCCTACCCCCCCATCTCACTTCTCTACTCCCTTTTTCCTTCCCCATGTTTCCCTCTCTTTACTTTGTATTTCGATTGTATTGTATATTATAAACCAATAAAACTTTTAAAAAGAGAGAGAAAGAGAGAGAAGTACAGGAGGCAGGAAGTACCTAGCTTTGTGACTTCAGCTAGTCCTCGAGTTACAGCAGTTCATTTAGTGACCGTTCAAAGTTACACAGACACTTATGACCGTTTTTCACAGTTAACGACCGTTGCAGCATCCCTCAGGGCAGGGGTAGGCAACCTTGGCTCTTTTATGACTCGTGGACTTCAACTCCCAGAATTCCTGAGCCAGCCATGCTGAGGGGAAAGGGAGAGGTTTCCAAGCTGAGCCATGCTGGCTCAGGAATTCTGGGAGTTGAAGTCCACGAGTCTTCGGAGAAGGGCGGGATATAAATGTAATAAAAAATAAATAAAAATAAATAAAAGAGCCAAGGTTGCCTACCCCTGCCTCAGTGTCATGTGATCCAAATTCAGATGCTTGGCAACTGACTCATATTTATGACGGTGGCCGTGTCCCAGGGGTCACGTGATTCCCCTTTTGCGACCTTCTGACAAGCAAAATCAATGAGGAAACCAGATTCACTTCACAACAGTGTTACTAACATAACAACTGCAGCGGTTCACTTAACAACTGTGGCAAGAAAGGTCGTAAAGCGGGGCAAAGCCCACTTAACAACTGTCTTGCTTAGCAACAGAAATTTTCGGCTCAATTTTGATCGTAAGTCGAGGACAGTCACTGGACAGTCACTTGTCTGAAATGGTATACGATTTCCTGCTTGACCAGGGGGCTGGACTAGAAGACCTCCAAGGTCCCTTCCAGGTCTATTCTGAAGTCCATACATCTTCAGGTTGCCAGATCTCTCTAAAGCAGATGTCAAACTCACGATGTCACGTGATGTCGTGCAACTTATCGGGACGGTTTTGCCATTGCCGGCAATGGGGTGGGCGTTGTTTCCGGATGACGTGTCCGGCCCACGGGCCGGCAGTTTGACACCCCTGCTCTAAAGCCATGTTTCTCAACCTCAACAACTTTAAGCTGTGTGGACTTCAACTCCCAGAATTCCCCAGCCAGTTAGGCTGGGGAATTCTGGACGTTGAAGTCCACAGAGCTCAAAGTTGCTGAGGTGGAGAAACTCTGCTGTATGAGGAGGGTAAGCAAATGTGAAAAATGAAATGAAATGTTAAGAGATGTCACAAGTCTAACACAATAGCCCAATTGTTAGAGCTAGCTGGCAAGTAATCCAGAACAGGCCGGCCTGGTCAAATTAGTTCCCTTTGGCAAGGAAACTCCGCTGTAGGAATTTGCTCACCCAATAAGAAAATTGGCACCGTTATTGCTTATTAAACAGGTTCATTGGAAAGGAAGCAGACACAAAACAGTCCTGTGGTCCCATCGCTGGGAGGCCTAAGTGGGGAGAATTTGGGATTGTTTAATTTGCTGAAATTAAGGACCATGCCATCACATTATTCTCTCTTAGTCCAAATATAGGGGCTAGATCTGATTGGGAGGGCCTGAAGGAAGACTAGGTATTGTGTGTTCTGCTTGGTTTGTTGTGCGAACTGCTTAATTTATGGACCAGTGGATCAACACAGGGGCATCTGTGTCAGAGTATTCTTGAACTTGCCTTTTCCCGGGCTTCTAGCGCTCTCTCTCTCTCTCTCTCTCTCTCTCTCTCTCCCTCCCTCCCTCCTCTCTCTCTCTCTCCCTCCCTCCCTCCCTCCCTCTCTCTCTCTCTCTCTCTCTCTCTCTCTCTCTCTCTCTCTCTCTCTCTCTCTCTCTCTCTCTCTCTCTCTCTCTCTCTCTCTCTCTCTCTCTCTCTCTCTCTCTCCCTCCCTCCCTCCCTCTCTCTCTCTCTCTCTCTCTCTCTCCCTCCCTCCCTCCCTCTCTCTCTCTCTCTCCCTCCCTCCCTCCCTCCCTCCCTCCTCTCCCTCCCTCCCTCCCTCCCTCCCTCCCTCCCTCCCTCCCTCTCTCTCTCTCTCTCTCTCTCTCTCTCTCTCTCTCTCTCTCTCTCTCTCTCTCTCTCTCTCTCTCTCTCTCTCTCTCTCTCCCTCCCTCCCTCCCCTCTCTCTCTCTCTCTCTCTCTCTCTCTCTCCTCCCTCCCTCCCTCTCCTCTCTCTCTCTCTCTCCCTCCCTCCCTCCCTCCCTCTCTCTCTCTCTCTCTCTCTCTCTCTCTCTCCTCCCTCCCTCCCTCCCTCCCTCCCTCCCTCCCTCCCTCCCTCCCTCCTCCTCTCTCTCTCTCTCTCTCTCTCTCTCTCTCTCTCTCTCTCTCTCTCTCTCTCTCTCTCTCCACAGCTCCAGCAGTTCCTGTTCAACCTACTCCTTGTTGACTCAAAAACCTTCCTTTCTGACTGCTGTTTGTTCTTTGGCTGTTTCCCAGGTAGCTCCTGATAAGATTGGCTTGTTGTTTTCCAAAACTGGAGTCATGTGAAAGACAAAGGGACAGAGAGGGGATGAAGGAGAAGGAGGAACATCTCTCAGGGCAGTGTTTTGCAATCTTGGCAACTTTTAACGTGTGTGGACTTCAACTCCCAGAATTCCCCAGCCGGTGCATGCCAGCTGGGGAATTCTGGGAGTTGAGGTCTACGTGTTTTAAAGTTGCCAAGGTTAAGAAACGCTGTCTTAGAGTGCAAAAAAAAACGGTTAGTCCCCTGTAACAGGAAGAAGACTTTAGCAAGGGATATATAAAGAACTGGAGAGACCACATTGCAACAAGATGGGTGGTGTAGTCCTTGCAATAGGAAAATAGCCAGACTGGACAACAACAACTCTGCACGCACAACACTACCAATTCTGGAGCCTGTGCTCACACAACATGCTTAATCTGGTTCCCAGTTCACCCATTTCCCAACTTTGTATAGGGAATATCTATCTATCTATAGACCTATCTATTTGAACAAGCCGGCCTGGCCTAATGGGGGATGTGTTGGGGTTTTTATTGTGGATTTTTATATTACTATCTATTGTTTTAGCTCGGGCTCCTATTTAATTCTTTTTTAATTTTTGTACTCTGTATTTTTATATGTGCCCTGTTCACCGCCCTGAGTCCTTCGGGAGAAGGGCGGTATACAAATATAATAAATAAATAAATAAATAAATAAATAAATAAATAAATAAATAAATAAATAAATAAATAAATAAATATAAACAGGCTGGGTGCGCCTGGCACGTGAAGCCACACACAGAGTCCACAACTGAGGTTAATGCAGTCCAAACTGGATAATTTAGGTGCAAACTGTTCCTAGGTCTTGAACGAACCTAGCAAAAAAAAAAAAGGTTTTATGGTAATGTGGTGAGCGGGAGTAGCCCCGCCGCAGTTCTCTCAAATAGAAATGAGGGAGATAGTTTTAAAGATCCTTTAGATGCAAGCAGAGAGGAAATTGAATCTGATAGTTAGGAAATTGCCAGCTCTGCCATTCTTTAAATAATCAGAACGTGATTCTCCCCCCCCTCCAGCTTAGGACGGTGTTTGAATGGTAGAAGAAGAGGAGTAAGGGCAGGGCTAAACCTCAACTTGACTTGATTTGATTGCTGTCCACTGAAAATGAAAAACAGTAAAGACGGTTACTCTCCAGTCCTATCTTCAATTGTTAACCTTTTCATCACGTTCAAAAGAAGGGAGAAAGCATTGGTGATGCTGGGTCCAATCTGCTTTCGATTTGATACGTCCCAAAGCCATCCATCTTGCTAAATCTGCCACCCAGGGCCTGGAATAGCAATAGCAATAAGCACTTAAACTTATATACCACTTTATAATGCTTTAAAGCCCTCTCTAAGGGTTTACAGAGTCAGCATGTTGTCCCCCAACAATCTGGGTCCTCATTTTACCGACCTTGGGAAGATGGAAGGCTGAGTCAACCTTGAGCCTGTGAGAATCGAACTGCTGGCAGTCAGCAGTATTAGCCTTCAATACTGCATTCTAACCACAGCGTCCACCACGGCTCTCTGTTGTTCTTTGTAAAGTCTTAGTAACTAGACACTAATGTTAGGCTTAGGGTTATTTCTCTCTCTCTCTCTATCCTACGTTTCCCTCTATGCCCTGAAAATAGTACATTGCATTTAGAGGGTGCAATGCGCTACTGACTGTGTAGACTAGTGTTTCACAATCTTCAAGATAGCTCTATATCAGTTTCAACAGAATAGAACAGAATATTTTTTATTGGCCAAGCGTGATTGGACACACAAGGAATTTGTCTCCGGTGCAGAAGCTCTCAGTATACATACAAGCAACAAAGTGATAAACATAAATCATCATACATCCTAAGATACAATTAACAAGTGATAGTCATAAGGTATCAGTAGAAGTAGATAATAGGAAAGGTGAAGTAAATCTCAAGCTTTAAGGTAAATCTCAAGCTTGTAAGATAACAATAACAGAGATGGAAGGGATCTTGGAGGTCTTCTAGTCCAGCCCCCTGCTCAAGCAGGAGACCCCATACCATTTCAGATGTAGGGACTTCAACTCCCAGTATTCCCCAGCCAGCATGCTTTAAGATGTGTGGATTTCAACTCTCAGTTTTCTGGTTGGGAATTCTGGGAGTTGAAGTCCGCCCACATTCAAGCAAGTTGGCTGTGGGATTCTGGGAATTGAAGTCCATACATCTTAAAGCCGCCAAGGTTGTGAAACAGACAAACAGATAGGCAAAAGGAGGTAGGAGAGATGTCTTTTAGCTGCCCTCCAAGCAAAATGAAACATGAATTTCAACCTGGAGGCAAAGGTCAGGGGGCAACAGAAGAGACACTGTCCACGTTTTGTAATTTACCTCTGTTGTGCCTTGCAAAGACAGGCCAAATGGCATATTGGTAAATTTGGGGCAAAAGGAGCTAAATTGATAACTCTTTGCCCAGGTGCGCTGAACTCTGTTCCAGCTCTTTCTTCATTCCAGACCATACACAGAGACTGCCACACTTTCACTGTGATTTTTCTCCTTTCTCTGTCTTTCTGTCTGTCTGTCTGTCTGTCTGTCTGTCTATCTCTCTCTATATATATCTATATCCAGTGCTTTTTTTGTAAAAGAAAAAGGTGCCGGAACTCACACATGTCATACAACCCGCCTTGCCTATCCTACAAGGTTCCATCCAGAAAAGGTGCCGGAACTCCGTTCTGGGTGTTTTATGAGAAAAAAGCCATATCTATATCTATATCTATATCTATATCTATATCTATATCTATATCTATATCTATATCTATATCTATATCTATATCTATATCTATATCTATCTATATTATTATTTATTTATTTTAATTCCATTTATATCCTGCCCTTCTCCAAAGACTCAGGGCGGCTATATCTATATCTATATCTATATCTATATCTATATCTATATCTATATCTATATCTATATCTATATCTATATCTATATCTATATCTATATCTATATCTATATCTATATCTATATCTATATCTATATCTATATCTATATCTCTGTCCGTCCATCCATCCATCCATCCATCCATCCATCCATCCATCCATCCATCCATCCATCTATCCGATTCTATATCATATCTATCATCTATCTATCTATCTATCTATCTATCTATCTATCTATCTATCTATCTATCTATCATCTATCTATCTATCTATCTATCTATCTATCTATCTATCTATCCATCCATCCATCCATCCATCCATCCATCCATCCATCTATCTACCTACCCACCCACCCACCCCTCTATCTATCTATCTATCTATCTATCTATCTATCTATCTATCTATCTATCTATCTATCTATCTATCTATCTATCTATCTATCTATCTAT
This sequence comes from Vipera berus, assembly GCF_964194415.1. Taxonomy (NCBI): domain Eukaryota; kingdom Metazoa; phylum Chordata; class Lepidosauria; order Squamata; family Viperidae; genus Vipera; species Vipera berus. The sequence goes on from NC_138207.1 coordinate 8,073,949, forward strand.
CTATCTATCTATCTATCTATCTATCTATCTATCCATCCATCCATCCATCCATCCACTCTCTCATCTCTCTCAATTTTTTATGCTGCCTGTCTCCCTTACAAGGTGATTCTGAGCAGCTTCTGAAGAGATAGCATGAATTTTTTTTTGGGGGGGGGGATTAGATATTTAATAGAAAAGCCAACCCAGGGATAGGCTGAAATATACTGTAGTTCTGACCCCAGTTCTTGGGACCGTCCAGTCTGGGTTGAGACCTCGAAGCAGGAAAAGCTGATTTAAATACTGATGACCTGAAGAACTGGGAGAACGTCGTAGTTTCCATTTCTGTCCATTTTTCACTTTCCCACCTTAAAATTGGGTATTTTGTTTCCTCAGCCAGGATTTTAATTTATCAGATTGTACAAAACTTCACATTAATCGTTGTTGACCTTCCACCCACAGCAATATGCAAATTTAGCTAGCGGGTTTATTTTAGGCAAAGCATTCAGATTGTACAAAACTTCACATTAATCGTTGTTGACCTTCCACCCACAGCAATATGCAAATTTAGCTAGCGGGTTTATTTTAGGCAAAGCATGAGCAATGTAATTTTTCTTTCTTTTTGTGGCATGCGATTTACAGCCGTACGTACAGTGACCATATTTTCTTGGGCAACGTAAAGGACAAACCTGAATTTAAAAAAAGGGAAAATCTGAAAGAGGCTTATATAATAATAAATGCTTTATGTTTACAGCTTTGCATTACAAAGGGACATTCAAGAGCAAAGCCAAGATAAACTTTACAAGCCTCCCATTCTAATGAAATTATCTAAAGACCAAACCTTATATTTTTAAAAAGACAATTCAGTTCCCACATTTTTCCCATGAATGTGAAAGGGAGTGTATTAAGTGGTACCAGTTGTACGGGGAAAAATCAAGGGAGCAAAATCAAGGGCAAAAGTGAGTTTTTGAAAAAATAAATATACAAAACAGCTTTCTGAAATAAAGGGCAGGCCTTTATAATAAGCCATGTAGGGTCACTGCAACCATATATGTTTTGTGGCTTTCCCCATAATAAACGGTTCTATAGAAACTTTCCTGGCAGATAACACTTCTAGCAACGTAAGTCCAATGTTCATGAATAGATTTGAATCTTATCCTTGAAATGGTGCGTGTGTTCTTCCTTTATAAAAGTATAGCGAGAGAGGAACCGTGATTATTTGCATAGCTGTGTTCAAACATCATGCTTAATTGGTCGCTGGATTAATAATAGATTTCCTGGGTTAATTTTTAACCCTCCCTTGTTCCTTTTCTGTCACGAATAAGCACAGATAGTCCTTGACTTATGAACACAAGTGAGCCCAAAATTTCTGTTGCTAAGCGGGGCAGCTGTTACGTGAGTTTTTGCCCTATTTTACAACCTTTCTTGCCACTGTTGTTAAATGAATCACTGCAGTTGTTAAGTTAGTCACATGTTGTTAAGTGAATCTGGCTTCCCCATTGGCCTTGTCAGAAGGTTGAAAAGGAGGATCACATGACTTTTGGACACTGCAACGCTCAATAAATGTAATAACTCGTTTGCCAAATGTCTCAGTTTTGATCACGGTGACCCTGGGATGCTTTCCTAAGTGTGAAAAATGGTCCTAAGTCACTTTTTCCAGTGTCGTTGTAAATCCGAATGGTCAAAAAAAAATGAACTGTTGTAAGTCAAGGACATTCTTATATGTGTGTTCTCCAAGATAATGGGGGTACGGGGACCAATTTGCTGGCTGGACGAGGCTTACCTGGGGCAGCAGGTTTGGCAGGATTGCAATGTTGTAATCCAGTGTTTCTCCACCTTGGCCACTTTAAGATGGGTGGACTTCAATTCCCAGAATTCCCCAGCCAGAACTGAAGTCCACCCATCTTAAAATGGCTAAGGTTGCTAACCAGTGGTGGGATTCAAATACGTCAACAACTGGTTCTTTGTGTGGATGCCGCTTCTGGAAGTCCATTCTGGGCCTGGGCAAGAAAACATTAGCTACCGGTTCTGCCAAACTGGTGTGAACTGCCTGAATCCCACCACTGTCTGTTGCCAACCCCCATGCTGGTTGGGGAATTCTGGGAGTTGAGGTCCACCCATCTTCAACTTGCTAAGGTTGCTAACCCCCATGCTGGCTGGGGAATTCTGGGAGTTGAGGTCCACCCATCTTCAACTTATTAAGGTTGCTAACCCCCATGCTGGTTGGGGAATTCTGGGAGTTGAGGTCCACTCATCTTCAACTTGATAAGGTTGCTAACCCCCATGCTGGCTGGGGAATTCTGGGAGTTGAGGTCCACCCATCTTCAACTTATTAAGGTTGCTAACCCCCATGCTGGTTGGGGAATTCTGGGAGTTGAGGTCCACTCATCTTCAACTTGCTAAGGTTGCTAACCCCCATGCTGGCTGGGGAATTCTGGGAGTTGAGGTCCACCCATCTTCAACTTATTAAGGTTGCTAACCCCCATGCTGGTTGGGGAATTCTGGGAGTTGAAGTCTTCCCATCTACAAGTTACCGGTACTAAGTTTCCTAACCCCCATGCAGGTTGGGGAATTCTGGGAGTTGAAGGCTCCCTATCTTCAAGTTACTAAGGTTGCTTGCCCCCACGCTGGCTGGGAATCCTGGGCATTGAAGTCCATCCAACCTTAAAGTCGCCAGGGTTGAGAAACTCTGTTGCAACCCTTAACTGTCTGTGCATCTGCAGCACGACGTCTTTTCATTCACTTGCTGAATTCTGCAGCGATGAAAAAGAAAATGGAGAGGGGAAACTGTAATGCAACTGGGGAGGGAAGCGGTTGTTGTTACAGTGCCCAGTTTGGGCCCACCAAGCTTACTAAGCCAGCCTTGCCAGTCCATAGCTGTGAAAAGATTAAAGTGCTTTAGGCCAATCTCCCTTCAAAGGGCCAGCCAGAGCTTTATCTTGAGTTACTGGAACAACAAAGGCAGGATCAAGCCGAGAAGGGTTTTTCCAGCCTCCAGGAAGAGTCTCATCTCTTAACAATAGTCAAAGAGGGTGTCGGTGGATGTCTGTGGCGTAGTATGGGTCCTCAACTTACGACCACAGGTAGCCCTCGACTTACGACCACAGCCGAGCCCAAAATTTCCATAGCTAAGAAGGTCAGTTGTTAAGTGAGTTTTGCCCCATTTTTCAATCCTTTCCCCACACACACACACAAATATTAAGTAATTTCAGTGCAGTTGTTAAGCGAATCATGCGGTTCTTAAGCGAATCTGGCTTCCCCCATCGACTTTGCTTGTCCGAAGCTGGTTGGGAAGGTTACAAATGGAGATCAGATGACACAACCCCCCAGGACACTGCAACCATCATAAATATGTGCCGGATAGCAAAGTGCCCGAATTTTGATCACAGGACCGTGGCGATGCTTGCCACTATTGTAAGTGTGAAAAATGATCATATTAAGTCACTTTTCACTTGCATTGAAGACTTTAAAGCAGGGGTAGGCAACCTTTTCTCTGTTATGACTTGTGGACTTCAACTCCCAGAATTCCTGAGCCAGCACGGCTCAGCTTGGGAAACCTCTCCCTTTCACTTCAGCATGGCTGGCTCAGGAATTCTGGGAGCTGAAGTCCACCAGTCATAAAAAAGCCAAGGTTGCCTACCCCTGGCCTAGGCAGTAGCCATTAAGAAGCCGCTGAGTCCACAGCACCAGCGGGACATGGCAAACATCTCAGAACGGCCCCTGCTGAGCATCCTCTGATCCCTGCTCTAATGAGAGTCAGCCGGTCCTGGACTTAACACCCATTCGTTTAGCGAGCATTTGAAGTTGCAGCGGCACTTTAAAAAGGGACTTAAAAGCGACAAGGTCTTTCCCACTTTGTGACCACTGCGGCGTCTCCACGGGTCGCAGGATCAGAAAATTGAGCCACTTGGCAATTGGGATGGACTTAGGATGGCTGCTCTGTCTCATGGGTTACGTGATCACCATTTGTAGCTTCCCAGCCAGCTTCTGACAAGCAGAGTCATCCGGGGGGGGGGGGAAACCGGATTCCCTTAGCGACTGCTTGGTTCACTTTACAACAGTAGCGATTTGCTGAACAGCGGTGGGAGGAAAAAGGCCGTAAAGTGGAGCACAATGCTTTTAACAGCTGACTCGCTTAGCAACAGAACTGTTACTTTTAGGTGGCCCTCGACGTACGAACACAGTTGAGCTCAATTGTGGTCGTTAAGTCGAGGACCACCTATAAATAATTCCTGGAGTCAAATTCAGACCTGTTTTCCTTCCATCTTTCTACCGCCAACTCTCTCCTTTTCTGTACCTCCCTCTGCTTTAAACGGTCACCAGAGGAGTGGTTGTAAGTCAAGGACTACCTGTAAGCATTTCTGAGGAGAAGACTTTGAAAGTTAGCCACATCCAGATAGTCTATTCAAATCCCAGATAGGGAATTTTCCAGATTGGAAAAATGTCTTGCAAAGATGGGGAATAAAATGAATTGCGTTCCCCCTCACCCTAATCTTCCTTTTGCATCCATTCACTTTGCTGACTCTTAACAAAAGAACAAATTTGGGGGGGGGGGGACACAGGACAGACACACACAAAAAACACTGTCCCTTCTCCAGCTGCAAACCTTCCGCGTGCCGCAATAACAGAATAACAGAGTAACAAAGTTGGAAGGGACCTTGGAGGTCTTCTAGTCCAACCCCCTGCTCAGGCAGGAAACCCAGTACCCTTTCAGACAAATGGTTATCCGATCCCTTCAGGAAGCAGAAGGTGTGGAATTCTGCTCCCCAAATCGTCAGTAATGGCTGTGCTAATCAGGGAATCCTGAAGTCCTGACATCTGGAGGGAGCCTAGATCAAGAGAAAAGCTGGCCAATAGCAAGCATCAATAATCCTCGACTTACAGCTATTCATTCAGTGGCCGTCAAGGTTACGATGGCACTGAGAAAAGTGACTTATGACTGTTTTTCACGCTTACGACTGCTGCAGCTTCCCCACGGTTACGCGATCGAAATTCGGATGCCGGGTAACTGGTTCCTATTTTATGACGGTTACAGTGTCCCTGGAGTCATGTGAACTTCTGACAAGCAAAAGTCAAATGGGGAAGCCGGATTCGCTTAACAACGGGGCTGCTCACTTAAGAACTGCAGCGCTTCACTTATCAACTGTGGGAAGAAAGGTCATAACATGGGGCAAACCTCACTCGACAACCATCTCGCATAAATTTTGGGCTCAGTTGTGGTCGTAAGCCGAGGACTAGGATTTTAATCGGCTACGGGTTGAGGGCTGGGGAGGATTGTTTGCTTGACTTTTCACCTCAGACTGGCAGTTGATTCTGCCAGTCCTGGTTGCAGGCTGGGGGAGTCACGGACTGGCTTCAGGACTTCTTCATATGAGGTCTGAAGCAAAGCCAGTGAGAAATAAGCCGTGCCATCTTCTGGGTTGCCTTCTATAGTTGGAAGCGAACAGGGATGGCTGGGCGCAAAGCGGTTGTGTAGATCAGACCACAAGCAAATCTTGGCCAGAAGTCTCTTGTCTCCTCCCCAGCTTCCTTCCATTTGCACCCAACTGTCCGGGCCATCTTATCTCAAGGTGACACAAGGCAGCTGGAGATACAGCCTTGCCTGCTATCCTCAAAGACTGAGGCACGTGGCCTGTAGCCCAAGGGCCACGTGCCTGATCTGGAGGGTCCTTGGAGTGGCGGCTGAGGCAAGCCAGGGGGATCAGCCAGGCCAGCCAGGGGGGTCTGCTGTTCAAAGTACAGGGAAAGTTGGTTTACTTCCAGTCTTTGGCCAAACTTAGATCTTGGAGAGAGCAGAGGCCCAGTCATCAAGCCCAACTGGAAGTCAGTTGACGGCAGAGGCAGTGGGCTGCGGGGACCCCCATTTAATCCCTTTTACCTGGGGTGGCAGAAGGATGGGCCCCTGCACCCGGTAAATTTGCCTGTTGCTGCTTCTTTGACAGGGCAAAGTATTCTACTCTCTAAAGCAAAATTTAAGGAGCCCACTAAAACCAGATTCTCCTTGGCTGAAAATGTCTTAGAGGGGCTGTCTAAGCATATAAAAGCTGTGCTGAGCTTTGGATCCAAAGCTGTTTTTTTTTTAAATCACTTGGAATCCCCAGGGCAGTTTCTTAAACCAAATAAGTTTTCTTCTGCAAAGGCACTGGAGTTATGGGAGATTGTCCGCAAGAGGCAGGAAAAAAGAGGCAGCTGCTTTAAAAGGTTGCCGATGGGCTATATGAACAATTTGTCAGAGTCCAGAGTAGCACTGCAATCAGTGAATCTGCTGTATAATAGTAATGAAAAAAATCAAGATCAAAGGGTATTTTATGTTATGCACTGCCATATTTTATTTTATTTTATTTTATTTTATTTTATTTTATTTTATTATTTTATTCATTTTATTTTATTTTATTTTATTTTATTTATTTTATTTATTTTATTTTATTTTATTTTATTTTATTTTATTTTATTTTATTTTATTTTATTTTATTATTTATTTTATTTTATTTTATTATTTTATTATTATTATTTTTGCTAACCATCTTGTATGAGAGCTATGTTCATTTACAACAACCCATGATCAAGAGTCTGGTAGCACTCTCCCAACTTTATTAAATAAATTTAATACATTTAATAAATTTAACTTTATTCAAAGGTATAAGTTCTTGCAGGCTGCAACTCATAAATAATTGTGTGCTACTTTTCATTATTTTGTAGCTACTCCTGCTAATAGTACAAGTAGAGGTAGTCCTTGTTTAGTGGCCACAATCTGGATTTGGCAACAGAGTAAGGAAAGCGATCTCTAAATGCAACCATGTTTGTTCTTTTGATGTTACTTCAGCTTTCCTTTGCTTTACAGATAGTCTGTACGAGAGGACCAGGCTGAGCCAGAGAGAGGGGTCAAATGCGTCATCAGTCATGAGTCCCTTCCCGCCCACAAGAGATCTAGGTAAGCCCCGCCCACCTTCAATTCCTTTAACTCCCGCTCATCTCCCTTGACCGTTAGTAGCTCAGATTTTTGTAGAGAACTTAAGCTTGCAATCAATCTTCATACTCATTTGATCCGCCTGGAATTTCTGATTTTCTTGGGGCTTGACATAGTCCTTCATTTACAACTGTTCAAAGTTACAATGGTTGGTAACCCACCCACCCCAGCTTTTTTTTTTTAAATCCCATTTATATCCCGCCCTTCTCCGAAGACTCAGGGTGGCTTACAATCTAAGAAGCACAAATCAATGTGCTTAGCAATATGGCCAATCCTTGTGTTTATGACCACCGCAATATCCTCTGGTCATGAGATTGCCATTGGTGAGCTTCACAACCGGCTTCCAACAACAGAGGAGGGGCACGTGATAACACACAGAGTGATCGTGTGATGTCTTACTCAACAACCATCACGTTTCTCTCAACAAGCACAGCAGAACTGATGTCGTAAATCCATCACGGTCACATGATGATGTTTCACTTAGCATCCGCAGCGCTTAGCAACATCCTTGGGGAAAGGAGGCAGAGGATTCATCGTTTGATTTTCTCAGTCCTCCTGCTTTTTCTGCTGCCCCCATCCTCGAAAAATAATAATAATAATAAAATAAACGGGTCCAGAATCTATCTTTTCCCTCTTCCCACCGAATCCCTGAGAATTTGACTTTGCTGCAAGCACCCGGATTTTCCCACGGTAAGGAACTGAAATGGTAACTTTACTTATCTAGGTCACTTCACGAGCAAACACAAATATCTTCCTTGCATCTGAATTATGTATTTCTTTTCAAACATGTGCCCAGGCCTCTCGCTCGTCCTCTGTGAATGTCATGCAAAATCTGAATAAGTGACATTAACATTGGACGTTTGCCAGGGAAGGACTGTCTTCCCGGGGGGGGGGGGGAAATGCAATTTGCCAAGAATTCTCTGAAAATCAGAATTGGTCATAGTTCCAGTACTTTCCTGAGAGCTTTCAAAAGAAGGTTACGCGGGAAGTTTAGCAGGCTTAGAATCTCCTTCTTTGCTAAAGAGCAAAAGTGAAGGAGTCGGAATGGCTTGCAGGACGAGAAAAAGATGAGGATGCTTGGCGTAGCTCTGGGTTCTTTTCTCGCCTCTAATGCAGGGGTCTTCAAAGCTGGCCCTTTTATGACTTGTGGACTTCAACTCCCAGAATTCCTCAGCCAGGCACGCGTGCCTGGCTGAGGAATTTTGGGAGTTGAAGTCCACAAGTCATAAAAGGGCCAACTTTGAAGACCCCCTGCTCTAATGTTTTTGGCTCACTACAGGGGGTCCTCGACTTACAACCCTTTGTTTAGGGACCGTTCGAAGTTACAACAGCCCTGAAAAAAAGGGACTTAGGACCATCATCCCCAGGGTCACGGGTTCAAAATTCAGAGACTTGGCGACTGTCATGTATTTATGATGGTTGCAGTGTCCCACGGTCCTGGGATCATCTTTCGCGACCTTCTGACAAGCAAAAAGGATGGGGAAGCCAGATTCAAGGTCCAAGAGCCTCTTCACCTACAAACTACTAGAGAATTTGGTCTGGTAGTTAAGGCACCAGGCTACAAGCCAGGAGGCTGTGAGTTCCAGTCCCGTCTTAAGCATAGAAGCTGGCTGGGTGACTTTGGGCCAATCACCACGAGGCTGTGAGTTCTAGTCCTGCCTTAGGCATAAAAACCAGCTGGGTGACTTTGGGCCAATCACCAGGAGGCTGTGAGTTCTAGTCCCGCCTTAGGCATAGAAGCTGTCTGGGTGACTTTGGGCCAATCACCAGGAGGCTGTGAGTTCTAGTCCCGCCTTAAGCATAGAAGCTGGCTGGGTGACTTTGGGCCAATCACCACGAGGCTGTGAGTTCTAGTCCTGCCTTAGGCATAAAAACCAGCTGGGTGAGTTTGGGCCAATTGCCAGGAGGCTGTGAGTTCTAGTCCCAGCTTAGGCATAGAAGCTGTCTGGATGACTTTGGGCCAGTCACCAGGAGGCTGTGAGTTCTAGTCCCAGTTTAGGCCAGTCATTCTCTCTTTGTCCAGCCCGCTTCACAGGGCTGTTGTTGTGAGGAAAATAGGAAGAGGAAGGAGTTTGTAGGAGTATTGTATGTGTTTCGTTATTTATAAAAACAATAAAGTAAAATAAAATAAAAAAATAAAATAATAAAATAAAATAAAATAAAATAATAAAATAAAATATAATAATAAAGTAAAATAAAATAAAATAATAAAATAAAATAAAATAATAAAATAAAAAATAAAATAAAATAAAATAATAAAGTAAAATAAAATAAAATAATAAAATAAAATAAAATAAAATAAAATAAAATAAAATAAAATAAAATAAAATAATATAAAATAATAAAATATTCCAGGTGTAAGTGCAAAACCTAAAGCTGCTGTTTCCAGGACTTTTTACCACAGACATCACTTCTAATGCTGCTAAGCTACCCAACAGGCACTCTTTTGTTGTTGCAGCCTTTGAAAACTCCCGCTGGGCCTCCTCTTCACCCAAGCAAGCCTGGCATTTCCCATTTCTGCTCCAGCCCTCTGGAGCTCTCCTGGGTCATGGGAGAACCCCATTAACCTTGAGGTGCTGGCTTCCTCTCTCTCCCTCTCTCTCTCCTGCTCTCTGAGCCATCGGGAAAGCCAGCATCAGGATGGGGAGACCCCTCCCGTATTTCACCAGCTTCCTTGCCATTCTCATTCAGCCAATAAATTATAGAACACAAACACATCTCTGAAATCCAGCCAGGCTCTTAAATCTTTGCCATTTTTCTAAGAGGAAGATTCTCCAGGAAAGATAGGCATGTCAGTCTAGGTGAGAAATACCTGTGAGTTCCTATGGGTCAGTAGATAGATGCGAAAGGTGGGGACAGTAAGTGGGGAGGGGGTCATAAAACAGACTTGTAGAGTTATCTGCTAGATGGTCCATTAAGCCAAAGAAGCCCCCACCCCTTTGATTATCTCAGCTAAATGTTTGCGTGAATAACCATCCCAGAGCCCCTCAAAAAAAAAAAGATTTACACAGTTTAAGAACAAAGAGAGATTTCTGGGAGGCCCCCCCCAATTCCTCCGGCCCTGTGGAAAATTCCAGATATGGGTGGAGGCTGCGCCATCCTCATTCAAAGCCGTTCCTGATCTCCCAAACATTAACTGGCCGTAACTTGCCAACTCTTGCCAAAGTCAACACGAGGCCTGGCTCCATCGTTAGATGGCACTTACTCTTGGGAGCACAAGGGTAGCCACAGAGCGTCTACAAATGCTTACAGGTAGTCCTCAGCTTACGACCATTCGCTTAAAGACTGTTGGAAGTTATGTCGACACTCAAAAAAGAAGTGACTTGTGGCTGTTCCTTGAACTAACAACTGTTTGCAGAGTCTCTGTGGTCAGGTGGTCCACGTCTGGGTGCTTAGCAACTGGCATGTATTTACTATGGCTGAAGTGTTTCCCAGGGTCATGTAGTCGCCATTTGGGATTTTGTCCCAGGGAAATTCTGACAAGGAAAGTCAATGGGGGGAAGCTGAATTTGTGACAAAAAAGATCATAAAGTTGGGTGCGACTTACTTAATGAACGCATTACTTAGTGATGGAGGTTCTGGTCCCACTGTGGTCCTAAGTTGAGGACTACGTGTATAATTGAGGGATCTCACGGTAGGTCATAATGATTTGAGATTCAAATCTCTTTCTTTCTCTCCTTCCTTCCTCATCCTCTCTCATTCCCTCCCTCCCTCCCTTCCGTCCCTCCGTCCCTCCCTTCCTTCCTTCCACCTCTCCTTCCCTTCCTTCCCTCCTTCCCTTCCCTCTCTCCCTCCCTCTCTTCCTTCTACCTCTCCCTCCCTACTCAAATGAAAAAAGACAACAGAAGAGACAACATAATAAAAGCAACAATAAGAGCAACCCTGAGCATCAGAAAAAGATCATCTATACAACCTGTTCCAACAAAACTGATATCCACACAACTTCATCAAAAGTGTCTGACCACTCAACCCAACATAGCACAACCTAGACAAAGGATAACATCGCCATACATCAAAAAAATTGAGACCCCACACACCCACTTCATAATCTGTTCCTGTTGCTCCCCTCTGGGAGGAGGTTTTGAAGTATTTATAGCAGAATTACTAGATTCTGTAACAGCCTTTGTTCCTTATGCCACCCATCTTGTAAATGCACAGGATTCTTTTCCCCCCCGCCCTCTATATAGGTATACATTCAAACTAGAAAGTAATGTTTCTCTGTGTCACATATGTGTGTGTGTGTATATATATATATGCACAATGGTATTTTTTTGAGAGCTGAGTGCAACGAAATTTCATGGTATCTCCCTCCGGCTAGACTTTCCAAAATGTTCCCCGGATTGTCGGCCAATTGTTGGAAGTGTGGTAAAGGGATTGGCACATATTATCACTTATGGTGGACATGTCCGGAAGTGGTTAGATATTGGACGAGGATCCAAAAATGGACAGAGGAAATCACAGGGTGTTTAGTTGATCTTAAACCAGAGACGTATCTGCTTGGCTCCAGGCCTGGAAATATTAAGAAGGAAATATGGTATTTGGTTTTACATATCTTAACGGCGGCAAGGATGGGGTATGCTCAATTTTTGAAGGCAAATCATACCCCGCCGGATGAAGTTATAATTAGGAGAATACTTGATTGTGCAGAAGCAGACACATTGACCAAGAAGTTGAAGGGTAAAGAAGAGACACCAGCATTTCTATCATGGAATAAATGGTACATTTGGATGGATAAAAGATTAAAGAAATGAGGGTGGTTTGGAGGTTGGTCAAAAATGAAGTGATATAGTTTTTGTTAATGAATAAGCTTTGGAGTTGGATGGTTATAAGAGACTTAATGAGTGGAATATAATTGTTAGTTTAGAAGTAGATATAATTTGAAATTTTTGAAATGGTTTTCAATTTTTTGATTTCTTCGTTTTCTGTATATTGTAAATGTTTTTTTTTGTCTTTGTTGGTGTATGGTGTGTTTTTAACACGAAATGTAAATAAAGATTTATTTTATAAAAAAAAAGAAATTTCATTTTAGTGTATGCTGATTAAAAAGGTAAAGGTAAAGGTTCCCCCGCACATGCGTGCTAGTCGTTTCCGACTCTAGGGGCCAGTGCTGATCTCCGTTTCAAAGCCGAAGAGCCAGCGCTTGTCCGAGGACGTCTCCGGGGTCATGTGGCCGGCATGACTAGACGCCAAAGGTGCATGGAACGCTGTTACCTTCCCACCGTGGTGGTCCCTATTTTTCTACTTGCATTTTTACGTGCTTTCGAACTGCTAGGTTGGCAGAAGCTGGGACGAGTATGCTGATTTGTTGTTGTTGTTAGTTGCGAAGTCGTGTCCGACCCATCGCGACCCTATGGACAATGTTCCTCCAGGCCTTCCTGTCCTCTACCATCTTCTGGAGTCCATCTAAGTTCACACCTACTGCTTCAGTGACTCCATCCAGCCACCTCATTCTCTGTCGTCCCCTTCTTCTATTGCCCTCAATCTGATTGATTATGTATACTGATTAGGGTACCTTTAAAGTGACAATAAAGTTTCTATTCTATCTGAGAAACCACCAAGGGACTATTGCAACCACATGGCATCAGAGTATAGCACACAAACCACCCAGAGCCCTGTAAATCATCCTAAGCAAATCAAAAGACCCAACAGCCCCAGAAAAAAAGCATCTTCTACAACATACAGTGTAAGAACTGCAGCAGCCACTACGTAGAGCAAACAAGCAGAAGAGTAGCAGAACACACCCATGAACACCAACTAGCAGTCCGAAGACGTGCTAAAAACTCTTTAGTTTCACAACATATGGGCAGACTTAACCATAGTTTCAGCTGGGAAACTGTGCTCATCCTAGACCAGGGGTAGGCAACCTTGGCTCTTTTATGACTCGTGGACTTCAGTTCCCAGAATTCCTGAGCCAGCATGCCTCAGCTTGGAAACCTCTCCCTTTCCCCTCAGCATGACTGGCTCAGGAATTCTGGGAGCTGTAGTCCACGAGTCATAAAAAAGCCAAGGTGGCCTACCCCTGCCCTTAGACCAAGCCAAGTCCAAAAATGCCAGGGAATTTCTAAAAGCCTGGCACTCTGTTAAATCAGCCATCGATAGGCACATAGATAAACAATATCGATATACCGTTCAAAACAGACAATCAACAAGCCCAAAAGAGAACAGAAAAGACCAAAACACCTCTCTACCAGCAATCAACACCCAGATGAGTAGAGATTAACATCAAAATTAACTTGAGACCAACAACCAAGAACAACCAGTGGAACAACCTGCCTCCAGAAGCGGTAAATGCTCCAACAATGGAAGTTTTTAAGAAGAGATGGGACAGCCATTTGTCTGAAATGGTACAGGGTTTCCTGCCTGAGCAGGGGGTTGGACTAGATGATCTCCAAGGTCCCTTCCAACATTGCTGTTGTTGTTGTTGCTGTTGTTGTTATTTATTATTATTATTATTATTATTATTGTTGTTGTTGTTGTTGTTGTTGTTGTTATTATTATTATTATTATTATTATTATTATTATTATTATTATTATTATTATTATTATTATTACCCCAATCAAGGAGCTGCCAAACAAGCTAACAAGTAAACAGCCCTACCAAATAATCACCAAGACCAGTATGCACGTGATCAATTACAGACTTCTGGGAAACCTCCATGCTTGTCCGATAAATCTTTCCTTTCTTGACTGCAAAAATGGAGCCACACAAGGCTAATGAGGGCCGGATTTGCGTGGTATACTCTGCACTCTGCCATATACTGATATGGCCACAATTGAGCCCAACATTTTGTGGCTAAGTGAGACACTTGTTAGGTGAGTTTTGCCCCATTTTACGATCTTTCTTGCCACCGTTGTTCAATGAATCACTGCAGTTAGTAACACAGTTGTTAAGTGAATCTGGCTTCCCCACTGACTTTGCTTGTCAAAAAGGTCGCAAAAGGGGATCACGTGGCATTGCAACTGTCATAAATATGAACCAGTTGCCCAGCAGCCGAATTTTGATCGTGTGACCATGGGGATGCTGCAGCGGTCGTTAAGTGTGAAAAACAGTCACGTCACTTTTTTTTCAGCGCCGTTGTAACTTTGAACGGTCACTAAACAAATTGTTGTAAGTCCAGGATTGCCTGTATTGTGATTTCTCAGTGTGTACCAGGTCTAAGCAAGTCATTTCAACTCAGCTCATTTATGACACAACGCATTATGCGAACCCAGAAGATAGATGTTTTTAGTAACCAGATTTGGTTTATTGAGTGAAGGAAGCGCTTCGTTGTCAGTCTTACAAAACTGGGAGGGGGGTTTGCAGAGCTTATTTTAGTGTGAATCAGATCTTTCTTTTCATCGGAGGCAGAAGTGAGTTATGAACTGCCTGGCAAAATTTCTCAGTTCATTAGAAACCCACGCATGGCTTCAACTCAAAGAAATATGAGTGCAGCTCCAATACTTTAGAGAAATATAACCTCAAAATGGATGGGAGAAAACTGCAGGTAGAGAAGGTGCCCCCAAACGGTGAAATACTTAAGATCAGTCTTTTTCAACCTCGACAACTTTTTTAAGAGGCATGGACATGATGGCTGGGAAATTAGATTATTTATATGAAGGCAGGACAAGACGCAATGGACGGGAGCTAATCAAGGAGAGAAGCAACCTAGGAATAAGGAGAAATTTCTTAAAGCAATAACAATTAATCAGTGGAATGATTTGCTTTCCAGAGGTTGTGGCTGCTCCATCACTGGAGGTTTTCAACATAGACACTGGACAATGATTTGTCTGAAACTATATAGGGTTTCCTGCTTGAGCAGGGTGGGTGGACTAGAACAGAGGTCCCCAACCTTTTGGGCACCAGGGTCCGGTTCTGTGGAGAGAGGTTTTTCCGTGGACTGGAGGGTGCGTGGTTTTGTGTGCTGCCTGCATCCCACGGATGGGACTTTGCTTGTTTGTGCGGACCGGTTGCTGGCATGCTGCGGCCCAGTACTGGTCCACGGACTGGAGGTTGGGGACCTGTGGACTAGAAGACCTCCATGGTTCCTTCCAACTCTGTTATCTCCATGCCCTGCTGTTTAAAACTATAGTTTTAAAATATTTTTTAAAATTTATTTTTACATAAATAAAAGTGTGGATGGGAGGAAAAAGCTTCTCCTGTGGGACCCATGCCAGTTGGCCTAACCAGGTTTTAAGGCCTTTCCTGAAGGCTGAAAGAGAAGGAACAGATCTTCGGTCTTGTGGCAAGATGTTGCAAAGGACGGGAGCTGAGGCAGAAAAGAGTGGTTTTACATGTGTCACTTGAGGGGCCTGCAAAAATGTCTGAATTCCAGATTTCTTATAGTTGCTCAGGTCGAGAAACACCCCGCTATTCTGGTTAACAGCGCAGCCTAAGTGGAGGGTTGAAATGTCTGTGTTGAAGGAAAAGTCTTCATCATGGTTCAATCCAAGCCAGGAATAAACAACATGGCGACTGCTTTAGGAAGAAGGTTGCAGTTTATTGAAGAGGAGAGCCAGACAGGAAGATGGCTCTGGGAGAAAAGGAGAGAGCACATGTAGGGAGTGGGTTTTTATACCCTCCAGATCTTTTGTTTGTATTTCCTGTGTCATGTATTCTGACCTGAGTCTGGGTGTGCCCTTTCTGGTATTCTGATGGTGGTGGGTTAATCCTATTATGTCCCAAGGGTCATATCCTGCTTCCCTGGGGCTGGGGCTGATGACTGTTGGATTTTTGGTGTTGATTCTAGGAATCTTTCTTCCTAATCCCAGTTTACTGATTCCAGTCTTTCTGACAAGATTATCACATCTGCATTTCTACAGAGCTGGTTTCTTCTTGGTGGGAGGGAGACTTGGGGCTATTAAGAAAATCTGGGCATGCTTTTCTGCCTCTTTAAGACCCTTTCGGGATATGTACGTTACTGCCCTTTTAATATTTCCTTCTCTGGTGTGTGTGTGTGTGTGTGTGTTTGTGTGTGTGTGTGTGTGTGTGTGTGTGTGTGTGTGACTTCCCACATCTGCAAATGAAAAATCAGGTTTAAATGACTTCTGCAGTTCAGTGCGCCAATATCATCTACCATCATAACAGAAAACTGTTATGACAGTGGAGGTTTACTCTGCCACTTCTAACAATCAAATCAGTCACCAGAAAAAAAAGAAGGAAGAAATGAAACCTGCAAATAAATTCTCAGCCCTCCCAAGAATAAGGAATCGAAACTGGCTGAGAAAAAAAATTGGCTGCCAATTGGCTTCCAGGTACAATTCAAGGTGCTGGTTGTCAGCTATAAAGCCCTACATACAAATACGTGAACTACCGGTTCTCTGTGTGGATGCCGCTTCCGGAAGTCCATTCTGGGCCTGGGCAACAAAAAATTAGCTACCGGTTCTGACAAAGTGGTGCGAACCGGCTGAATCCCACCACGGCCTACATGGCTTAGGACCAATTATCTGAAGGGCCGTCTCTTCCCAGTTACGTCCGCTGGAACCACCAGTGCGGTGAGGCAAGGAATGTTGCAGATCCCATTTCCTAAGGAGATACATCTGAAGAAGAGCCTTCTCAGTGGTGGCTCCCTCCCTGTGCCACAAAGAAGAGGGAGTCAAGAGGTTCCCCAAAGCACCTGAAGGCAGGACAAGAAGCAACGGATGGAAACCAATCAAGGAGAGAAGCAACCTAGAACCAAGGAGACATTTCCTGACAACTAGAACAATTAACCAGTGGAATGACTTGCCTCCAGACCTTGTGGGTGCTCCAACACTGGAAGTTTTTAAGAAGAGACTGGACAGCCATTTGTCCGAAATGGTGTAGGGTTTCTTGCTTGAGCATGGGGGTTGGACTAGAAGACCTCCAAGGTCCTTTCCAACTCTGTTCTTCTGTGACAATACCTCTAACGTATCAAAATCCGTCATCTGCCTACCCCAGGTCCTCAGGAAAGACTTGAGAGGTGGACAAAAAAACAAAAAAAATCCCAAAACAAATCCAGTCTAAACATCTGGCTGACTGTGTGACAAGCAATCAATAACTGATCAATTGGAAATAGGACCAGCCATGACATTCAAACACACCTCCCTATAGGTCAGGGGTCTTCGAACTTAGCCCTTTTATGACTTGTGGACTTCAACTCCCAGAATTCCTCAGCCAGGCACGCTGGCTGAGGAATTCTGGGAATAATAATAAGAATAATAAGAATAAGATCTAAGATGGAGGCGCCTGGAATGGCTGCGGCTGCATTGGCTCTTGAAGGCAAATAGTTTGGGGAGGGATAGTAAGGGCTATAGGCCACATGATCAGGAAATTTTAATGTGTTTGAGCAACATGGTGGAACTAAGGTAACATACGACATACGACCGACAATCTTTGCTGGCCTGGCGAGTTTCTAGTTGTTTTGGAACTGTTGGTGAGACCGTTAAAAGTTGTTGGCGCTGTTTGAATTTGTTCTGCCAGCAGCAAGATCTGACTGCTGGCCCAGTGATGGATTCTACTGCAAATCAGGGCTGTTTCCAGAGGAGGCAGAGGAGGAGAGGACCTGGAGCTTATGGAGCAAAGGAACTGGATAAGGCTGTCAGCAGGCCCAGAGGAAGAGAGAGAGGCTTTTGGAGGAGTTGGTGGCGGTGGCAGCGTGCTCCAGGGGCGAAAAGAAGCAAGGCCTCTTTAAGGAAAAGGTGGAAGAGTCAGGATCAGAAAAAGGAAAGAAGGCGAGGTTGTCAGAATACAAGCTAACTTGAGGGCTAATCCACATGGAGCCCCATTTCCATCTGTCCTGTGTGCCATCGTTCACTCCCTAGAGACTAAAATGGACAATGTGAAATTTGAGCGGGCCACGAACAAGGAGTCTATATCGGAGGTGGTGACCCTTTGAGAGCTGTATGCAACGAAATTTCATTTTGATGTATGCCGATTGGTGTACATTCAAAGTGACAATAAAGTTATCATTATTAAATAAGAATAAGAATAATAAGAATAATAAGAAAAAGAAGTTGGAAGGGACCTTGGAGGTCATCTAGTCCAACCCCCATGCTTCTTGGGAGTTGAAGTCCACTCCTCTGAAAGTCTATCTTAGGGCTCTTCAAGCTTGGCCCTTTTATGACTTGTGGACTTCAACTCCCAGAATTCCTCAGCCGGTTGAAGTCCACAAGTCATAAAAGGGCCAAGTTTGAAGAAGCCCTGCGACAGATGCTCTCCATAATCTTTACCCGGGATTCTCCTGTTAGATCAGCACAATGCGCTTTTGGCTGCTCCTCTTGATCGAATTAGTAAGCCCATCCATCTCTCTGCTCTATCCAAAGCAGCCGTTCAACCTGCACTCGTGCTGCGAGTCCCCAGGAGCCCTCTCTGTCGTTTGAACGTGTGTGTTATACTACTTGCTGGATAATTTACAGCGAGGACAATGACTGGAAGCATTTTACACTTCCCGGCGGGACGTTGCTGTTGAACACGCTTTACTTGGTCTTTGTACGTTCTGCTCTCAATCTGAGGCTCCCAGGAGGGACCAACTGCGGCAATTGTTTCTCTGCGGCGGCCTTCTGAACCACGGAGCAGAAATAACTTATCCTTTATAAGCCCAATATTGCCCATAATGCTTTACTTTGGGCGATGGCCCCTAGGAGAGGCGAGCCCAAGCAGGAAGAACAGGAGCCGAGGATGATGGAGGTAAAGATCCAGGATAGCGTGAAGATGGGGGCCAAAGAGCGGAGGAAAGACGGTCATTCAACGGCAAAAGGCTGCACATGCAAGGGAACCCTGGTTTAATGGATCTCAGGTTTAAAGACGAAACAAAAAAACTGGAGACGCCGCTGCATTGAACTGAACTCCACAGATCTGTGCGCAGGCAGTCCTCGGCTTCTGACACGGTTGAGCCCAAAATTGATGTGGCTAAGTGAAACATTTGTTAAGTGAGTTTGCCCTCATTCTACGACCTTTCTTGCCACGGTGGTTAAGTGAATCACTGCAATTGTTAAGTCAACAACGAAACTGTTAAGGGACTCCGGCTTCCCCCTTGACTGTGCTTGTCAGAAGGTCGCAAAAAACAGGATCACGTGACCCCGGGACACACTGCGACCGTCAGAAGTATGAGTCAATTGCCAAGCGTCTGAATTTTGATCACCTGACCCTGGGTTGACTGCAATGGTGGTTAAGTGTGGAAAAACGGTCATTAGTCACTTTTTCCCAGTGCTGCTGTAACTCTGAACAGTCAGTAAATGAACTGTTGTAAGTCGAGCACTACCTGAGGTTTTCCTGTAAGCAATACAGACGTGGTTTGTTATTACGGATGGTCCTCAAGTTACGACTGTAATGGAGCCTACCTATCACAGACATAGCTCGTGACGGTCACAAAACAGGTCAGTCGTGCAATCTGATTTTATGACCTTTTTGTGGCAGTTGTTAAGTGAATCTCAGACTATTAAGTGAACGCTGGGTTCTTTAAGGAAATGAATGGTTTGCTATGGGCCTGGTTTTACTGACAACTAGAAATAACAACAACAACAATAACAACAACAACAATAATGTTGGGAGTAACTTTGGAGGTCATCTAGTCCAACCCCCTGCTCAGGCAGGAAACCCGATACCATTTCAGGCAAATGGCTGTCCAGTCTCTTCTTAAAAACTTCCAGTGTTGGACCATTCACAGCTTCTGGAGGCAGGTAGTTCCACTGGTTAATTGTTCTAACTGTCAGGAAGTTTCTCCTTAGTTCTAGGTTGCTTCTCTCCTTGACGAGTTTCCATCCGTTGCTTCTTGTCCTGCCTTCAGGTGCTTTGGAGAATAGCTTGACTCCCTCTTCTTTGTGGGAGCCCCTGAGATACTGGAACACTGCTATCATGTCCCCCCTCGTCCTTCTCTTCATTAAATGCCGCTTTTCAGCAAAAATGCCATAAAATGCAGTCATGTGACTGCAGGACACTGCAAATGGCCATAAATACAGCTAAGCGGCTGGTCATAAAACGAGGACTACCTGTAACTTCTTCCAAGATTTTTTTTTTGCGACCTTCCGATATGCAAAGTCAATGGGGAAGCCAGATTCACTTAACAACTGTGTTGTTGCAACAACTGTGTTGTTGCAGTGATTCACTTAACGAGGGTGGCGAGAAAGCTCATAAAATGGGGCAAAATTCACTTTAACAACTGTCTTGCTTAGCAGTGGAAACTTTGGACTCAAATTGTGGAAGAAGAAGATTCTTTACGGCTGTCATGACTTATCCCCGCAAATGCCAGGGTCAGTTATGGTCGTAACTTGAGGACTATCTGTAGTGCCTTCAGTCTGGTTTTTTTTTTCTAAATGCTGCTGAAAATCCCTTGATTCCCTTGAGCAAGCTATCCTGTTTCTCAGAGGTTCATTCTGGTTCCTTTCTGGTGGGACTTAGCAGTCTAGGTTACTCTGAGACTAGGATAAAGCAGGGGTCTCCAAACTTGGCTGGCTGAGGAATTCTGGGAGTTGAAGTCCACATGACTCAAAGTTGCCAAGTTTGGAGAGTCTTGGTATAAAGCAAGCAGCTTCTAGTATTATTCAATGGTTTTTTTCCCCCCCCAGTGAAGTACCAGTGTGGGGCTGTTGCGTTGCTTTACAAAGGAAACACAGAAGGGTATTGTCCATGCTCATATCCCCACTGGTCCTAAAATACAGAGACTCTTTCTTTATCTGTCCTGGAAGCTCGTCATAATGACTACGTATATTCATGGATCAGGCTTCATTCGGTCAAGGAGAGCCCAGCGGCTGGAGTTGTACAACATTCCAGTTTTGGTCCCCACGATACATTTTTTTAAAAACACCATGTTGAGATTGTAGAAAGAGTGCAGAGAAGAGCAACAAATGTGATTAGGGGCCTGGAGGCTGAAACATATGAAGAGCTGTTGTGGGAATTTGGTATGTTTAGTCTAGAGCAGACACGTCAAACTCACGACGTCACGTGACGTCGCGTGACTTATCAGAGCTTTTTCCCCATTGCCGGCAATGGGATGGGCGTGGTTTCGTCGTAAAACGGGTCGGCAGTTTGACACTCCTGGTCTAGGGAAAAGAAGGACCAGGGGTGACATGATAGCACCATTCCAATAGCCGAGGGGCTGCTGGCTGGGGGATTCTGGGAATTGAAGTCCGTGCATCTTAAAGTGGCCAAGATTGAGAAACACTGTTTTTATGGGCAGTGACAAATTAGCCAAAAGAGAAGAATGGGATTTGATGTCTCTCAACTGAGGTCCTGGAGTCCTCAATGATCTTGAGGAAAAGAGACAATGGGTGGCTGGGGCAACTACTAGGAGCAGAGGGTAGGAGAGCAAGGGCAACTGAGAAACAAGTGATCTGGTGCCAGATACACCTGTCGTGATGCCCAGTTCCTGGGAACAGGTAAACTAAACCAGGTGAGATCAAAACGTCAATTACCGCAAAGCCAACTTCCTTTTGATCTCACCTTGAACTCTTGTTTGTCTCCAACCAGCAAGCTGACGATAAGCAACCGAGCGTGTGACCTTCCCGTGAATAATACCTCAATAATATAAACCTCGCCCACAATGCATTTCTTTGTTCTGTATAATCGCACCAGGAAACTTCATCCTGGCACATCAGCACACGGAGAGTTGGGTGCTGAAATCCAGATGGAGTTTTCTGCTTTATGTTCCCCCTTTCTAAGTAGAAAACTCCACCTGGACTTAGTCACAACATCTTGCAGGAGTTGAGTAGATCTAGTTTAATGAAAAGAAGGAATAGGGGTGACATGACGGCAGTGTTCCAATATTTGAGGGGCTGCCACAAAGAGGGGTGTCAACCTATTTTCCAAGGCACCGGAAGGCAAGGCAAGAAACAATGGATGGAGACCAATCAAGGAGAGAAGCAGCGGAGAAATAAGGAGAAACTTCCTAAAGAGATAAAAATTAATCAGTGGAATGATTTGTTTCCAGAAGTTTGGGACGTTCCATCCCTGGAAGTTTTTAACAAAGAGATTGGACAATGATTTGTCTGAAATGGTATAGGGGTTCCCTGCTTGAGCCAGGGGTTGGACTAGATGACCTCCATGGTTCCTTCCAGCTCTGTTACCTCCGTGCCCTGCTGTTTAAAACTGTATTAATTTAAATAATTTTTTATTTATTTTTACGTAAATAAAAGTGTGGATGGGAGGAGGGCAGGCAATAATGGTGGTATCAAAAGATGATGGAGTTTTGTGTTTTTGTAGCTATTCAGAGGAAGCTCAGCTGGGCACCTGGTGGGTCCTTGAATCAGAGGTGTGGTGATCCTAGTGGAAAAACTGGAAGAGGATCTCCTTTTACTCCACCTTCTTGTTTGAGAAGCGAAACGTTTTCAAAGAAAACAACAACAACAACAACAACAACAACAACGAACAATTGCCTTTTGAAAAGAAAAAAAAAGCATCTTTGGGTAAACCATGACCCGGATGTTTGAGAATCATCTATAGACTGCTAAGTCCCACCAGAATGGAACCAGAATGAGCCTCTGAGAAATAGGATAGCTTGCTTGAAGGAATCGAGGGATAGTCTAATCCAGGGGTCTTCAAACTTGGCCCTTTTATGACTTGTGGACTTCAACTCCCAGAATTCCTCAGCCAGTTTGAAGACCCCTGGTCTAATCCTTGAGTTATGAGCATAACTGGGCCTGGCAATTGTGGTCATAAATCATGACAATTGTAAAGAATAGTCTTCTTCCAGAATTGGAGCCCAAAATCTCCCTAGACACTCCACTCCACCTAATTTTCAATGCAGTGAAAATTATCACAAAATGTGTATTAGAAAATAATCGGCTAGACCAGGGGTAGGCCACCTTGGCTCTTTTATGACTGGTGGACTTCAACTCCCAGAATTCCTCAGCCAGCCACGCTGAGGGAAAAGGGAGAGGTTTCCATGCTTAGCCGTGCTGGCTCAGGAATTCTGGGAGTTGAAGTCCACAAGTCATAAAAGGGCCAAGTTTGAAGACCCCTGCTCTGGTTCATTTCAACCAGGAAAATGATAAAGAGGAGGAGTCTGCATTTTAGACCATCGGAGACGAACCAGCCAGTTGATACAGAGGCATTTATATCAGACAGCATGAAAGGCTGGCTGGACTCCATCACTTGGATCAGCAGAAGAGGGAAAACCCTATGTTGGATGATGATTGATGAGGATGAGTCCCAATATTTCTGGGTCTGCCACAAAGAAGAGGGAGTCAACTTATTCTCCAAAGCACCTGAAGGCAGGAGAAGAAGCAAAGGATGGAAACTAATCAAGGAGAGAAGCAACCTGGAACTAAGGAGAAATTTCCTGACAGGGAGGACAATTAATTGGTGGAATGACTTGCCTCCAGAAGTTGTGGGTGCTCCAACGCTGGAAGATTTTAAGAAGAGATTGGGCAACTGTCTGAAATGGTATAGGGTCTTCTGCCTGAACAGGGGGTTGGACTAGAAGGCCTCCAAGGTCCCTTCCAACTGTGTTATTCTGTGTTCTGCATGATGAATTAAACCTGGATACAAAGGAAGAGAAGTCAACTTTAGGCTCCCTTCCTAGATAGCCGAGGAAGCCATTTCATTCCATGAAATGAAAGATACAGTTCATCTTCAACTTGCAACAGTTCATTTAGTAACCGGTCGACGTTACAATGGCACAGGAAAAAAAGCGACATATCGTCATTTTTCTCATGACTCTTGCAGTGTCTCCATGATCACATGATCAAAATTCAGATGCTTGGCAAGCTGAATCATACTTACGACAGTTACAGTGTCCCGGGTTCACGGGATCCCCTTCTGACAAGCAAAGTCAACGGTGAAGCCAGGCTGACTTAAAACCCCGGGTGACTAACTTAACAACCGCAGTGATTCACTTAACAACTGCAGCAAGAAAGGTTGTAAAATGGAGCAAAACTCACCGAAAACTGCAACAGAAAGTTTGGGTTCAATTGTGGTCGTAAGTCAAGGATCACCTGTAGCTCAGTCTACCTCTGGGGCAAGCTTGAAGCCCAAAGTGATGTGTCCCCTTGAGCCAGCAGCATCCAGGACCAGCCTCAAGGTGCATAAATCCCATCCGGCTTTAGAAGGAGGCCACAAACTTGGCAGTGATGGAGAACAGTCAACACTGCAGAGGGATCAGCAATCGGGCACAGGATGTGTTGTGCTAGGAGAGTCCTCTGCCCATGCCCGGCGGGCATAAAGCTTTCAAACTCAGCCGTGGGGGAAAAACAGTCAAGGAAGAGATTATTTTCATTGGAGACAAAGCTGGGAGAAACGCACATAATAAATGTGTGGGGGGTTGGCTGGTTGTGCTTTCTGCAATTTGATTCCTCTTCTGAAATTTCTGATACGGCCTGGGAGGTCAAAACGAGTTTATTCCCTCCGCATAGATCAGATATTGGATTTCACACACACACACACACACACACACACACACACACACACACACACACACACACACACACACACAAACCCAGCTTCAAGGCAGGGCACCAGAGGCAGGAAAAAAGGGCTGGGCTGGGTGACAGGTAGAATGGAGTCAGAGAAATGGGGAGAATCAGGGGGAAATACTTCACCCTGGTCTTTCCTTACAACTACGTGAAAGACAGAGCTTGAAGCAGAAGGCAACAGTGCTTGGCCATGTAAAATGTAGCTTGTGCACCATGTCAGCAGAAGCTACTCAAGGTGACACTGAGTATACGTAGACTTAGAAAGAGGTGTCTACGCTCAAAAGGGCCAAGATGGCAGCTACACGGTGATGGGATTCAAATATGTGAACCACCGGTTCTCTGTGTGGATGCCGCTTCCAGACGTCCATTCTGGGCCTGGGCAACCAAAAATTAGCTATTGGTTCTGCCGAACTGGTGTGAACTGGCTGAATCCCACCACTGCAGCTACACCACTGCAGCTATACTCTGGCTGTTAACAAAAGCCACCGTTGCAGTGCAATGAGTGCCATCTTGAATGAGAGAATAGGAGAATAAGAGAATAACAGAGTTGGAAGGGACCTTGGAGGTCATCTAGTCCAACCCCCTGCTCAAGCAGGAAACCCAGTACCATTTCAGACAAATGGCTGTCCAATTTCTTCTTAAAAGCCTCCAGTGATGGAGCATTCACAACTTCAGGGGGTGGGGGGAAGCCATTCCACTGATTAATTGTTCCCCAATGTCAGGAAATTTCTCCTTAGTTCCAGGTTGCTTCTTTCCTTGATTAGTTTCCATCCGTTGCTTCTTGTTCTGCCTTCAGGCGCTTTGGAGACTAGATTGACCCCCTCTTCTCTGTGGCAGCCCCCTCAAATACTGGAAGACTGCTATCACGTCACTCCTAGTCCTTCTCTTCATTCAACTAGACACACCCAATTCCAGCAACTGTTCTTCATTGATTTCAGCCTCCAGTCCCCTAATCTCGACCTTTTTGAGCGTAGCCTCTGGAGATCCACACCAGCAACCTTTACCTCCTATCTTGCAATCTTCCTTCTCCAGGCTAGGTGTCCTCTTAGGCCCAAACATTCAAGCCTGCTCATCCAGAGGGAGAGACCCGTAGTAGAGGCTGCTTCAACCTCTCTCTGGACTGGGCTCAACTTTTTGAGGACAGAAAGATGTCTGCCGGGCAGGGACGTGCAGGCAGTCGTGGGCACTGTGTGGAAGGATGGACGAGGATCCTTGGGGAATCCACCTTTGAAAGGGACAATGGGGGCTTTGAAAGGTCTTATGAGTCACTCCAGAGGCCTCCACCTCGCTCATTATCCGCAGCACAAAAGGGAAGGAGGACGGCTTTGGTTACAAGCAAGACAGAGGGCCCAATTGAGAGAAGCATCCCTAGAGGCTTGGCCCATGGGGGGAGGGGCAGGCACTTTCAGTGCCATCGGCTAATAAGGAAGACAGATCTGCCACCCGCCTTTCACCGAGGTAACGTTTTGATTGGCATCACCGCGGCCTTCTCCTCCCATGCAGAACATGGTGCAGCGGAGCTGATGAGCTGAAATTGAGAATGGAGAGATTCCTTAAAGCAGGGGTGGGTAAAGATGGCCCTTTTATGATTTGTGGACTTCAACTCCCAGAATTCCTCAGCCAGCATGCCTGGCTGAGGAATTCTGGGAGTTGAAGTCCACAAGTCATAAAAGGGTCAAGTTTGAAGACCACTGTACTGTACACTCAGCCAAGACAGCATAGGCAGCCAGCATGGCTGGCTCAGGAATTCTGGGAGTTGAAGTCCACAAATCATAAAGGGGCCACAGTTTTCCCCCATCCCTGCTTTAAACCATACCCAATTTCTTGCCCCCATGGAGAAACTTCTCTTTTGGGAAAGGGCTGAAAACAAGACCAAAGGATGATGATGGTGATTTAACCATTCAGTTGTTTCTGACTCTTGGTGATTTGATGGGCCGCGTTCCTCCCCATCTTTCCAATCTTGCCCTGTTTCTTTGAATCGTTCTATGCTCTGGTTTGGGTCAGTTTTTAATGGTGCCCAGCCACCGTGTTCTTTGACGGCCTGGTTTTCTTTTACCAGTAACTCTTCCAAGTGTAACTGCTTTTTCCAGGGAATTCCCTCACATGACATGGCCAAAATAAGTGAGGTGCAGTTTCAGGATTTTGCCTTCTAATGACATGTCTTAGTTTTGCTTCAAAAACCCTTAGTGAGACCACACTTAGAATACTGCATCCAGTTTTGGTTCACCCTATTATAAAAAATGATGTAGAGATGCTAGGAAGTCACACACCTCCTTTGTCTATTTCTGTTTCTCCAATTTGGGAACTTTTAAGATGGGTGGACTTCAATTCCCAGAGTTCCACAGCCTGCCACGAATGCATTCTGGGAACTGAAGTCCACCCCATCTTAAAAGTTTCCGAGTTGGAGAAACACTGGTCTACTTTATCAGTGATAAAGCCGCAAGGATACCCATCACATCCATCAACACTCTCTTATTCTTTGCACTAAAGTGCCAACAAATTCTCTTTGATTTAACGGGAGGAGAACCAGGTGGAGGAAACCCCCCACTTTACCTGGGATTCTGCTTGCGGTCTCAGCTAAACCGAGCTTCAGTGGGGGGGGGGAGGGGGCTAACTAGAGGTCCGAAGCTTCCTGGATCTGTAGGGTCCATCAGCCTACTAAGGTAGAGGTCCCCAACCTTTTGGGCACCAGGGACCGGTTCCGTGGAGAAAGGTTTTCCCATGGGCTGGAGGGTGCGTGGTTTTGTGTTCACTGCCTGCATCCCAAGGATGGGGCTTTGCTTTTTCTGTGTGGACCGGTTGCTAGCATGCCGCATCCCGGTACTGGTCCATGGACTGGGGGTTAACAATAACAATAATAAAGTTGGAAGAGACATTGGAGGTCATCCAGTCCAACCCCCTGCTGAGGCAGGAAGCCCTATATACCATTTCAGGCAAATGGCTGTCCAGTCTCTTCTTCAAAACCTCCAGTGTTGGAGCATTCACAGCTTCTGGAGGCAGGTTGTTCCACTGGTTAATGGTTCTAACCGTCAGGAAATTTCTCCTTGGTTCTAGGTTGCTTCTCTCCTTGATCCATTTCCATCCGTTGCTTCTTGTCCTGCCTTCCGGGGGCTTTGGAGATGGGTTGGGGACCCCTGCACTAAGGTGACAGCCAAACAAAGTCACTGAGGGTCAGCAGATGGATCTCAGCAATAGGAGGCACTCAAGGCACGGCCAGGCATTGCACAAGAGTTGACCAGGTGCCACTTCCCCGTGAGTCTTTCTGCAGGTGGCAGCTCTCCAGCCCTCTTAACTCCCACCCACCCCCTTGCCTGGTTCCCAAGGCCACAAAGTCTGTTGACTTTTCCAAAGCTTTTAACCGGGTTTGAACGCTCCACTGGAGGCAGAGACGGGGAATTTAAAGAGCCGGTCCATGTTTGCTCCCAGTGTTGACTTTACTTGGTGACTCACATCTGGCTTGCTCTGAACAGGTGCCACCGTTCCTGGGGTTGCCAAGGCTGATCCACGCAATCGGCCATCTGCTGCCTTGGGATGAATTGGTTGGAAAGCAGGTCCACGGAGACCCTTTCCCACAAAGAATTGCTTGGGGCTCAGCCCTTGAGGGTGAGACGCACCTGTGGAGACCCCTGTAGAAAGAAGTGCAGGTAGTCCTCGAGGTACGACCACAGAGGAGCCCAGGGTTTATGTTTGTTAAGTGAGCTTTTGCTCCATTTTAAGACTGTTTTTTTTTCTTGCCACTTTTTGTTAGGTGCCTCGCTGCAGTTATTAAGTTAGTAGCCCGGGTGTTAAGGGAATCTGGCGCCTTCCCCCATTGACTTTCCTGGTCAGAAGGTCGCAAAAAAAAGGTGATCACATGACCCCGTGACACTGCGACCGTCATAAATATGAAACAAGCATCTGAATGTAACTGACATGACCGTGGGGAAGCTGCAAGGGCCTTAAGTGTGAAAAATGGTCGTAAGTCCCTTTTCCCAGGGCCGTTGTAACTCTGAATGGTCACTAAATGAACTGTTGCAAGTCAAGGACTCTCTGAAAGTGCTGAAGAAAGTGAGATGTTAATCTGGGTGGGTGGAAGTGGATAGGCCTTGCCTTCAGAAATCGTGGGTGCTCCATCACTGGAGGTCTTTAAGAAGATGGTATAGGGCTGGACTAGAAGACCTCCAAGGTCCCTTCCAGCTCTATTCTATTCTATTCTATTCTATTCTATTCTATTCTATTCTATTCTATTCTATTCTATTCTATTCTATTCTATTCTATTCTATTCTATTCTATTCTATTCTATTCTATTCCATTCCATTCCATTCTAATTCCTATTCCTATTCCTATTCCTATTCCTACTCTACTCTACTCTACTCTACTCTACTCTACTCTACTCTACTCTACTCTACTCTACTCTACTCTACTCTACTCTACTCTACTCTACTTTATTCATTTCCAATACCTATATTCTATTCTATTCTATTCTATTCTATTCTATTCTATTCTATTCTATTCTATTCTATTCTATTCTATTCTATTCTATTCTATTCTATTCTATTCCATTCCATTCCTATTCCTATTCCTATTCCTATTCCTACTCTACTCTACTCTACTCTACTCTACTCTACTTTATTCATTTCCAATACCTCTATTCTATTCTATTCTATTCTATTCTATTCTATTCTATTCTATTCTATTCTATTCTATTCTATTCTATTCTATTCTATTCTATTCTATTCTATTCTATTCTATTCTATTCTATTCTATTCTATTCCATTCCATTCCTATTCCTATTCCTATTCCTATTCCTATTCCTACTCTACTCTACTCTACTCTACTCTATTCATTTCCAATACCTATTTTCTATTCTATTCTATTCTATTCTATTCTATTCTATTCTATTCTATTCTATTCTATTCTATTCTATTCTATTCTATTCTATTCTATTCTATTCTATTCTATTCTTATTTGTAATTCTATTCTATTCTATTCTATTCTATTCTTATTTGTAATTCTATTCTATTCTATTCTGTTCTGTTCTGTTCTGTTCTGTTCTGTTCTATTCTATTCTATTCTATTCTATTCTATTCTATTCTATTCTATTCTATTCTATTCTATTCTATTCTATTCTATTCTATTCTATTCTATTCTATTCTTAAGCTGGTTTGAATGCTTTGGATAAAAGCTTTGGATAAAAGCCGTTATGTATTTCTGATCTGAGCTGTAGCCAGACTGTTTCTCAAGTTACTTCTCGGTTCCTATTGGCTGACTCTACCTATAGAGATGTGTGGTAACAGAGTTTAGTAATTGTTCTCCACGGAAGGGGTGGATCCCCCAAGGGGGTTCATAATTGGGAGGGGCAGAGGGATGGTGGTTTCCTGGGGCTTGGCAATTTGGGACTTAGAGAAATGGATCTTTCATCCACAGGAAATTAACAGCTTCCCCGCTGGGACTTATTAGGGTAATTGGCCAAGGCTTAATTTGAGTCACAGTTCATCAGAAGTTAATCTGGGATGCAAACTTCACATGTTTCTCCCACCTTACATAAAAAAAATGCTCCCGTCTATGCAAGTGTCAAATTAACTCTCATTAAAGGAACTTCAAAAGCTGAAGGAGAGCTGTAAGATCTGGGGAGGGGGGGAATCCACAAAAATCTAGAAGACAGGTAGTCCTCGACTTACAACAGCTCACTTAGTAACCGTTCAAAGTTACAGCGCCACTGAAAAATGTGACTCGTCACCGTTTCTCACCCTGACGACCGTTGTGGTATCCCTGTGGTCACGTGATCAAAATTCAGAGGCTTGGCATCTGACTCGTATTTATGAGTCATAAACGTCACGGGATCCCCTTTTGCGACCTTCTGACAAGCAAAGTCAAGGGGAAAGCCAGATTCACTAAACAACTCTGTTACTAATGTAATAACTGCAGTGATCCACTTAACCACTCTGTCTTGGTTCCGATAGATGAAACCCATCAAAAGAACTTCAAGAACTTCATGTGAAATATTAATACTACTTTATAGTGCCTTGGTAAGGCCACCCTTGGAATACTGCATCCAATTTTGGTCACCACAATGTAAAAAAGATGTTGAAACTCTAGAAGGAGTACAGAGCAAAGGAACAAAGATGATTAGGGGACTGGAGGCTAAAACATATAAGGAACGGCTGCTGGAATTGGGTATGTCTAGTTTAATGAAGAGAAGGACGATGGGGGACATGATAGCAGTGTTTCAATATCTCAGGGGCTGCCCCAAAGAAGAGGCAGTCAAGCTATTCTCCAAAGCACCTGAAGGCAGGACAAGAAGCAACGGATGGAAACTAGTCAAGGAGAGAAGCAACCTAGAACTAAGGATAAACTTCCTGACAGTTAGAACAATTAACCAGTGGAACAACCTGCCTCCAGAAGCGGTGAATGCTCCAACACTGGAAGTTTTTAAGAAGAGACTGGACAGCCATTTGTCTGAAATGGTATAGGGTTTCCTGACTGAGCAGGGGGTTGGACTAGATGACCTCCAAGGTCCCTTCCAACTTTTGTATGGTGATGATGATGCAAAAATTCTTCCTTAAAAAACATTTTATTCAAGAAACAAAGTATCAGCATTACATAGTTGAACCCCAAAAATAAATTCCCCCCCCCGATACAAAGTAACAAGTTGCAATTCCCAGCCCCGTGAAGCAGTCATAAATCACATTCTCCAATTAGACCTAAAAGGTGGGCTTTCTCCCCAGCTCCTCAGCCCGCCAAAAACGTTATCAGCTCGTCCTTGGGTTCCCACAAAGCAGCGTTATTGTTATTATGGCTAGCTGAGCACGAGCATTTATCCCAAACCCCCCACCCCCCCACTTCTGCACCCGATTTCTAAATACAGGAAAAAAAGCATGTTAAAAGCAAAGAGAAAATGGCTGCAATTCTCATCAGCTGTCAGAGCGGGAACATCCAATGTTTACAGCGTTGACAGGTTGTGGCAAGGAAGGTCGTAAAATGGGGTGAACTTCACTGAACAAAATGTCTCCCTTAATAACAGGTATTTGGGGCCCCATTGCGGTCGTACGTCAAGGACTACCTGTACAAACAGATCAAAGCTCTCTCTGCTGCCCCCTAGAGGTCACCCCAAAGATTTGGTGGAACTGAAGAAACGTTTGGTTTGCTTTTGACTTGAAGCAACCTAGAACTAAGGAGAAACTTCCTGACAGTTAGAACAATTAACCAATGGAACAACCTGCCTCCAGAGGTGGTGAATGCTCCAACACTGGAGATTTTTAAGAAGAGACTGGACAGCCATTTGCCTGAAATGGTATAGGGTTTCCTGCCTGAGCAGGGGGTTGGACTAGATGACCTCCAAGGTCCCTTCCAACTTCTTCTTCTTCTTCTTCTTCTTCTTCTTCTTCTTCTTCTTCTTCTTCTTCTTCTTCTTCTTCTTCTTCTTCTTCTTCTTCTTCTTCTTCTTCATCATCATCATCATCATCATCATCATCATCATCATCATCATTATTATTATTATTATTATTATTATTATTATTATTATTATTATTATTATTATTGGGATTTAAACATTGGCTGAAAATGAGGGTTGAAGCAGTGGTGGGATTCAGCCAGTTTGCACCACTTCAGCAGAACCGGTAGCTAATTTTTTGTTGCCCAGGCCCAGAACGGAGTTCCGGAAGCGGCCTCCACACAGAGAACCAGTTATTCACATATTTGAATCCCACCACTGGGGGGGGATTGTTTATTAGATTTATCCATCTTTCAAGAAACCTTTTTTTTTTGAAAAGCCTAGGACTGGGCAGGGAATATGGTTATTTTCTTTTCCTGCAGAGCAAAGGGGGGAGTTTGAATTCAGCATGAATGCAGGATCTTGTCCTGCAAAGAATTCACACCTTTTTGTCTCTGCAATGGAATGATGCTTTTCCCTCTGATCCGGCCCATGTGCAGCCATCGTGCACTATCAGTGATCAGTAGCTAGCCACACACGTCCTACACTCGTTCTTTCCAGTTTAAGCATGTCCCACTCAAAATCTTGGAGGCCTAGCGGGTGATCACTTGAATATGAGCCAGCAGTGTGCTGCAGCTGCCAATAAAGTCAACACAGTGCTAGGCTGCATTAACAGAGGGAAGTATTAAGACCACTTTACAAGGCCTTGGTAAGGCCACACTTGGAGTACTGCACCCAGTTTTGGTCACCATGATATAAAAAAGATGTTGAGACTCTACAAAGAGTGTAGAGAAGAGCAACAAAGATGATTAGGGGACTGGAGGCTAACATATAAAAAACGGCTGCTGGAATTGGGTATGTCTAATTTAATGAAGAGAAGGATGAGGGGTGACATTGGAACACTGCTATCATGTCACCCCTCATCCTTCTCTTCATTAAATTAGACATACCCAATTCCAGCAGCCGTTCCTTATATGTTAGCCTCCAGTCCCCTAATCATCTTTGTTGATCTTCTCTACATATTGGATCTCAGGGGCTGCCACAAAGAAGAGGGAGTCAACCTATTCTCCAACGTACCAGAAGGGTTAGGGAGAAGAAGCAACAGATGGAAACTAACCAAGGAGAGAAGCAACCTAGAACTAAGGAGAAATTTCCTGACAGTGAATGCTCCAACACTGGAGGTTTTTAAGAAGAGACTGGACAGCCATTTGTCTGGAATGGTATATAGGGTTTCCTGCCTGAGTAGCGGATGGACTAGAAGACCTCCAAGGTCCCTTCCCACTCTGTTATTCTGTTATGTTAAGCTGCCATCTTGCAGTCAACCCACAACTGCATTATCTGAAAACAACAACCTAATTCTTGACGTTTGCACGTAATAACATTCTCCAGAGGCCCATTTTCTATTGAGATCTGGATTTTTTTCTGAGAAATCCAATCTTATTACCATAGTTTAGACTGTTATCGTCTGTTCCCTCTCGCTTCTGCCTCCTTTTTCTTTTAGTTTATTATTCTGTACAGTGAATACTCCCTTCTCGCTCCCTTCTGACCCTTATTTCTTCTGGTTTATTATTCTATATTGTTGGTACTCAGCCAGTCGCTGTCTTTCATTGATCAGAGCAATTTTGCCACAATTTGACATATCTGTTATGGCAATATTCTCATGTCGGGCCAGACAGTCATATTCCTGTCTCCAATGTTAGCCTTCTCAATTGCACAGAAAGGTTTGGTCAATGCGGACTATATTTATTTGCTTTCCAGGGAGTGTAACATTTAATTGGGCCTCTTTGAATATTCCTAGCATTCGGCTGAGGCTGTTTTAAATTTTCTCCAGCAATACACGGTGCCTTGCTAAGGAGCTGTCCCTTCCTGAGGTTAACACCAACCAAGTTGTGTGTGATAGATTAATATGCCTGTCCTGTGAGGTTTTTAACTGACTACTTAGGAATGACTGTAGCTGAGGGTTGTGTTCCCAAAACCAGATGGGTTTGTTAAAGATCCAGCAATTGCACATTTACAACAGGCTACCTTTGGTTAGTAGTTATAACCTTGGCTTTTGGGTGTGCCTGTCTAAATTCTGTCTAAAGAGATAAGGACTAGGGGTGACATGACAGCAGTGTTCCAGTATTTGAGGGGTTGACACAAAGAAGAGGGGGGTCAACTTATTCTCCAGAGCACCAGAGGGCAGGACAAGAAACAATGGATGGAAACTCATCAAGGAGAGAAGCAACCTGGAATTAAAGAGAAACTTCCTAGCAGTGAGAACAATTAACCAGTGGAACAGCTTGCCTCCAGAAGTTGTGGGTGGAGGTTTTTAAGAAGAAATTAGATAGCCATTTGTTTGAAATGGTATAGGGTCTCTTGCTTGAGCAAGGGGTGGACTACAAGACCTCCGAGGTCCCTTCCAGCTCTATTCTATTCCAAATCTGTTGGGCCAACATAGACTCTTTGGTTAGTGCATGATTCAGCGCATTGTGGAGATTCAGCAAAAGGATTAATTCAGTGACCAGATGAATTATGCTGGGCGAACACAGCCAGGATATTGACAAAATCCTCAGAGGGCAGGCCTAATTGACTTAAAAGGGGTCAAAATTATATATAGTTTTGTTTGCACATGGAAGCCTGTAATTTGGAACCCTAATAACAAAAGCATGGCTCAGGGTGGTCTGTAAGGCATAGTTCCCCCCAAAACAAAACAAAACACCCAAACAACAAGATTGTGACTGTGACCATTTCTTAAGAGATCTTCAATTGTACCCTGTGGCCACCATTTTGAATTTTGGGGCCATGCCCTGCACTCATGGAAGCAGACTGCCCATTAGTATATTCTGTCTGGGTTCAAAAATACCTGCAGTGTTTCTCAACCTTGGCAATTTTAACTTGGTGGGAACTTCACCTCCCAGAATTCTCCAACCAGCCATGCTGGCTGAGGAATTCTGGGAACTGAAGTCTGCACTACTTAAAGTGGCCAAGGTTGAGAAACACTGTAGTAGAGGGTTTTCCAAGTCACCTACTTGGTTGCCTCCTCCCTCCCTCCCTTCCTCCTCCTCCTCCTCCTCCTCCTCCTTTGTGCAAACTCCACCCCTTTGATTACTTTCAGCTCCGATGCCTTCCTTGAAGGTAAAGAAATGAATGAATTCAGGAGCGTAGCCTTTGTCTCTGCTGCCCGAAGGCAGTTCCCTTCTTTTCTCCTGTTGTTAATACTTTGGAATCAGCTTTCCACTTGCCCATTCTTGCAACTAAAGGGATAATTTGTAGGACAGATGCCAGCTCCTTTGTGCTCTCCTCTCCCTCCCCAACCCTTTTCCTCCGAGAGGGTCCCCACAAGCAGCCTGACTAATCCTCCACTGATAACCCAAAAGTTCAGATAATCCTTCTTATTACTTCCCTCTAATCCGTTGTGAAGTATGACTTGTTGATGGCCATTTTAACAGCTCAGATGCTCGACAACTGCTTCCCCCACTTCCTTGGTCTCCTCTGGGACGGACGGAGTTGGCTGGTGCTTTTGATTTGGGGAGGATGGCCAAAACCTGGGGCAGGCCTGGACTTGGGTTTCCCATCCAGGGAAAGAAACAGGGTCTCCGAGTAAATAAAATCCAACTATTGTCTGAAAACCCGGAGAAGTAGCAGCTGCCTCGTCTGGGGCCCGTTTAGAACTTGCCTTGAATGCCCCAACAGCTACAGTTCACAACCGACTGTAGCAGTCCGAAGACACGATGGAAGCTCTTCAATTTCTCAACTTATGGACAGCTTAACCACAGTTTCAGCTGGGAAACTCTGGTCATCCTAGACCAGGGGTAGGCAACCTCGGCTCTTTTATGACTCATGGACTTCAACTCCCAGAATTCCTGAGTCAGCATAGCATAGCTGACTCAGGAATTCTGGGAGTTGAAGTCCATGAGTCATAAAAGAGCTGAGGTTGCCTACCCTTGTCCTAGACCAGACATGTCAAACACAAGGCCCGGGGGCCGGATCCGGTCCGCGAAGTGGTTTCATGCGGCCTGCGAAGCCATCCTGGAAACAGTGAGGGAACGGCCCCCACTGCCTTGGCCCTGGCCCAGAGACCCTCCTTCTGCCAGAGACCCCCAGATCTGTCCCACTCCTGCCCAGGCCCCCATAGGCACCCTTGATGTGAATGATGTAGAGCTGGCCACGCCCACCCAGTAGGCCATACGCACTCTAGCCACACCCACCCAGTAGGCCACGCCCACCCTGGCCACACCCACCTGGCCCCCTGAGGGCAACCGCAATGCTGATGTGGCCCTCAATGAAATTGAGTTTGACACCCCTGTCCTAGACCAAGCCCGGTCCAAAGAAAATGCTAGGAAATTTCTAGAAGCCTGGCACTCTGACCAATGAGCCATCAACAGACGTAAACTATTTATTTATTTATTTATTTATTTATTTATTTATTTATTTATTTATTTATTTATTTATTTATAAAATTTATCGGCTGCCCGTCTTACCACAGGGTAACTCCGGGTGGCTTACAGCCATAAAAATGAAAATAATAATAATAATAATTGCACAGTATATAGATATAAGCAATATCTACCTAATACGCAAGAGAGAGACACTCAACAAGCCAAAAAGGGAACAAAAAGACCAAAACACCTCCCCACCAGCAATCAGC
The DNA here is from genome assembly GCF_964194415.1 of Vipera berus. Classification (NCBI taxonomy): domain Eukaryota; kingdom Metazoa; phylum Chordata; class Lepidosauria; order Squamata; family Viperidae; genus Vipera; species Vipera berus. The sequence continues at coordinate 8,110,276 of NC_138207.1, forward strand.
CCCCAGATGAGCGTAGATCGACTCCACAATTAATATCAGACCAACAATCATGTGAACGTGAGGTGGGAGAAACCACTACAATGTAAACGGAGAGCAAATCCCACTCCCGATCGACTGATGATGTTACCTAGTTTGGGTAATGAAATCTCTGCAGGAAAATAGCCAAGCTCAGAGAGCACCAAGGATCTTCTCCTCCTGCTGCTCCTCTTCCTCCTCCTCCTCCTCCTCTTCCTCCTCCTCCTCCTCCCCACTGCAAATCCCACTCTCTTCTAGCACTGATGATGTTACCTAGTTTGGGTAATGAAATGTCTGCGGAAAAGGAGCCAAGCTCAGAGAGCACCAAGGATCTCCTCCTCCTCCTCCTCCTCCTCCTCCTCCTCCTCCTCCTCCTCCTCCTCCTCCTCCTCCTCCTTCCTGCAAATCCCACTCCCTTCTAGCACCGCTGCTGTTACCTAGTTTGGATAATGAAATCTCTGCAAGAAAACAAGCTTAGAGGGCACCGAGGACCCCCCCACAGATCACAATTTCCAATATGGCAGGTGTCTTCTTCCACTGCCCTGCCCAATTCTCCACCCCTCCAGCTACGGGCTTTCTCCTTCTTCTCCTTCTTCTCTCTCTCTCCTCCATTCGCTTCTTTCCCGCCTCTCTATTCCTCCTCTGGGTTCCAATTGGAGGGGGAGAAGCTGCTAAAATTATCTCCAGAATGAAGCCCACAGCCACATATTCTTTCAGTCCTTTGGAGCTTTGACTTTCTCTCCCACAACTCTTCCTATCTCCTGCAGTGAGGGTGGGGTGGGGGTGGGCCGTGGATAATTGGCCTCAAGCAAAGATCACCAAAATGATGCAGCCAAATCCCTTTGGGGGGGGGTTTGCGTTTTACTGATTTACATATACACTCCTGAACACTGTTTAACGAGGATTTTGCTCCATCCGTGCGTGTAATCATCTCAAATTTGCCCTTTTTGTTGCGGTTTTTTTAAATATATGTAATGATGCATGCATGCCGTTGCACTTTAAAATCACAAGAAATGTCATGGGACCAAAAAAAAAAGAAGCTTTCCTTATCAGGTGTGCTAATTTTAGATCCCGCATGCCTTTCTGACACTGTTGGATCCCTGCTATTGATAGTAACCATTAGTGCAATTGGATTTCATTTACAAAAATTTAGAATCATGGGTCCATGATCAGAAAGAAGAACAGAAAGTAAGAAAAAGGGAAAGAATGTAAGACAAATAAAAAGAGAAGGGAATGACGAGCGTTATAAGATAAGCTAGCAATTCTAAAGTAAGTGCTGCATTTTAGAATGTTTTGTAGGCATTCAGAACTTAAAATCAGGTCGATATGAAGTAATTAGCAACAATAGCCAGAATAATAAGGATTACAAATCAAGCTGACAAACTACAGAAATTTCTATCTAGGATTCTTGCATTTCTTTAGCAAATCAAACGAGAGCCTAGAAATTAAAACCTTATGCTAAAAGAAAGCCTAAACTTCCAGATCAAGTACGAAACCATATGTTGAATTGGGCTTGAAACTTCTTCTAGTTATCTGAAAATCTGATATTGACTTTCTTGGGACTCACTTTTTTCCCACCTGGAAAATGAAACTAACTCTTCACAGCAAAGATCTGGAAAGATCTCACTAAAATTATCATCCTTGGGCCTTGAAAATCCCTATCTCCACTAGATGGCATCAAATATCTGGGTTTTGTTAAAACTATCTCTTTGTTGCCACCTAGAGGTTGCTTAAAAGTTTGCAGTCCAGGTTGGGTAGACCTTAATCACACAACTCAATACTTCCCATGATCAAATAGTCACACTAGAAAAGATTATTTGCAGCTTAGGGTTGAATGGGCTGGGGTCCTGGGTGCTTGCCGATTTTGGGTGGCTTTCTTGCAGATATTCTTAGTTGCATTGATTATGTTACTTAGTTTGTAATGAAAGAATACAAGAACGCCAGCAAGCTCAGAGAACATCAAGGATCCCCAATAGCATATCTATCTAGCATGTCAAAGAAATATGTTGGAGCTGCGAGTTCCTCTGCTAATTTTGAAGAATACTAGATATTTTGTTTCATGAGCTTTGTTTTTTTTAATACTGTATTTTAAACCATACATTGATATGTGTAGCAGGTCATCTAAAGTTGGTAAACAGGATTAGAGAGGATCTGGAAAGAGGTGCTGATGCTTCCTTTCCATTATGGATATATACAGTGGTGGGATCCAGCCAGTTCTCACCTGTTTGGCAGAACCGGTAGCTAATTTTTTTGTTGCTGGACTTCCGGAAGCGGCATTCACACAGAGAACCGGTTGTTCACCTATTTGAATCCCACCACTGGATATATAACATCCTCAAATTCCTTTCCCTCCCATGTCTGCTCTTCCTTCCTTCCTTCCTTCCTTCCTTCCTTCCTTCCTTCCTTCCTTCCTTCCTTCCTTCCTTCCTTCTCTCCCTCCCTCCCATTCATCCACCCATCTTCCTTCCTTCCTTCCTTCCTTCCTTCCTTCCTTCCTTCCTTCCTTCCTTCCTTCCTTCCTTCCTTCCTTCCTTCCTTCTCTCCCTCCCTCCCTCCCATTCATCCACCCATCTTCCTTCCTTCCTTCCTTCCTTCCTTCCTTCCTTCCTTCCTTCCTTCCTTCCTTCCTTCCTTCCTTCCTTCCTTCCTTGCTGAGGAATTCTGGGAGTTGAAGTCATAAAAGGGCCAAGTTTGAAGACCCCTGTTCTGAGATGTTTGCCATTCCCCTATCCCACTTTGGACTAAACCCCTTCCTATCCAATCATTCCCCTGGCTTTGGTTCTTCCCTTTATCTCCCAAGATCATTTCCACATACCAGTGCATCATGGCAACCATTTGGCAAACAGGCAGTAGCATTTTTTTTGGGGGGGAGGGGGGAAATGTGCTAACCTCAGGTTTTCCAGATATGCCCCCAGCCCCTAATGCCTGCCATGAATGGATGGTTGTTAACCATCCATGGAACAGACCCAGGAGCCTCAGAATGATGATAGAATAGCAGCGTTGGAAGGTATCCTGTAGGTCATCTAGTTCAAACCTCTGCCCAAGCAGGATACCCTACACCAGGGGTCTTCAAACCTGGCCCTTTTATGACTCGTGGACTTCAGCTCCCAGAATTCCTCAGCCAGGCCGTTGTAACTTCGAACAGTCACTAAATGAACTGTTGAAGACTCTCTGTATGTAATAGCACCACCTGGAAAGCAACCACCATCTTTTTCATGAAAGCTATAGCAGCTACGTCTTCCATGGCTCAGTTTGGTGTAGGAACCTGTCCGGGTTTTTGTTAAAGTTACCCCAAATTTAAGCAGATTTAAGCTCTTAGGGCAGCCACCCCCACGCCCCCACGGGCTGATTGAATATTGTGCTGTGCAAATGCAGCCTCTTTGTCTCCCAGCTCTGGAAGTCAAAATAGGTAGTGAAACAATGCTGAGTCGGCTCCGTTTGGCTTTTTAAGATCAAAGTCGCTAATTTGGATTTAGCTCCCGTGGGATTAATCCTCCCCACTGCAATTAAGTCTACAGAAGGAAATGCACAGGGGTGCTTTGTTTGTTCCCTGGAGCAAAGAGCAACTTCTGAGTAGGTGCATGGAATTAGTGGGAAAGAGTAAAGCTGGGACAGGCTCATCCCTTTAAAAAAAAAAGATTCCTTTCCCCTCCGTCCATTGTCCTTCCGTCTTTCCAGAGCTCTGAGTTCTCGTACTCTGCTTGAAACTGACATCCATCCATCCTACCGTTGTCGGTCTCTCTCTAAAGTCTCTCTCTCTCTCTCTTTCCACTTACGACCGCAGTTGGCACCCGAAATTCCATCACTAAGCAACACGGTTATTAAGTGAGTCATCACGTCACCGCACCCAATCGTACAATTTTTCAATCTGGGTCCTCATTTTCCCCACCACGGAAGGATGGAAGTCAATCTTGAGCCAATCAAGATCAAAATGCTGAACTGCTACTGTGTTTTCCCGAAAATAAGACCGGGTCTTAGACTAGTTTTTGCTCCAAAAGGCGCATTAGGGCAGGTGTCTTCCACCTTGGCCCTTTTACGACTTGTGGACTTCAACTCCCAGAATTCCTCAGCCAGCAATTCCTCAGTCCACAAGTCTTAAAAGGGCCAAGTTGGAAGACACCTGCATTAGGGCTTATTTTCCAGTTAGGGCTTATATTTGGGAAAATAATAATAATAATAATAATAATAATAATAATAATAATAATAATAATAATAATAATAATAATAATAATAATAATAATAATAATAATAATTTATTTTATTTTATTACATTTATATACCGCCCTTTCCCGAAGGACTCAGGGCGGTTTACAGGGTAATTAAAAACCAAGATACAAAAGTTAAAAACAAGTTTAAAAAAAATTATATTTGTCCCTGTCTAAATAAAACCCCAGTTAAAATAAGATTAATCCTCAGCCTGAGCCGGAGAGCTCAAAGAGCCAGGTCTTCAGGCCCCGGCGGAATGAACGGAGGTCGGGGGCAGTCCTCAGCTCCACTGGCAGCTGGTTCCAAAGGGCAGGTGCCCCCACTGAGAAGGCCCTAACCCTGGGTGTCGTCCGCCTGCAATCTCTTACCGGTGGCACCCTGAGAAGACCCTCCCTGTGGGAGCTCACTGGACGAAGGGAACTTGATGCCGGCAGCAGGTGTTCCCTCAGATAATAATAATAATAATAATAATAATAATAATAATAATAATAATAATAATAATAATAATAATAATAATAATAATAATAAAGTTGGAAGGGACCTTGGAGGTCATCTAGTCCAACCCCCTGCTCAGGCAGGAAACCTTATACCATTTCAGGCAAATGGCATCTGTCCGGCTGACAATCTTAAACTGGGGCTTATTTTGAGGGTGGGGCTTATATTACGAGCCACCTGAAAAATCACGCTAGGTCTTATATTCAGGGAAACACCGTAGGCATTAGCAGAATTAGCCCTGCTAGTTAGTCCCGGATTCTAACCATTGCACCATCAGGCTCAGTGCTCACGTTTCAATATTTTAGGAGCTGCCAGAAAGAAGGTGGCGGTCGATCTATTCTCCAAAGCACCAGAAGAGAAGACAAGAAACAATTCCACTAGATGGAAACTAATCAAGGAGAGAAGCAACCTAGATCTAAGGAAGAATTTCCGAACAGTGAAAAAAAATTAATCGGCTTGCCTTCAGAGGTTGTGGCATCATTTGGAGGCTTTTAAGAAGAAATTGGACAGCCACTTGTCTGGAATGGTATAGGGACTCCTGTTTCAGCAGGGGGTTGGACTAGATGACCTCCAGGATCCCCCTCCCTATTCTGTTATTCTGTTATCCTACTTTTGCTTGTGGTATGTTTTCTGACCTACCATGCCTTGAAGGGCTGATACCAATTCACCTGCATACCTTTCCCTCCAAGGCTGGGAACATTTATATTTTTAAAATTTAAAATATATAGCCTTATTTGGTTACCACGATGTAAAAAAGATGTCGAGACTCTAGAAAGAGTGCAGAGAAGAGCAACAAAGATGATCAGGGGACTGGAGGCTAAAACATATAAGGAACGGTTGTTGGAATTGGGTATGTGTAGTTTAACGAAGAGAAGGGTGAGGGGTGACATGATAGCAGTCTTCCAATATCTCAGGGGCTGCCCCAAAGAAAAGGGAGTCAAGCTATTCTCCAAAGCACCTGAAAGCAGGACAAGAAGCAACGGATGGAAACTAGTCAAGGAGAGAAGCAACCTAGAACTAAGGAGAAATTTCCTGACAGTTAGAACAATTAACCAGTGGAACAACCAGCCTCCAGAAGCTGTGAATGCTCCAACACTGGAAGTTTTTAAGAAGAGACTGGACAGCCATTTGTCTGAAATGGTATAGGGTTTCCTGCCTGAGCAGGGGGGTGGACTAGATGACCTCCGAGGTCCCTTCAATCCTCCTCCTCCTCCTCCTCCTCCTCCTCCTCCTCCTCCTCCTCCTCCTCCTCCAAATAGCAATGCTTCAACAGCAGACCTGCCTGGGCCACTGTTTAACCAGATGAATAGGATTACATCCCTGCCATGTTGAGATACAGGGAAGATTGAGGTCCAACTCATCTGTAGCTATCAAGATCTAAAAAACTGATCTACACTTATAAATTACCATATGCAAATGAGGCATAACTTTCCTTTCCTTTTGTTGGAGGTTTTTTTTTTTTTTGCAGTGATGCATTTTTTTTATTGGCAAATTGTGTGACTAGTTTTACCGGTTGACTAGCCAAATTGAGTCTTTAAGCCAGGGGTGTCCAATCTTGGCCACTTTAAGACGTGTGGACTTCAACTCCCATGCTGGCTGGGGAATTCTGGGAGTTGAAGTGCACACGTCTTAAAGTGGCCAAGATTGGACATCTCTGATTTAATTTGTGAGAGTTCACTGGATGATTGAGTTCAGATCCCCTTTACATGCTCCAGGCACGGCTCGAGCAATGAATCAAATCGAATTAATCAAATCAGGCAACGAAGAATGAGTAAACCAGCTCCCTTCCCTGCCAATCTTCGGGAAGTATAAAAGGCGGAGTTGCTTCGGAGAGCTTTTCTCTGATTTTATCATTTTATAGTGCCATCTTTTATCTTCAGTTTTTATTGTTTGCATTTTTATGTTTGGATGGTGCTGTTTTTATTGTGTGTTTTTTTTAATGGAAGTTCGTACTGTGGATGTTTTAAATGATTTTGTATTCTGTGTAAGCCGTTGAAAGCCTTTGACTGTAGCTGGATGAAAATCTGAACACAAAGACAATCCTTGACTTAGAACGATAATTGAGTCTGGATGTCGCGCCTGTCGTTAAATGGGCTACCATGTGACCGTGGCTGATTTTATAATCCTTTTTGAGATGGTTGTTAAGTGGCACTATTATCCGTAGTGGGTGCTTTTTGCTAGAAACTTTTAGTATTGATAAGAGCCAGCAAGCTTTTTAAAATCTCTTTGTCTCTGTCTCTCTCCCTCTCTCTCTCTCTGTCCTCTCTCTCTCTCTCTCTGTCTTTTCTCTCTCTCTCTCTCTCTCTCTCTCTCTCTCTCTCTCTCTCTCTCTCCATCTCTCTCTCTTTGTGTGTGTGTGTGTGTGTGTGTGTGTGTGTATCTGTCTCTTTCTCCCTGTTTCTCTCTCTCCCTCTCTCTCTCTGTACGCTCTGTCTGCCTTAATCTCTCTCTTTCCATCTTTCCTTCTCTTTCTCTCGGTTTCTCTCTTTCTCTCTCTCTGTCTCTCCCCCCTCTTTGTCTTTCTTTCTTTCTTTCTTTCTTTCTTTCTTTCTTTCTTTCTTTCTTTCTTTCTTTCTTTCTTTCTTTCTTTCTTTCTTTCTTTCTTTCTTTCTTTCTTTCTTTCTTTCTTTCTTTCTCTCTCTCTCTCTCTCTCTCTCTCTCTCTCTTTCTTTCTTTCTTTCTTTCTCTTTCTTTCTTTCTTTCTCTTTCTCTCTGTCCCTGTCTCTGCCTTGTCTATCTTAATCTCACTTTCTTTCCTTCTTTCTGTTTCTCTCTCTCTCTCTCTCTGTGTGTGTCTCCCCTCATCTCTCTGCCTATCTTTCTCTCTTTCTGACTCGTTCTTTCTGTCTCTGTATCTCTGTCTCTCTCTGCTCTGTCTGTCTTAATCTCTGCTCTGTGTCTTCTTCTATGTTTCTCTCTCTCTCTCTCTCTCTCTCTCTCTGTGTCTGCCTGTCCCCATCTGTCTCTCTCTCTCTCTCTCTCTCGGTCCCTGTCTCTATCTGCTTTGTCTTAATCTCTCTCTCTCTCTCTCTCTCTCTCTCTCTCTCTCTCTCTCTCTCTCTCTCTCTCTCTCTCTCTCTCTCTCTCTCTCTCTCTCTCTCTCTCTCTCTCTTTCTCTCTCGGTCCCTGTCTCTCTCTCTCTCTTTCTCTCTCGGTCCCTGTCTCTCTCTCTCTCTCTCTCTCTCTCTCTTTCTCTCTCGGTCCCTGTCTCTATCTGCTTTGTCTTAATCTCTCTCTCTCTCTCTCTCTCTCTCTCTCTCTTTCTCTCTCGGTCCCTGTCTCTATCTGCTTTGTCTTAATCTCTCTCTCTCTCTCTCTCTCTCTCTCTCTGTATCTCTCCCCACATCTGTCTTTCTCTTTCCCTCCCTCTTTCTGCCTCTTTCTTTAAAAAGCTGCGAGAACCTCTTGAGCATTCGTTTTATCCAATCATGCGTTCATTCAGTCTGCTTTTGGGCTCCTATTTTACAGTATCGATTGACTGACTGGATCTATACATGGCCGGGCCTGTGGCCCGCTATGCTCCAGTGCTTGTCCTAACCTGGGTGAGAGATTCTCATTTGCTGGGGACCGATGATCAAACCTGAGGGCAGAGGTTAGTCAGAGAATTGACTGGCCCATGTGGCTTGGCTGCTCGGTGCCATGCTTGGTTGCTTTCTGCTCGATGGGCCCCTTGTCCTTGGCTGATTGAGAGGCTCCGGCCGTTGCCTTCTTGACATCTTCCCCCCACCACTCATCTTTGCATCTCAGCAAGGAGGGCCTGAACTGAATCCACGTGTCGAGCCGGCCCAACCATCCCCGGCCAAGAGGCTGGCTGCTCGGCTTGTGTGGAAATCGATCCAATCAGCCAGACAGGAGGACTCCTATTTCTCTCCAGCAATCAATTATATTCTCCCCTTGACCCTGGCAACCGCTTGCAGCCGTGCCGAGAAGGAGGCAGATGGTGGCCACCCAGCCATTGGACGGCCCACGTGTGTAATGGCTGCAATTAATAATCTCTTTGCTTCTCTAGTCTTCCATTCGCTGGTGGTGCGACGGTGGATCGCTAGGACCAGAGTGTTGTTGTTGCTGTTGTTGTTTTTTAAAAAAGCAAGAGATGAGACGCTCAAGAGAAGGCTGAGGTGAGGGCCAGGCAGGAGGAAATGCTGAGGCTTTATATCAGCTTAATGACAGATTAAGCGGACAGATGGACTGACCAGCATAAGGGATAAATTGCAAGCGCAGCTCATCCTTGTTAGGTGAGAGTGGAGAGGGGATGAAGGGCTGGGTACAACCCAGACTTCTTTCCCGAGTGGAAAGAAGCGTTGGAGACCATGTGCTCTGAAGGGCTGAAGGCGGCTTGGTTGAGAACAAAGCTGGAAAACAGAGGGCTACAGGCTGCAAACAAAAAAAATTACAGAAATATGAGCTGTCACTGTTGTGACTACTGCCTGTCGATGGCCTTCGGTTAGGCTGAAACAGGAAATAAAGATTTGTCCCATGTTTGGGGCCTAGCAAGGTAATCTAAATAGTTAACAAGTATTTAACACATATCTCCCTTGCTTCTCAGCTAACAAAGTGAGATAGAGCTTGTGGCCTAGAGGTTAAAACAACTGCCTAATGTGCAATCAGCCCAGGTTCGAATCTCAGAAGGGTATGGCTGACTGATGAAAACAAATAAGTTTGAAATGCATATCAGTCTCCCTTTAATTCTTTGTTAGCAATCTAAAAATTTACACAAATATGAGCTGTCACTGTTGTGACTACTGCCTGTGGATGGCCTTCGGTTGAAATAAAGATTTGTCCCATGTTTGGGGCCTAGCAAGGTAATCTAAATAGTTAACAAGCATTTAACACATATCTCCCTTGCTTCTCAGCTAACAAAGTGAGATAGAGCTTGTGGCCTAGAGGTAAAAACAACTGCCTAATGTGCAATCAGCCCAAGTTCGAATCTCAGAAGGGTATGGCTGACTGATGAAAACAAATAAGTTTGAAATGCATATCAGGACGCTGAGCTTGTTGATCAGATGGTCGGCAGTTTGGCGGGTCGAATCCCGAGTGCCACGTAGCAGAGTGAGCGCCTGTTACTTGTCCCAGCTTCTGGCAACCTAGCAGTTTGAAAGCACGTAAAAATGCAAGTAGAAAAATAGGGACCACTACGGTGGGAAGGTAACAGCGTTCCATGGGCCTTTGGCGTCTAGTCATGCCGGCCACATGACCACGGAGACGTCCTCGGACAAGCGCTGGCTTCTTCGGCTTTGAAACGGAGATGAGCACCGGCCCCTAGAGTTGGAAACGACTAGCACGCATGTGCGGGGGAACCTTTACCTTTTATATATAAAGGTGGGATTTTAAAAAATAATAAAGAAATAAAGCCAGCCTTCCCTGTGCTGTTTTTCCTCAGACAAGCAACTCCTCAAACAAGCAACTCTTTAGACAAGCAAACAGAGGAGATTCTGTTTCCGTTGCAGAGGTTTTCCTGTGCCGGAATTGTGCCCGTGTTGCATTGGAAATCTCACCAGCATTGGAGGGGATTAATGCGATGCGATGCAATGCAATGCAATGCGATGTTCAGACTTGCTTCTGTGCGGTCTCTGGCCCATTGCTGAAAAACTTCTTAGCCCTGAAAAGTTTGGGTGCCTGATCAAAGCCGGTCCAGCTTGGTAGAGAAGGAGCATCTCCACCCCCATCAGAAAGAGAAACTGACCGGCTTCTGGTCTGAATCCCTATTGGGACACATGGGGCATTAGCTAATGCTTTCTGGAAGGCCTTGCCTTGAGCTTATCACTCCGGGCTCCTCTTGCAATCAGCATCTTCCGGGCTGCTCCTGCTTCGCTGACATCCTGCAGATTCCAGAGCTGGGCTGCCCGACGTGATGGGAGACGCCTCCTCAGCAGTCCGAGGTGTCAGTGGAAAGATCTCCTGGGTGCTGACACTTTATCTGCCTTCTGCATTTACAGCCTGTCCTGTCCAAGGCACAGAGAGGATATTGGGGAGAGGGTCTCTCTGGAATGAACTGGGAGGAAAGGATGAATTCCCACAGGACCTTCTGGCCAACAGGGTGCCAGTGATGTCCTGACATCTTGGGGGAGTTGTTGTTGTAGTAGGCTCTGGAGTATCCTAATTATAGCTGTGGAAGAAGAACAGAGATGAGATGGGCCTATGGATTTCCCCAGAGCAAAGCACTCGTGATTGTGGATGCTGCAGTCATCATTTAGTCCGTAATCTCCTCCAGCAGTAAACCTTTGTTGCAGCGGTGTCCAAAACTTGGGCAACTTTCAGACCTGTGGATTTCAACTCCCAGAATTCCCCAGCCAGGCTGGCTGGGGGATTCTGGGAGTTGAAATCCTCAGGTCTGAAAGTTGCCCAAGTTTGGGACATCCTTTCCGTATTGCAAAAAATTCACCGAGGTGTAAGAAAAACAGGTGATGAACCCGCAGAAATCAATCTAGGGTGCAATGGGGCTGTTTTAGAAGGCAGGTCAATGTAATGTGGGGATCCAGTTCTGGTTATTGTGTGAATCAGGCCATCATAGGCTTTATCTGTCAGGGACTATAATGTGCCTCCCCCTCCCCTCAAAACTGTCCTTGGTAAACGTCGGTGACCAGAGTGAGAAGCTAGATACATTTATCCTGTTTGGTGTAGGGATGAAGGTACGGGTTGTAGAGTTGAACAGGTTGTGTGAAGCCAGCCAAGAGAGAGTTTCCACGGAAGCATTCAGAGCTACTACCTGAATTTGCAGCATGTTTTCAATAGTTTCTCCTCCTTTGTATTACAAAGAGAGAAATATTCTGCCCACTAGTTTAGAGGAGGCAAATCTGCTTCTCTCTTTCAAGCTAAAAGGATTAAGGAATCATAAGAAACAATAATATAACCAGATGTATAATTTATCAGCATAAGAGTGGGCTTCCTTCCTATTTAGCAGCTGTTTTGCATTGCCTGGGGAATAGAATAGGATAGGATAGGATAGGATAGGATAGGATAGGATAGGATAGGATAGGATAGGATAGGATAGGATATGGAATGGGAATAGAATAGAATAGAATAGAATAGAATAGAATAGAATAGAATAGAATAGAATAGAATAGAATAGAATAGAATAGAATAGAATAGAATAGAATAGAATAGAATAGAATGTGGAATGGAATGGGAATAGAATAGTAGGAATACGAATAGGATAGGATAGGATAGGATAGGATAGGATAGGATAGGATAGGATAGGATAGGATAGGATAGGATAGAATAGAATAGAATAGAATGTGGAATGGAATGGGGATAGAATAGTAGGGATACGAATAGAATAGAATAGAATAGAATAGAATAGAATAGAATAGAATAGAATAGAATAGAATAGAATAGAATAGGATAGGATAGGATAGGATAGGATAGGATAGGAGAATAGAATAGAATAGAATAGAATAGAATAGAATAGAATAGAATAGAATAGAATAGAATAGAATAGAATAGAATAGAATAGAATAGAATAGAATAGAATAGAATAGAATAGAATGTGGAATGGAATGGGAATAGAATAGTAGGGATACGAATAGAATAGAATAGAATAGAATAGAATAGAATAGAATAGAATAGAATAGAATAGAATAGAATAGAATAGGATAGGATAGGATAGGATAGGATAGGATAGGATAGGATAGGATAGGATAGGATAGGATATGGAATGGGAATAGAATAGAATAGAATAGAATAGAATAGAATAGAATAGAATAGAATAGAATAGAATAGAATAGAATAGAATAGAATAGAATAGAATAGAATAGAATAGAATGTGGGATGGGATAGGAATAGGAATAGAATAGGTTTACTTTCAGTTTCCAGCAAAAATGTCCATTGAAGAAAATTGGTTTGCTGAACAACCGTCGTATTCACAACAACCGCTGCAAAAAAAAAGTAAAAAAATTGGGTCCGTTCACATGATGCTTCAATTCACAACCAGAATTTCTCAGCTAGCTTCTTTTGAGATGTATGGATTCAACTCCCAGAGTTCCCCAGCAGCACTGGCTGGGAAACCCTACCTACGAGCTGAAAGTCACATAACTTCAAGAGGCCAAGTTTGTAAAGCACCCAGCGAGCTGTTACCTTGGCATAACCGGCTAAACCTGTGTGAGGTTTTTTATGTGAATCTGTGGAAATGTGTCCCGTTTGGTTAATTGGGGATTGCCTTGGCCAGTGGATTGTGTAAACCCTAGGAAAAAAAAATAGGTTAACACGGTTTTCCAAACGAAACATCTTGTGCGAGCATCGCCTGTGTGCTTCATCTTAGGACGGAAACAATTTTTGTGACAGTGGATTTCATGCTTTCAAAAATGGAGGGTTGTGTTTATTTCTTCATTCTGGCAATCCAGAGAAAGACACGGCCCCGGCTGAAAGCATCTGGGAAGCGAGCCGAAACCTGAAGGTCTGCCTTTTTGCAACCTCCTTCTATATTTAATGGGAAGCCTTTGACAAAAACTCACAGAGGCCTTGGGTCGGGCCCCCCAACCCTTTTCCCTTCTGAAGGCTTGCCCGGCAAAGCCTTCCTGGGGAACTCCATGATCTGCCCCCTTGTTCGCAGCTGTCAGGTGAACTTAATAAAAGGGGGGGGCTTTGCATGGAACCTGGAGGGTCGGCACCCCACTCAAGGTGTCCTCCTGCAGAATGTGTGGCGTGCGATTTGGGCTGGGCGGGCGCCAGTCCCATCTCTCATCTTTTGCCAGGACTGTAACGATGCGCACGCATCAGTCCCGGCACCTGGAAAGAAGGGACGCTCCGCTACACATCTGGCCCAGGGAAAAGTCACGTCTGTGGCTGGGAACAGCTGGAGGAACCAGGCAATGAGACTGTGCCATCTGGAAAGAAGATGGATCTCGCTCGGTGGATCAATGTTTGGCCTTGCATGCTGATATGAGGACTTGGGAGGGGGTGGGGTGGGGGCTGCGGGAGGATGGGGGCAGGAAGGGAAGCTTCCCAGGGGTCATGCAGCATTTAAAGGGTAACAAAAGGTGCCCTGGGCCTCGGTGCAGAACAGCAGCGACAAAACATTGCGATTTAGTAGTGAGGAAGGTAAGCTCCTACTCTTATGGTTAAAAAAAACCCCAAATGCACAGGTATAGAATAGGCGGTACCTGGTTCAACAGTAACAACTGCAAGAGGGATCTAGGTGTCCCCCCACCAAAGGATGAGTCAGCTGCCCAAAAAAGCTAGTGCAGTCCTAGGTTGTGTCAACCAAGGGATAGTTTCGAGATCACATGGCGTGATAATACCACTTTATGCTGCACTGGTTAAGTCCACGCTTGGAATATTGTGTCCAATTTTGGTCACCGTAGTGCAAAAAAATATGTCGAGACTCTAGAGCAGGGGGTCTTGAAACTTGGCAACTTTAAGACTTGCGGACTTCAACTCCCAGAATTCCTCAGCCAGCCAGGGTTTGAAGTTTGAAGACCCCCCCCCCCCTTTCTCTAGAAAGTGCAGAGAAAAGCAACAAAGATGATAAAAGATCTGGAGGCTAAATTCTATGAAGAACAGTTGCCGAATTGGGTATGCCCGCTGAAGAGGACTAGGGGTGATATGATAGCAGTCTTCTGGTACTTGAGGGGCTGCCATAGAGAAGAGGGAGTCAACTTATTCTCCAAAGCAGGACAAGAAGTAACAGATGGAAACCTGTGAAGGAGAGATGCAACCTAGAACTAAGTGAGAAATTTCCTGACTGTGCTAACAGTTAATCGGTAGAACATCTTGCCTCTGGAAGCTGTGGGTGGTCCATCACTGGAGGATTTCAGGAAGAGACTGGACAGCCGTTTGTCTGAAATGGTATAGAGACTCCTGTTTGAGCAGGGGGTTGGACTAGAAGACCTCCAAGGTCCCTTCCAACTCTGTTATTCTATGTTGGGACACCAGCTTGGTGGGACTCCATCTATGTAGGGCAACTGAGAATTTCCAAAGGTGGATGTCCAAATGAATCTCAGCGTCAGGATTTCCCCCCCACCACCACCACCACTGCCACCTCCACACTACACCCATTTCAACCCCTCATAAAACGTTGAATGAAACCTTGAGCAGATTCATTGCACCACTTAACAGTTAAAAGCTCCCCTGCCTTTGATGGCTTGCTCCAATAAATGTTTACTGATATTACATGGGGGTGAATGCTGAGCAGGTTTCGCATCCGTCCCCTCCTTGTGGGGGTCAGGGGTTGCGGGGGTCATGAGATAATGGCCTGCAGAGGGTAACAGAGTGCTCTTGTGGCTAAATAAGATTTTAATCAGGTGCTTACAAGCTTGGGACGGAGTGCCTGAACCACATGGCTCCATTGCGAAGCTTGGAGAATATTGAGTGAACTTTATTATGCTGGAAATAAGGTGTTGAAGAGAGAAACACTAATGTATTTCCATTGGCTTAGTCAGTTTTGACAGTGTGAAAGCGAAGAAAGGCAGATACTTTCTCACAGGCCTGTATTTCAAAGGGATCCTTCCTTGCAGCTTGGAAAATCTCCAATGACATGCGCTTTTCCTGACCAATTCACTCATTCACACATCATATTTAACCGGGTTTCTAAATCAATCAGTTTTCTGAGTTTAAACAAGACGTGGTTCCCCCAGTGGGCTAGACTGGGCTAAAATGAGCCTGTGAGATGTGTGTGGTGGGAATCCAGCGGTTGGTATGGAATGTGGTGTGAATTGGGCCATTATATTAAGCCATAATTTGATTTGACTGTTCACTTAAAGACAGCAACCCATTTGGCCCACCACCCAGACCTTCAAGGCTTTCTAGTCCAGCCCCCTGCTCAAGAAGGAGACCCCATACCATTTCAGACAAATGATTTCCCAATCTCTTCCTTAAAACCTCCACTGTTGAAGCACCAACAATTTCTGGAGGCAAATTGTTCTATTGATTATTGTTCTCATTGTCAGGAAATTTCTCCTTACTTCTAGGTTGCTTCTCTCTTTGGTTAGTTTCCATCCATTGCCCTCAGGTGCTTTGGAGAATAGGTTGACCCTCCCCCCCTCTTCTTTGTGCCAGCCCCTGAGATATTGGAGCACTGCTATCATGTCACCCATCGTCCTTCTCTTCATTAAACTACTAGACATACCCAATTCCTGCAACCGTTCTGCATATATTTTAGCCTCCAGTCCCCTGATCATCTTTGTTGCACTTCTCTGAGCTCTTTCTAGAGTCTCAACATCTTTTTTACATCGTGGTGACCAAAACTGGAGGCTGTATTCCAAGTGTGGCCTTATCAAGACATTGTAAAGTGATATTAACACTTCACGCAATCTTGATTCTCTCACTCTGTTAATGCCGCCCAGCACTGCAGGCATTGCTAAATTAGTATGTTCCAGGCATTCACATCAGATCCCCTAACCAAACAGGGGTTGCATCAAATGGGGAGAATGCTACAGCTAGTCCTCAGCTTACAACCATTTGTTTAGCAACCAAACTTGCAATGAAACTGGAAAAAAATTGACTTACGACTGGGTGACTTGCACTTACGACTGTTGCAGCGTCCTCATGGTTATGTGATCAGAATTTGGGTGCTCGGCAACTGGTATGTATTTACAACGGCTGCAACATCCCAGGTTATGCAGTCGCCATTTATGACTTTCCCAGTTGCCTTCTGACACGCAAAGTCAGTGGGGGCAGATAGATTCACTTAACAACCACGTGATTCACTTAACAACTATGACAAAAATAGGTTATAAAATCAGGCACGCCTCACTTAGCAAGCTCCTTGCTTAGCGATTCTGTTGTAAGTTAAGGATTACCTGTTTTCCTTGCCTTATTACTCTGATTAAGAATAAGAGTAACAACCGAAAGGCTTTTGCCAGTTTTCTAGTTCTATGTTATGTCCAAAATTCTTAGCCCATGTTATCATTGTTTGGTGATAAAATATTAAGCATTGGTTATACTTGGACAACGTTAGCAGCCGCTGACGAAAGCTTAGTGTCTAATAAAGTTTTTTAGTCTCGGAGATCAGCGTTTTAGTAGTTTTCTATTATATATATATAAGAATAAGAGTAATAACCCAAGGGAAAATTAGTATTTTCTTTCCCCCAGCCCATCAAAAGCACAAATCTTCCCTCACGCCCCAAAACCTGGGGACATTATTTGTTTCCAAACCTCCACGCAAAATCCAAACAAGCATGTAATACCATGTGCATTGTTTAGTTACGCTAAATGAGCATTTTATCCCTCGCATTTTGTGTTTAAAAACAAAACAAAAAACCAAATCACAAGAGAACAGATAAGATGAAATCTGGCAGGGTCAATGTGGACCGCTGGGATGGAGCCTCTGACCTGGGTTCAAGGCTGAATCCAAGAAATTCAACAACAGCAGAGCAGTAAAATGTGGCATTGCCAAAACACCACCAGGATGAGAAAACATTGCAAGATCTGAACCAATGTCGGACAGCGGCCGGGAGGTGGACAGGATTTAAACTCCGGGGCCTGTCCTTTGTCGGGCATCGCGGTGGCAGCCATTTTCCAAAACAGAGTTGCAAAAGGCTCAGTGCAATTTCTGGCATGTTTATGTGATAAACCTGAAGTTCAGCTAGTCCTCGGCTAACAACAGTTCATTTAGCGGCTGTCTGAAGTTACAAGAGCGCTGAATAAAGGGGTTTATGATTATTTTCCACATGACAACTGGAGCATTCCCCCGTGGTCACATGATCCAAATTGGGATGCTTGGCTCATATTTATGATTGCAGGCTCTTGGGGTCAAATGATCACCTTCTGTGATCTTCTGACCAGCAAAATCAATGGGGCAGCCAGATTCATTTAGCAACCGTGTTACTCACTTAACAACTGCAATGATTCACTTAACAACCGTGGCAAGAATGGTCACAAAACAGGGAAATGCTCACTTAACAAACATCTTGCTTAGCGCTGGAAGCTTTGCGTGGTCCTAAGGACTACCTGTGTATGTCGTGTAATTAGGAAGACCTGGGAATTCTTAGCAAAGCCAAACTGGATTTTCTTGGGTTTTTCTTTAAAAATGTCAGAACTGAAGAAGTTTCTTGGATGAGAAGTAAAACACTGTCAAAGAACAAAACCCCAAGAAAGTCTTTTTGCAGGGGGTTGGACTAGAAGACCTCCAAGGTCCCTTCCAACTCTGTTATTCTATTGTATTCTAGTGCTAAAACCGCACATATCTTCTATTTGTAAAAATATCCTGAGGATACATCATGAGAGTACAGGTTGAGCAATTGCTATATATTTTACTACAGGTTATTTTATTGTTAAGAACAATAATTTTATTTATATGTAACACTTCTTTCCAAAATAAGTCCTCCATTCTTCTATCTTGGATGCTACGCGAAAATCTTCAAAGACTATATTGATTCTATTCTATATTCTACTCTACTCTACTCCTTCGTATGGGACACTTCCATTGTTGTTTCACGCTTGCCATTTGGTTAGCTTCATTTTCTAATTCATTATTCCGTCTTTGGACATATAATTTAACCACAATTAAGCCCCACATTTCCATTGCTAGGCAAGACAGTTGTCAAGTGAATTGTGCCGCATTTTAGACCTTTCTTGCCACAGTTGTTAAGTGAATCACTGCAGCTGTTAAGTTAGTAACACGGTTGTTAAGTGGATCTGGCTTCCCCCATTGACTGTGCTTGTCAGAAGGTTGCAGAAGGGGATCACATGACCCGGGGGATGCTGGCACTGTCATAAATATGAGCCAGTTGCCAAACGTCTGAACTTTGATCACATAAGCATGGGGAGGCTGCAACGGTTGTAAGTGTGAAAAAGGATCTCACTTTTTCCCAGTGCTGTTGTTAAATGTCTATGGAGATTCTTAGCCATCCAGGTCAGGGTTGTCCCAAAAGTGCTTTTTCCCCCAGGAGACAAAACTGGATTTCCTTGTTTTTTCTTTGAAGACGTTTCGCTTCTCACCCAAGAAGCTTCTTCAGCTCTGACTGGAGGGCGGAGAATGGAAAGATTTATACTCCTGGCAGACAGCTGGACATTTGCATCCTTTTAGAGAGTCGTTGAAGCTATCTGGAGGTTAATCTGTGTCCTCGGGGTCAGGAGTATGAACGGATTTCCAAAAAACATGACCTTGGATGACTGAGAATCTCCACAGACACTGTTCTGTACCAGCCTGCTACCGGCCTTGCAGAAAGGCAACCCCTGTACAAACGGCAGAGGCTGGAGAGCGTCTGAGGCTGGAAGGCGTCTGCCAAGATTTATTACACAAACAATAGAACAAGAAACAAAATACCGGAACTTTGATCCTCAAACGGAGCGGTTGCTTTCAGCAACCAGCCCTTCCCCAAACACTCCCTTTATTAGAGTTCAGGGCGTGGCCTCCCTGTGCCTCCTTCCGAGGAGTCCCACAGCCTTTCTCTGCTTGTTCCTGCTTGACTGCCTCCTGCGTCGGGCGTCCTTGAACAGGGCCAGCTGTGGGTCATCATCATCCGCACTGTCGGGCTCGCGTAGCTGAGAAGAGGGCCCTGGCTGGGGGCTCTGCGAAGCCTCCAAGCCATCATCAGCAAGTTCGTCTTCAACACCCTCCTCCTCCCCCTCGTCTGAGTCATCCGAGACATCCGAGCCGGCTGCCGGACCCACAGGCTGGCCCTGAATCACAACAGACATTTAGCTCTGCACTTTGGGACGAACCCCCTTCAAATGGTGCAGGGGTATGAACAGATTTCCAGAAAACGTTGTAGACCACAGGAACCATTTGTGCTTCAGTTTGGGATGCAGGCAACACGGATGCATCCCAGTGGCCTGTCTTCACTGTCTTCAATAGTGAAGGGACACAGGGCAGAAAACATCCTGCAACTAAGAAGGCTCCACACATATTTGCACCACTCAGGTGACCACGAGGACATAGATAAACCTCCAGGTGGCCTCAGCGACTCTCTCAAAGAATGCAAACGACCCGTTGTCTGCAAGGAATATAAATCCTTCAGTTCCCCACCATCCAGTCAGAGCTGAAGAAGCTCCTTGGATGAGAAGCGAAACGTCTTCAAGGAAAAACACACAAGAAAGTCCAGTTTTGTCTCCTGGGGAAAAAAAGCCCCTTTGGGACAGTGCTGTTGTTACTTTGAACGGTCACTGGTCCTTTGCATTGAAAATAAAGTCTCCTTCACTCATGATGATGTCGTGGAGGCAACAGTAGAAAAGGAACTTCTAGGATTTATTTATCTTTGACATTTCAGACCGACTTAGAACCCTGAGATTTCCTAGGGGGTCTCCCATTCAAATCCTGTTGTTGTTGTTAGTTGCGAAGTCATGTCCGACCCATCGCGACCCTATGGACAACGTTCCTCCAGGCTTTCCTGTCCTCTACCATCTTCTGGAGTCCATTTAAGCTCGCGCCTACTGCTTCAGTGACTCCATCCAGCCACCTCATTCTCTGTCGTCCCCTTCTTCTATTGCCCTCAATCTTTCCCAGCATTAGGCTCTTCTCCAGTGAGTCCTTCCTTCTCATTAGGTGGCCAAAGTATTTGAGTTTCAACTTCAGGATCTGGCCTTCTAAAGAGCAGTCAGGGTTGATCTCCTCTAGGACTGACCGGTTTGATCGCCTTGCAGTCCAAGTGACTCGCAGGAGTCTTCTCCAGCACCAGAGTTCAAAGGCCTCAATTCTTTGGCGCTCAGCCTTTCTTATGGTCCAACTTTCACTGCCATACATTGCAACTGGGAAGACCATAGCCTTGACTATACGCACATTCAAATCCTAACCAGGTCCAATTCTGCTTTGCCGTTTGAGATCAGCCCAGATTTGCTAACTGTTGCATTTGATAGAAAAGAAACGCCCCCCCTTTGGACAAGCCGAAATAAAGGGGGGAATCTCCCTCTTTCCTTAGTGAGTTGTCAACTTTTTGGTCAGTATCACAAGCGCAGCTTATACATTAATCTCTTCAGTCAGTTTCCCAATGGCAGGACGCAACACAGCACTCTTAACCAGGGCGAGGAGAAAAAACAATGGTTGCATTTGCAAGAGATGCTAAACTTGGTTAGGTTGACCTCACTTGGTTTGTCTCTGGCTTAGGGTGGTGCGTGTGAAGCCTGCCCATTGAGCTAGATTGTGCTTAATTTTAATTTAATTTATTATCATTTCTATACCGCCCTTCTCCCGAAGGACTCAGGGCGGTGTACAGGGCAAGAATAAAACACAGAAATTTACAAAAATTAAAAGATAATTAAATGCATGCCCGATTAAAATACAATTGATACATAGTAAAAACCCCAATAAGAATGATAAAAAACCCCACCAATCCCCCCTCAGGCCAGGCCGGCTTGCTCGAACAAGTATGTTTTCAGATCGCGGCGAAAGGAGCGCAGATCGGGCGCTGTCCGGAGCTCAACCGGTAACTGGTTCCATAGCTCCGGGGCGCCCACAGAGAAGGATCTCCCCCTGGGGGCCACCAGACGGCATTCTCTGACCGGTGGCACCCTGAGGAGGCCCTCTCTGTGGGAACGCACAGGGCGCAGGGAGCTTGATGCCGGCAGCAGATGTTCCCTGAGGTACTCCGGTCCCATGCCATGGAGGGCTTTGAACACCATTACTAGCACCTTGAATCTCACCCGGAAGACAACTGGCAACCAATGCAGCTCACGGAGCAGAGGTGTCACGTGGGAGTATCGGGAAACTCCCAACACAACTCTCGCGGCTGCATTCTGTACCAGTTGGAGCCTCCGGGTGGTCCTCAAGGGAAGCCCCATGTAGAGGGCGTTGCAGTAGTCTAGACGAGAGGTCACGAGCGCGTGAGTGACCGTGCATAAATCATCCCGGCTTAGATAGGGCCGCAACTGGCGCACCAGGCGAACCTGGGCGAAAGCCCCCCTAGTCACGGCCACCATGTGATCTTCCAAGGTAAGCCGCGAATCTAGGAGGACTCCCAAGTTGCGAGCCCTATCTACGGGGGGTAATAATTCAATGGGCCTTGCACAAATCTCGAAAATGGTGTAAAATGGAAAATGGTTTGGCAAGGGAGAATGCAGCCGAAGCTTGTTGAAAAAGGAATAGACTTATTTTTCTGTTGATTTGGTTTATTTTTAGTCACTAGTGGATGCCAAATCGTGGACTTTCTAGACACCAAAACATTGTTAGTAAATTAGCGGGTCTGAAAGGGCACTGTATTAAATACATGATTAAAAGTGAATCATATACATACAGACATACCCCCTGAATGGCCACTACAAGCCATGATGAGACCAGAGATATAATTGTGTCTTGAATCAGATAGCTACGATTGGAGTTTATTATAAGGCCTGCTGTTACTGTCTCTTGTCTGACCTTGTGGTTCTCTGACTTGCTAGCCTATGTGAGTTTTAAAGTTGCTTTTCAGGTTCTTTTTCTTCTGGATATTTTATCTGGGTAATTGGGATATTAGTTTGGATATCTTACTTTGGGCAGCGGGTTGGACTAGAAGACCTCCAAGGTCCCTTCTAGCCCAACGCTTCTATGATCTTCTTGTACTAGTTCTGCCATTTTGGTTCTTTTATGGTTCCCTTTTTGTGCAAATCTCCCCAACTTGTAGGCCTATTCGGAAACCAATTTCATACCATACTTTGCTTTGGTTTGCGCCTGGGTCTCACAAACCGTGGGCAACTTGACCAGCATGGATCCCAACTCCTGTATTTGGCTGGATGCCTTCATTTTCCTCCCCCTCCCCTTCCCATATCTTGCCTCCCCCTCCCTCGCTCGCTCGCTCCCTCCCTCTCTCCCGCTTTTGCACGCCTCTCAAACCCAATTCATTTTTGCTCTTTTCAAGCGCTCTGAAACAAAACGGCTCAATTAGTTTGGCTTCTGCAAACTGGGGCTGCCACCGCTTCCTAATGCCTTCATTTTACGGTGCCAGCGGGGGTGAGGAGCACATGGAGGAGGGGAGGAGCTGGAGGGAGGGGGCTGAGGAGAACTCAGCAGCTTTTACCCATCCCTGGCAGAGATGGTGCATTTCGCCTTGGAAAGAGAGGGGAGCCAGCCTCAAGAGGAGATGGCGCTCGGCTCGTGCACCCATTGCATTATCTGGTGGCCATAAACTGCAGGAAGGCCTCAACTTACAACGGCTTACTTTGCACTTACGACCGTGGCAGGATCCCCATGGTCACGTGATCAAAATTCGGACGGTTGGCAACTCATATTTATGACGGTTGCAATGTCCTGAGGTCATGTGATCACGTGGGCGCTCCATCACTGGAGATTTTTAAGAAGAGACTAGACATTCACCTGTCTGAGATGGTATAGGTTCTCCTGCTTGAGCAAGGGGCTGGACTAGAAGACCTCCAAGGTCCCTTCCAGCTCTATTCTATTCTATTCTATTCTATTCTATTCTATTCTATTCTATTCTATTCTATTCTATTCTACTCTACTCTACTCTACTCTACTCTACTCTACTCTACTCTACTCTACTCTACTCTATTCTATTCTATTCTATTCTATTCTATTCTATTCTATTCTATTCTATTCTATTCTATTCTATTCTATTCTATTCTATTCTATTCTATTCTATTCCTTTGGCGACCTTCTGACAAGCAAAGTCAAAAGGGGATTCACTTAAGTCTGGGAGAACCTTTTCCAACAAACCAATTTTTTATTCAAGAGCAGAAGCTGACCTGAAAAATAGTTTGTTTGCTGGAAAAATTTTTTATGGCATTAGGTAGTCTAGAAAGTTAGTCCCTGACTGTTTCTGATTATAAGGTAACGCATTTATTTTATTTTTATTTTTATTTTTATTCCATTTATATCCCGCCCTTCTCCGAAGACTCAGGGCGGCTTACAAGCTTAGCAGTAGCCTTCATTCTATGTATATGCCTGCTTATTAGGGCTTTCACACCCTCCCCCAAGCGGCATTATTACAAATTCAGCTTAATTGCCCCCAACAAACTGGGTCCTCATTTTACCTACCTCGGAAGGATGGAAGGCTGAGTCAACCTTGAGCCTGGTGGGATGTGAACCTGCACTAATTGCAGGCAGCTGGTGTTACTTAAGGAGGCATTAGCCCACTGCTCCACCAAGGCCTATTAGGCCTATATAGAATAGAATAGAATAGAATAGAATAGAATAGAATAGAATAGAATAGAATAGAATAGAATAGAATAGAATAGAATAGAATAGAATAGAATTCTTTATTGGCCAGGTGTGGTTGGACGCACAAGGAATTTGTTTCGGGTGCATAAGCTCTCAGTGTACATACAAGTAATAGTGGTAATCAGGATCACATACAACATGAAAATACATTCATCATAAATTGTGAAATACAACACTTCACCATAAACCATAAGATGCTGGCTCAGGAATTCTGGGAGTTGAAGTCCATGAGTCATAAAAGAGCCGAGGTTGCCTACCCTTGGCCTAGACCAGGGGTAGGGAACCTGGGCTCTTTTATGACTTGTGGACTTCAATACTGACTCAGGAATTCTGGGAGTTGAAGTTCACAAGTCATAAAAGAGCCAAGGGTCCTTACCCCTGGCCTAGACCTACCTAGGTCCTTCAACGATTTGTCATGCAATTTAGCATCCAGACCCTTTACCACCTTTGTTGCTCTCCTCTGCACACTTTCCAGGCTCTCGAAATCTTCTGAAACTTGACACCCCAGGAAAAAAAAAAGTTGAGTTGTGCTGTTCTTTTTTTGTAACGTGGTTACCAGAACTGGACACAGTATTCCACGTGTGGTTTCGCCAGCATGGTGTAAAGCGGTACTATCCCTTCTTGCTGTCCCTATGTTGAGGCAGCCCAGGATTGCATTGGCCTTTTTGGCAGCTGCAGTACACTGCTGGCTCATACTTAAGTGCTGGTCCATTTAGGACACCTAGATCCGTCTCACAGCTGCTACTGTTGAGTCAGGTACTGTCTCTCCTCTCCCTGTGCATTCGGTTTTTTTTCCCCCTGTCTTAAGTGCAGGGCCATATTTTCCTCACCACTGAACTGCATGTTGTTGGATAGGGCCCAATGCTGAAGCGTACCCAGATTGGGAAACACTTAGGGGTCTCTTTGGGCAGTGGGATCTCAAAAACAATTCAAGCTGGCAGCCAGAACCGCGCGCTCAAAACTTTCTCCTATGCTTCACTTAACAATCACCTTGCTTAGGAGCAGAAAATCTGGTTCCAATTATAATCATAAGTTGAGGACTGCTTGAAAGGGATGCTTTCTTTCTGGCTAGTGACATTTGGTCGTAGAGGACAAAAATCAATTAGGAGATTTCTAGTACTGTATATTATCAAGACGAAAAAAAAGCACGTTTGCCAGTATTATCCCTGTGGCAGGATACTGATTGGCAGCCAGGAAACAAATATTACGCCAGGAGAGTTTTTTGCCAGTTTAGAACAGCTGTTTCAACTTGGCTTGAATGGTGTCACAACGCTTCAAGTTTGTTATAATAAAGAATCTTAAGAGTGAGTTGATTATTCCTTCTTCTATATGTTTTGGGTTCACACAGCTCGCTAATTTAAATGAAAGCAGCAGTGAGGATTTTGCAGCACAGTGTATTGCGCAGCCCAGCCATAGTCTTAGCATGTTGTCATCCCATTAAGCCATTACATGATTCATTTATTTGGGAACAGTGTGCTACATGAACACAGTAATTGTATTGTCTTAACCTGGGAATTTTTGAAGAGTTCTTGCAATGCACGGGAAAGTCTTCCGAAACTTGACACCCCAGGAAAAAAAGTTGAGCCGTGTTGTTCTTGTTCTGTTTAATATTATCATAATTTGATATTGTTCACTTAGTTTTTGACAACTGCAATAGATCCTTAGCCACAAATAGAGAATAACTTGGCGACCTTTGCATATCTGGGATTGTTGCTTGTAGCTGCTCCAGAGAAATCAGCTGCCTTCGTTTTTTTTTCCACGGATTTTCTGGCATGGACTTTTTTTTTTTTACGATGAACATGATGAATTTCTTTAGAGTGTGGGTACCGTATCCCCATGTTGGATAACCAGCTGGTGCAGTCACAGTTCCACACAATAAACATAGACCCCAGCTAGCACCTCCTGTTAGGCTAGCCTTCCGAGCACAGTCAGTCACAATCTAACAATCAATTATGCTGAGTAGCAATTAGTGAAGGCACTGATGAGGATCCCTGTTAATTAAGAATTGATTGGCTCCCAAGCAGGATCCTTGGGAGAGCCTGACTCTGCCAAAGGAGGATGCCACTACTAGAGAAATATTTCTGGATCAACTTTACCTGCCTTCAGCCAAAGCTGCTTAGATCGGAGAAACCCAGTTGGTCTTCCCTGAACGCAGGTAGAAATGAGCTGCTCACATTACCAGGGGCAGAATACAGAATAACAAGAGTTGGAAGGGACCTTAGAGGCCTTCTAGTCCAACCCCCTGCTCAAGCAGGAAACCATATGCCATTTTAGAGAAGTGACTGTCTTCTAGTCTCTTCTTGAAAAAACTTCCAGTGTTGGAGCATTCACAACTTCTGGAGCTAAGTTGTCCCACCGATTAATTGTTTTCCCTGTTAGGAAGTTTCTCCTTAGTTCCAGGTTGCTTCTCTCCTTGATTAGTTTCCATCCGTTGCTTCTTGTCCTGCCTTCTGGTGCTTTGTAAGATAGGTTGACCACCCCCCCTCTTCTTTGTGGCAGCCCCTCAAATACTGGAAGACTGCTATCATGTCCCCCCTAGTTCTTCTTTACACTAGACGAGACATACCCAATTCCTGCAGCCGTTCTTTATGCTTTAGCCTTCAGCCTCCCCCAATCATAAAACATAACATGAATAAAATAACAAAATATGATGTTGTCAAGAGAGTCTTCTGTTCCCTCCAGCAAGATTTCTTCTTGTTTTGTTTCGGTTTGTGTGTGGGTTTCCGAACTTGTATCACTCAGACGTTTCCTCAAAGGAGGGAATGTCGCTGCTTAACATTAATTGACAGGTCAGCCAAGAAAGCAAATAAATGGGTCATAGAAGAAATAGCAATAGCACTTAGATTTATTTATATATTGCCCCTTGGTGCAAATAAATCAAAATTCTCACACAAATGAATAGACTCAACTTTTTTTGTTGTTGCCACACTATATAGGAAAAAAAAATGTCGAGACTCTCAAAAGAGTGCAGAAAAGAGCAACCAAGAGGATTAGGGGACCGGAGGCTAAAACCTATGAAGAACGGTTGCGGGAATTAGATACGTCTAGTTCAGGGGTAGGCAACCTCGGCTCTTTTATGACTCATGGACTTCAACTCCCAGAATTCCTGAGTCAGCTATGCTGACTCAGGAATTCTGGGAGTTGAAGTCCATGAGTCATAAAAGAACCGAGGTTGCCTACCCCTGGTCTAGTTTAATGAAAAGAAGGACTAAGGGCGACATGATAGCAGTCTTCCAATATCTGAGGGGATGCCACAAAGAAGAAGTGGGGGGGTCAGCCTATTTTCTTAATCTTTCTTCGGGCCCAACATGGCCTCTTTGCTATTCTTTAGAGCAGTGTTTCTCAACCCCAACAATTTTAAGACGTGTGGACTTCAACTCCCAGAATCCCCCTGCCAGCATTTTGCTGGCTGGGGAATTCTGGCAGCTGAAGCCCGCACATAAAATGCTGGCTGGGGAATTCTGGGAGCTGAAGTCCATACGTCTTAAAATGGCTGGGGTTGAGAAACAGCGTACTGAAGCCTGTTTACCTGCTCTTGGGTGGTATCCCTCTGCAGGGCCAGACAGATGCTCCAGTATCTGGAGAATATCATTCTGTCTCCTCCATCTTGCTTGTTTCTCAGACCATGGTGAGATTTGATGCCTCCCCACATAAATCACCAAGCTGGGATTAAGGGATTGAGACAGAAGATCTGAAGCAGACAAAAGGCTTGCTGGACTTGGACAGAAGCGCAAAAGTCTCTTCTGCCTGGCAGGGGATCAATTTATCTTGGCAAAACTTATCCTTCGTGAACAATTGGCGAGATTTCTGTCCGGTCCCAGCGTAGACTTCTTAGGCCAACGGTGCTTGGGAAATAAGAAAGGAGAAACTCAAGCTGTCTAAAATGTTGGTAAAATATTACGAGGACCTAATAATCGGGAGGAGCAGAAAAGGCTCACACCGTCCCAGTGGAAGACAACGGCAAACCACATCTGCTTCGTTCTCAAGAAAACTGCACAGATGTGTGCATGAAATCACTAGGAGTTCAGCTCGGTTCCCGGGAGATTCTCTCTTTATTTGGGGTGGGTGGGGGGGAAGTAAAGACGATAATGGGGGGGGGGAGGTGCGTTGGATCTTGTGTTTCCTGCACTTCTGCGCAACTGCAGCAAAGCAACTGGTGTTCTCTCCAGCCTTCTTCAGACAACCCATTTAAGCCCATCATGTCAAGATCTCTCAGCTGATTCATGCAATATGCCAAATTAGGTTACAAGGAGTCAAATCAACCCATTGGAACAGCTTGCCACAAGAAATCGTGGGTGCTCCATCACTAGAGATTTTTAAGAAGAGACTAGACATTCACCTGTCTGAGCCAGTATAGGTTTCAGCTCTATTCTATTCTAGTCCCCA
This sequence comes from Vipera berus, assembly GCF_964194415.1. Taxonomy (NCBI): domain Eukaryota; kingdom Metazoa; phylum Chordata; class Lepidosauria; order Squamata; family Viperidae; genus Vipera; species Vipera berus. Next base: position 8,138,399 of record NC_138207.1, read on the forward strand.
ATTTACAACCATAATTGAGTCTTCATGATTGTCATTAAGTGGGTCACCCCATGAAGGGCCCCCAATTTAACAAAGATTTTTGTACAGTCATGAAACAAACACGATGGTCATATAGCAAATGCGGTGGTCGTAAACCGAACACCCCTGCCGTTAAGCAAACCCATTGTCTGTTATAGGGGGGTGCTTTTTTGCCGGAAACTGGTGATGAATTTTTATCACATGACCAGGGACGTGCTGCAATGGATGTAAGTGTAAAAACGGCTCATTTAGTGCTGTTGTGACTTCGAACGGTCCCTAAATGAATGGCAATAAGTTAAGGACTATCTGAACAGCTGCCAGGTTGTCAGGATAATAATTTAATAGCTAAACAGTTTATGTAATGATGTAATGTAATGTAAGGTGGATGATGCAATAATAGGAATGACTCAGCAGGTGTGTGTATCCCTTTAAGAGTCTGAGTATAAAAGGGAAGGCTTTGCTGGTATTTCTCTCTAGTCCATTCCCTGCTGTAATTGCTGTGTATTGGAGTTGGCTGTATTACCACGTGTGTGTATTTTATTTCTAGTGTATATTTGTAGATAGTGTAATATAAACCACCTTTTAATACAGACCACTGTTTACTGTATTTACTCCTGGATTACCTCAGCCAGTGGTGGGATTCAAATATGTGTGGATGCTGCTTCCGGAAGGCCATTCTGGGCCTGGGCAACAAAAAATTAGCTACCGGTTCTGCCGAAGTGGTGCGATCTGGCTGAATCCCACCACTGACTTCAGCGCAATAAGACTGTCCATCCTCTGACACAGGTCTTTAACTAAGCACAGCTGCCTGAGCAAAGCTAACCAGTGTTGGTTGCAAGAAAATGACCTGGGAAGACATAAAGTTATCTGGTATCCACAAGAGTGGTGATTATCTGTAGGTGTGAGATGAGGGTGAAGGTTGATTCTCTGAGCTTGTGGGTTGGTTTCTGATTGTTTCATTACCAGGCTAGGTGACATCTTCACCGGAGTTTAGGAGATGTCAGTGTCGGTGTTCTTCTGTCTATAAGGGGCTCAGGTGTCGGTGTGTCGAGTGAGGGTCTTGTGATGGGTCTTGTGATGGGTCAGGTGTGAATCATCAGTGAGAGGCTGGTGATGGGTCTTGTGATGGGGAGGTTACCTCAGGTCAGGATCATTGGGAGGTGAACTGCTGGAGGGGGGGGGGCTTGCATGGGCTGGTTGAGGGTTGGTGCTGTCTCCGGTTGGCTATGTGGTTGATTTGGATTATGAGGGTTCTGTAGGCTGTTTTAGGTCGATGTGTCTGTGGATGGAATTGTGGAGTTCCAGGCTTTGATGAACCACAAGCCTGGCGGGTGTTAGTGTGGCCGATGATTTTAGTAAAATCAAGACTTGACACACACACACCTGAAGCCCTTATAAAAGTGTTGTGATTCAGGGTCAGCCTGTGGGTTCGGCAGTTGGGTCGGACGACTCAGAGGAGGAGGAGGGGGGTGTTGAAGAGCTTGCTGAGAATAATATTGAGGCTCCACAGAGCCCTCAGCCAGGCCCCTCCCACCTGGTCACGACAGAGACCCAGCTGTGTGAGCCTGACAGCGTGGATGAAGATGACCCACAGCTGCCCTGTTCAAGGACGCCCGACGCAGGAGGCAGTCAATCAGGAGTAAACAGAGGAAGGCAATGGGGCACCTCGGAAGGAGGCAGAGAGAAGCCACGCCCTGAACTGTATAAAAGGGGAATGCGTGGGAGGGCTGGTTTGCTGAAGGCAACCGCTTGAAAAGCTCCTGTTTCATGGTTCGTGTTTGCTCTCTTTGCTCTGTGTTTTTATGTTAATAAATTTGGCAGGCTTAATTCCAGCCTCTTGCCTTCTTGTAAAAGGGGTTGTCCCTGCCTTTTCTGCAGGGCCGGTAGCAGGCTGGTACAGAACAAAAAGGAAGAACACTGGCCAAAGAGAGAAGCAACCAGAAATTAAGGAGAAAGTTCCTAACAGTGAGGACAGTTAACCAGTGGAACAGCCTGCCTCTAGAAATCGTGGGCGCTCCATCACGGGAGGTTTTTTAAGAAGAAACTGGTCAGTCACTTGTCTGAAATGATATAGGTTCTCAGGCTCAAGCAGGGGGCTGGACTGGAAGACCTCCAAGGTCCCTTCCAGCTCCATTTCTATTCTACTCTTAAGTGACCACTGACATCCCCTAAGCTCTGCTGAAGATGTTACCCAGCCTGGTAACGAAACGTTCAGAAACCAGCCCACAAGCTCGGGGAGCGAAACTTCGCCCCTTACCTGGTGTCGCTATTCAGAGTGAAACCACTTCTGTCAGTCTTTCTCTCGCCTGCCAAGAAAAGCCGTGGGAAAGGGCAGTCACTTTGCAGCAATTTCACCCAGATCAATGAACGTCCTCTCACTAACGTGCAACCTCAAGGGTGCCCGTGCAGGAAACCCCTCATGAAGGTTAAGCAGGGTTTACGTTTATGCAAATAACGTGCTGTTAAATTTGGGTCCGACACCAAACCAAGGCATAGAGAAAAGGGCCAGTGAGGCTGAGCTTAACACGGAGACAGCCATCTATGTTTTTCCCAAAGCTGTGTGGCTTTATGATTCCACAGCAAGCTGAATCCGGCTACAAAGTCAAGCATCTTCTGGGTCTACCTCATTGTTTTTCAAGCTTGACAATTTTAAGAGATATAGTAGTAGTAGTAGTAGTAATAACAGCAACAACGACAACTGGAGAAGATAACAAAATACAAACACCTACAAATAGAAATAGAAAGACTGTGGCAAAGGCAAGAAATGGTAGTACCAATAGTAAGAGGCACCTTGGGTACAATCCCAAAACAACCGGAGTACCACTTGGACAGCATTGGCATTGACAAATTTGCCATCAGTCAACTGCAAAAGGCGGCCTTACTAGGAACTGCTTCCATCCTGCGATGAGATCTGTAATACCATCAGACATCCCCATCTGCCTATCCCAGGTCCTTGGTAAGGACTTGATAGGTAGACAAAAATGCCAAATCCAGACTGAACATCTGGCTGACTGTGCCATTATTATTATTATTATTATTATTATTATTATTATTATTATTATTATTATTATTATTATTATTATTATTATTATTATTATTATTATTTAATGATATAATAATAATAATAAAGTTGGAAGGGACCTTGGAGGCCATCTAGTCCAACCCCCTGCTCAGGCGGCAAACCCTACACCATTTCAGACAAATGGCTGTCCAGTCCCGTCTTAAAAACTTCCAGTGTTGGAGCATTCACAGCTTCTGGAGGCAGGTTGTTCCACTGGTTAATTATATAGTTAGTCCTTGTCTTACAACCATTCGTTTAGTGATCAAAGTTGCGACGGCAGTGAAGAAAGTGACCAGTTTTTACACATTGGACAGTTACAGCGTCCCCATGGTCAGGTGATCAAAATCTGGATGCTTGACAATCGGTTCATGTTTAGATAAGATAACCTTTATTCTCATTTTTTTACTGTGGGCACAACGGCACACGTAAAAAAATGAAATTTAGCTGTCCACTCTCAAAGTGAAACACATACATGACACACATCTAAACATACTATATACAACATATGTATAGACCTACTCCCCTACATATACACAACAAATAAATATTAAACACTGTCCATCTTGAATATATAATGGAAGGAGGAAACTTGAGAGTTCACAAGGTTAATACTGTATGGACTGAAACTATGGCTGAATCTGGATGTTCTGCTTTGGATACCACGAAGCCTCCTTCCAGAAGGTAACAAGGAAGAGACTATTTGTGATCATTGCAGTGTCATGTGATCACCTTTTGTGACCCTCTGACAAGAAGAGTCAATGGGAAAGCCAGATTCAGTCAACAACCATGTTACTAACTGAACAACTGCAGTGGTTCACTTAACAAATGGGGCAAGAAAGATTGTAAAAATGGGGCAAAATTTATGTAACACCTGTCTTGCTTAGCAAAGGAAATTCTGGACTCCATTGTGGTCATAAGTCAAGGACTACCTATAGCACTTAGTATTAACAATAGCACTTAGACTTATATACCGCTTCACAGTGCTTTACAGCCCCTCTCTAAGCGGTTTACAGAACAGAGTCAGCATATTTGCCTCCTGCAACAATCTGGATCCTCATTTTACCGACCTCGGAAGGATGGAAGGCTGAGTCAACCTTGAGCCGGTCAGAATCAAACTGCTGGCAGTCGGCAGAGTTAGCCTGCAATACCGCACTCTAGCCACTGCACCACCACGGCTCAGTGGTTATAGACTTGAACTCCCAGAATTTCCCAGCCAGAAACCCAGAATTCTGGAACCAGCAATTCCCAGCTCAGCCAGGAGTTGAAGCCCACCCCACTTAAAGTTGCCAAGTTTGAAAAAAAACAAAAAACATTGCTGCACTATATACGATAGGGAGAATCATAAGCTAACTCCCACTGGGGTTGTAAACCAAATTAAGATACAAAAAATACCCCGAGAAGGGTTCACGCCGGTAAGTTTTGCAAATTTTTTGTTTTTGGGAAACACAGCTGCAGATCTGTTACTGGGCCTGGTTAAGGACAGTCGATGAATTTGGAATTCATCTTTTGTTTCTCAGCTGGAGTTCAGTCGATGGCCTCTTAGAACAAATAATCCATAAATAATTACTGCATCAATTTGGTAGCATAAGCATGAAATCAGGAGGTTGATTGTCACCAAACAGAATCCTGAGGATGCGCAAACACAGATTTCTATTAATTATTAAATGTAGAGTTGGAAAATGGAACATCGATGCCCTTTCATACCCTCACCTCACTATTGCACTTCTCAGGGAGCAGCCGATGAACATAATCAAGAACATTTTTGGCGCTAGTCGCAACCGATACCCTATTTTTCACATTTGCCGTTATTACTTTGATCTTATTTTCAAAGGAGGGACCCTTTAAAGTCCCTTGCTAGCAAATGTTCCTTCCAAACTGGAGACATCGGTGGATTATATTAGCCCACACACTTGGCCTTTGCAAAAATAGGGAGAAATGTGCGTGGACCTTTTCAGGCCAAAGGCAGTGGGCCCAGGGCAAGAAAGATTAGATTAGAATAGAATAGAATAGAATAGAATAGAATAGAATAGAATAGAATAGAATAGAATAGAATAGAATAGAATAGAATAGAATAGAATAGAATAGAATAGAATAGAATAGAATAGAATATACAGTAGAAATAAGAACAGAACAGAGAAATAGGACTAGACTAGACTAGACTAGACTAGACTAGACTAGACTAGAATAGAATAGAATAGAATAGAATAGAATAGAATAGAATAGAATAGAATAGAATAGAATAGAATAGAATATAGAAATAAGAACAGAACAGAACAGAGAAATAGGACAAGAGTAGACTAGACTAGACTAGACTAGACTAGACTAGACTAGACTAGACTAGAATAGAATAGAATAGAATAGAATAGAATATAGAAATAAGAACAGAACAGAACAGAACAGAGAAATAGGACTAGAGTAGACTAGACTAGAAGAATAGACTAGAATAGAACAGAATAGAATAGAATAGAATAGAATAGAATAGAATAGAATAGAATAGAATAGAATAGAATAGAATAGAATAGAATAGAATAGAATAGAACAGAACAGAATATAGAAATAAGAAGAGAACAGAGAAATAGGACTAGACTAGACTAGACTAGACTAGAAGAATAGAATAGAATAGAATAGAATAGAATAGAATAGAATAGAATAGAATAGAATAGAATAGAATAGAATAGAATAGAATATAGAAATAAGAACAGAACAGAACAGAGAAATAGGACTAGACTAGACTAGACTAGAAGAATAGAACAGAACAGAACAGAACAGAATAGCATAGAATAGAATATAGAAATAAGAACAGAACAGAACAGAGAAATAGGACTAGACTAGACTAGACTAGAAGAATAGAATAGAATAGAATAGAATAGAATAGAATAGAATAGAATAGAATAGAATAGAATAGAATAGAATAGAATAGAATAGAATAGAAGAATATAGAAATAAGAACAGAACAGAACAGAACAGAGAAATAGGACTAGACTAGACTAGACTAGACTAGAAGAATAGAACAGAACAGAACAGAATAGCAGGAGAACCTTTACTTTCTCAGACAGGTGAATGTCTAGTCTCTTCTTAAAAATCTCCAATGATGCTAGACTAGATGCTAAACTCAGCACAAAAACTAAATCTGTTTTCATGTAATTGCCCTCTAGAGAGCCAGTTTGGTGTATTAGTTAAGGCAACAGGCTAAAAACTGAGAGTCAGTGAGTTTTGGTTCTGCTTTAGGCCCAAACCCAGTTGGGCATCCTTAAGCCAGTCATTCCCTCTCAGTCCTAAGAAGAAGGAGGGCAACGCAAACCACTTAAAAAAAAAAACCTTGCCAAGAAAACTCCAGGGACTTATCCAGGCAGTCATCAGGAATCAACACTACCCCCCACACCCATGCAAAACACGAAAACAAAAAACAAAACAAAACAAAATCAGCGTCTAATTTAACGTCAAGTTAATCAAAATTCAAGTATCTTTGATCATCTTACTTTTTTCTTTTAAAATTATATTTTTATCTCAAAGTGCATCCAAAGCTCCAGGGTGGAGCCTAGCTCTTTTGCAACTGCAAGGAGCCTTGTTTATAAGGGGCGGATCTCTCCAAATTGCAATATGAACAGCTCTACAAGCTGGAGGATTTTAAGAAGAGCTTGGACAGCCCTGTGTCTGAAATGGTAGAGGGTTCTCATGCTTGAGCAGGGGGGGGGGGGTTGGACTAGAAGACCTCCAAGGTCTCTTCCAATTCTGCTATTCCATTCTGCTTTCCAGCTGAACGATCTCCTTCTTCCCAGCATCAGATAACCAACTGAAAATGCAATTTAGACCTTGCAAACAACGGATTTCATGTCACTGTTCCCCACGAACACCTTCAAGTAACTGGAGTTGGCCCAGAGCCTCGTAACTGACTCTCCTCCTTGATGGACTTATGGATGCAACTTGTATGTGACTGTAGGTCAGGGGTCTTCAAACTTGGCAACTTTAAGACTTGTGGACTTGTGGACTTCAACTCCCAGAATTCCTCGGCCAGCCCTGAGGGAATTCTGGGAGTTGAAGTCCACAAGTCTTAAAGTTGCCAAGTTTGAAGACCACTGCTATAGATAGTCCTCAACTTACCACCGCAACCGTTCATCAAATTTCTGTTGCTAAGGGAGACGGTTGTTAAAGAGTGTTTTGCCCCATTTCACAACCTTTCTTGACAACACGGTCGTTAAACGAATCACTGCAGTTGTCAAATTAGTAACGCGGTTGTTAAGTGAATCTGGCTTCCCCATCGACTTCGCCTGTCAGAAGGTCGCAGAAGGGGGATCCCATGAGCCCCCAGGACACTGCAACGGTCACAAATGTGAACCAGTTTCCAAGCATCTGAATTTTGATCATGTGACCGTGGGGACGCAGAAATGGTCGTTAAGTGTGAAAAATGGCCATAACTCACTTTTCCCAGTGCCGTTATAACTTCGAACCATCACTAAACAAAAGGCTGTAAGTCAGGGACTACCTCTCTCTAGATGCCTTTTGCTTTCTCCATTTGCAGAGTCCTGCCAATGCCGCTTCCTTCTCCCAAGGAGAGACCCCAGGCCTGGCTTGTAATTCTCCAGCTTGTTTGCAAACTGCTTTGCTCCTTTCCAAAACAAACAGGGTCTCCTGGCTGCGTCCTCCTTCAACCAAGGCAGCTTGATTTACAGGGAGCGAGTCCTTCTGTCTGATGGCTCTGCTGTTGGGGAGCTTGGCCCAGGGAGAAGGAGTGGGGGGTGAGAGAGAGAGGAGAGATGGGAAGGGAAAGAGAGAAAGAGAGAGGGGTGGGGAAAGGGAGAGAGGGAGGGAGAGATGGGAAGAGAAAGAGAGAAAGAGAGAGAGGGGGGAAAGGAAGGGAGAGAGGGACAGAGGGAGAGAGGAGAGAGGGGAAGAGAAAGAGAGAGGGGTGGGGAAAGGGAGGGAGGGAGAGAGAGGAGAGATGGGAAGAGAAAGAGAGAAAGAGGGAGGGGGAAAGGGAGAGAGGGAGGGGGAGAGAGATAGGAAGAGAAAGAGAGAAAGAGAGAGAGGGGGGAAAGAAAGGGAGAGAGGGACAGAGGGAGAGAGGAGAGAGGGGAAGAGAAAGAGAGAGGGGTGGGGAGGGAGGGAGGGAGAGGACAAATGGGAAGAGAAAGAGAGAAAGAGAGAGGGGTGAAGGGAGGGAGAGAGAGGAGAGATGGGAAGAGAGAGAGAAAGAGAGAGGGGGGGAAAGGGAGGGAGGGAGAGAGAGAGGACATATGGGAAGAAAAAGAGAGAAAGAGAGAGGGGAAAACTAATCGGATGGATGGAAACTAGTCAAGGAGAGAAGCAACGTAGAACTAAAGAGAAACTTCCTGACAGTGAGGACAATTAACCAGTGGAACAACCTGCCTCCAGAAGTGGTGAATGCTCCAACACTGGAAGCTTTTAAGAAGAGACTGGACAACCATTTGTCTGAAATGGTATAGGGTTTCCTGCCTGAGCAGGGGGTTGGACTAGATGACCTCCAAGGTCCCTTCCAACTTATTATTATAAGGACTGTTGCAGCATCCCCATGGTTATGCGATCGAAATTTGAACGCTTGTGTTTAGGATGGCTGCAGTGTCCCGAGGTCACGTGATTGTGTCCTTCGGACGAAGCAAAGTCCGTGGGGAAGCCAGATCCACTTAGCAACCCATCTTACTAACTTGACAAGTGTAGCAATTGACTTAACAACTGAGGCAAGAAGAGGCGTTGTTGTTGTTGTTGTTAGTTGCGAAGTCGTATCCGACCCATCGTGACCCCATGGACAACGTTCCTCCAGGCCTTCTTGTCCTCTACCATCTTCTGGAGTCCATTGAAGCTCACGCCTACTGCTTCAGTGACTCCATCCAGCCACCTCATTCTCTGTCATCCCCTTCTCCTGTTGCCCTCCATCTTTCCCAGCATGAGGCTCTTCCCCAGTGAGTCCTTCCTTCTCGTTAGGTGGCCAAAGTATTTGAGTTTCAACTTCAGGATCTGGCCTTCTCAAGAGCAGTCAGGGTGGATCTCCTCTGGGACTGACCGGTAAGAAGAGGCGTAAAATGAGGCAAAACTCACTTAACAGCCGTCTTGCTGAGCGATGGAAATTTTGGGGTTCAGTTGTGGTCGTAAGTCGAGGAGCGCCTGTCCTCTCTGTCCTTGTTTCCCTCTCCCATCGCCAGCTGCAGTTACTTCAGTCCTGGCTTTGTCTCCACCATATTAGAGCCGTTTACGCTTTCTTCTCTCATTCACGGACACCTCCGTCATGCTGCAAAATTGACAGGCTGCGGGTTGCCATCAAATTGCCTCCCAGTTCTCAGGCTTTGCTGCCCATGGATTTCAGCTACTGCAGCTGTAGTGAGCCTGAACAATCAATTAACCACTCCCGGCCGTATTTATGTGCTAGATTAGAGATCAGGGGCCGCCTCGGAGTTGGCGTTTTACACCCCGGTGAGTCCACTGACAGCAGGGTGCCTCTGACAATGAAGAAGGATGAAACTTGCGCTCGCCAGCCTTATCCCTCATGAAGCCAAGCATAATTATCAAGACACCGTATCGGCTGCGACGGTCCGTCTCCTTGTGCCGTAAGGGGAGGAAATTCTGGAGGCAAAGAGCGGTTTCTGGCAAAGATGGCAGCCCTCTTTTAAAACATGTCGGATAGATGTCGGACATGGAAACATAAGTCAGGCACGTATTATCATGTTTGGTGGACATGTGACAAAGTAAAGAACTATTGGGAAAAGATACATACCTGGCTAGAAAAGAGGTCGGGGGGAGGAAACACGTAGATTTTAAACCTTTTTTTTTTATTAAAAAGTTTTACAATACATTTTATCTTTAACAAACCAAAAAAAAGAAAAAACCCCTCCCAACCCCCTTCCCTCCCACCCTCTTCCCCCTCCCCAACCCCTCCCTCCCTTTCCCCTCCCCCCCCCACTTCCCAGAGCAAAATACAGGGTATAAAAATACAAACAATCATGATCTAACTTACACAAACAATCCTAAACTATTTAAACTATCGAACTTTAACTCATATAAGTAAACTCCAAACATATATATATATATATCATATCAATAATTATACAAATACAAAATAATACTTTCCAATCTAATACCAAAACACAGGGTATAAAAATACAAACAATCATGATCTAACTTACACAAACAATCCTAAACTATTTAAACTATCGAACTTTAACTCATATAAGTAAACTCCAAACATATATATATATATCATATCAATGATTATTCAAATACAAAATAATACTTTTCAATCTAATACCCAATAAAAACAGTCCCAAATAAACCAATTTATATCAATTGTCTAAAACTATTCCTCATTCCAACTAAGCTTTAAATTCATATTATCCTAATGTATTATACAACTTAAAATACCATAGATTACTTTCCAAATTTAAAAAATTGTTATATAATCACATCATTCTTATATTCTTATATTCGTTTCTGGCAAAGATGGCAGCCCTCTTTAAAAACATGTCGGATAGATGTCGGACATGGAAACATAAGTCAGGCACGTATTATCATGTTTGGTGGACATGTGACAAACTAAAGAACTATTGGGAAAAGATACATACCTGGCTAGAAAAGAGGTCTGGAGGAAACACGTAGATTTTAAACCTTTTTTTTTATTAGATACAATGCCAGAAAAGACTAACAAAGAAAGCTTATATTTGATTTTGCATGTCACAACAGCGGCAAGAATTATATTTGCGCAATGGTGGAAAAATGAAGGAATACCATCAGATGAAGAAATAATAACAATTAAAAAAACCACGAGAATGTGCAGAGATGGACAGACTGACTATGAGGCTGAAAGAAAAAGAAGAAACAGAAATATTATCAAACTTGGGACTTATCTCTTTCATCCACTTTACTGAAAATTATTTAAAAACAACGCGAGGAGATCGGCAGATTTTCCCGGGCTTTCTACCCCTGCCTTACATATTTTGTATATTGGGAACCAGCATCCTGTCGTCGGCAGATTGGTACAGTTTTATACAAAACGTTCAGTTTTAATGCAACTCTTCCTGATGAAACTTTTTTTTTTAAAAAAAAAAACAGCTTTCTTTTCCTAAAGGAGGATATGTAACACAGGCAGTCCTGAGCTTATGTCCACAGTTGAGCCCAAAATTTCCGTTGCTAACCAAGACATTTGTTAAGTGAATTCTGCCCCGGTTTACGACCTTTCTTGCCCAAGTTGTTAGGTGAATCGCCGCTGTTGTTAAGTTAGTCACAAGGTTGTTAAGTGTATCTGGCTTCCCCAATGACTTTGTTTTTTCAGACGGCCGCAAAAGGTGATACGTCATAAATACGGGACACGTCATAAATACAGGACGGGTTGCCAGGCATCTGAGTTTTGATCACGTGACCATTGAGGATGCTGCAATGGTCATAAGTGTGCCGTAAATCACCTTTTACAGTGCCGTTGTAGCTTTGCATGGGTCATTAAATGAACTATCGTAAGTCAAGGATTACCGGCTGTGTATAAGATTTTGTTGCTTTGGCTGCAAATGAACGCTGCGACGAAAGAGTCTTCCTACATTCTAGTTCTTCTTCTGTTTTTCTTTTTCAGGCGGTCCTCGACTTACAACTGTAACTGAGACCGGAAGTCATTACGGCTGCAAGTCATTGGGGTCGTAAGTCAAGGCATCGCATGATCAAATCCTATTTTTCAACTTTTTTTTTTTTGAGGTAGTCATTAAGCGACTCAGTTTCACCCAATGGATGAGGGCATTTGTGGTATTCAAACATGTGAACAACTGGTTCTCTGGGTGGATGCCGCTTCCGGAAGTCCTTTCTGGGCCTGGGGAACAAAAATTAGCTACCGGTTCTGCTGAAGTGATGTGAATTGGCTGAATCCCACCACTGGATGAGGATTTTTTTTTTTTTGCCAAAAACTGGAAGTAAACACTGGGAGCCGGAAAACAACATTGGAAATCATCGTGAACACAAATGCTGCAAAGGGCCGTAAAAGTGAGTTAGTTGTCACATGACTGGGTTCGTCTTAACTCTAAATCAGTGGTAGGCAACCTTGGCTCTTTTATGACTCGTGGACTTCAACTCCCAGAATTCCTGAGCCAGCCATGCTGAGGGGAAAGGGAGAGGTTTCCAAGCTGAGCCATGCTGGCTCAGGAATTCTGGGAGCTGAAGTCCACCAGTCATAAAAGAGCCAAGGTTTTCTACCCCTGGCCTAGGCCTAGGCCGCTTTATGACTTGTGGACTTCCTCCTCCTCCTTCTTCTCCTCCTCCTCCTCTCCCCATCCCCACTGGTCGTAAGTGGAGGGTTGCCTGTAGTTTTAAGTTTGCTTTTAGTTTAGTTCAGGCATGTCAAACTCGCGATGTCACGTGACGTCGTGCGACGTATCGGAACTTTTCCCATTGCCGAAAATGGGATGGGCGCGGTTTCTCTGTGACGCTCCGGCCCGCGGGCTGGCAGTTTGACACCCCTGGTTTGTTGTTGTTAGTTGCGAAGTCGTGTCCGACCCATCGCGACCCTATGGACAATGTTCCTCCAGGCCTTCCTGTCCTCTACCATCTTCTGGAGTCCAGTTAAGCTCACGCCTACTGCTTCAGTGACTCCATCCAGCCACCTCATTCTCTGTCGTCCCCTTCTTCTATTGCCCTCAATCTTTCCCAGCATTAGGCTCTTCTCCAGTGAGTCCTTCCTCCTCATTAGGTGGCCAAAGTATTTGAGTTTTAGCTTCAGGATCTGGCCTTCTAAAGAGCAGTCAGGGTTGATCTCCTCTAGGACTGACCGGTTTGATCGCCTTGCAGTCCAAGGGACTCGCAGGAGTCTTCTCCAGCACCAGAGTTCAAAGGCCTCAATTCTTTTGCGCTCAGCCTTTCTTATGGTCCAACTTTCACTGCCATACATTGCAACTGGGAAGACCATAGCCTTGACTATACGCACTTTTGTTGACAGGGTGATGTCTCTGCTTTTTAGTGTGCTGTCTAGATTTGCCATGGCTTTCCTCCCTAGGAGCAAGCGTCTTTTAATTTCTTGACTACAGTCCCCATCTGCAGTGATCTTGGAGCCCAGGAAAATAAAATCTGTCACTACCTCCATTTCTTCCCCATCTATTTGCCAGGAATTAAGAGGGCCGGATGCCATGATCTTAGTTTTCTTAATGTTTAGTTTCAACCCAACTTTTGCACTCTCCTTCTTCACTCGCAACAAGAGACTCTTCAGTTCCTCTTCACTTTCTGCCATTAGAGTGGTATCATCTGCATATCTTAGGTTGTTGATATTTCTTCCAGCAATCTTAATTCCAACTTTTGATTCATCTAGCCCTGCCTTTCTCATGATGTGCTCTGCATATAAGTTAAATAGGCAAGGCGACAGTATACAGCCTTGCCGGACTCCTTTCCCAATTTTGAACCAATCAGTGGTTCCGTGTCCAGTTCTCACTGTTGCTTCTTGGCCCGCATATAGGTTTCTCAAGAGACAAATAAGATGTTCTGGTACTCCCATCTCTTTAAGAACTTGCCACAGTTTGTTATGATCCACACAATCAAAGGCTTTAGCATAGTCAATGAAGCAGAAGTAGATGTTTTTCTGGAACTCTCTAGCTTTTTCCATGATCCAGCGTATGTTGGCAATTTGATCTCTAGTTCCTCTGCCTCTTCGAAATCCTGCCTGTACTTCTGGTAGTTCTCGATCCACATACTGCTGGAGTCTAGCTTGTAGGATTTTAAGCATAACTTTACTAGCATGAGAAATGAGTGCAATGGTGCGATAGTTTGAACATTCTTTGGCACTGCCTTTCTTTGGAATTGGAATGTAAACTGATCTTTTCCAATCCTGTGGCCACTGTTGAGTTTTCCAAATTTGCTGGCAAATTGAGTGTAGCACTTTTACTGCATCGTCTTTTAAGATTTTGAATAGCTCAGCTGGAATACTGTCACCTCCACTAGCTTTGTTGTTGCTCAGCTTTTCTAAGGCCCACTTCACTTCACATTCTAGGATGTCTGGCTCGAGGTCAGTGACCACCTCATTGTGATTATCAGGGACGTTAAGCTCATTCTTGTATAGTTCTTCTGTGTAATTTTGCCATCTCTTCTTAATCTCTTCTGCCTCTGTTAGGTCCCTGCCATTTTGGTCCTTTATCATGCCCATTTTTGCATTGAACGTTCCCTTCATCTCTCCAATTTTCTTGAAAAGATCTCTGGTCCTCCCTATTCTATTGTTTTCTTCTATTTCTTTGCACTGTTCATTTAAGAAGTCATTCTTATCTCTTCTAGCTATTCTCTGGAATTCTGCATTCAATTGGGCGTATCTTTCTTTTTCTCCCTTGCCTTTTGCTTCCCTCCTTTCCTCAGCTATTTGCAAAGCTTCCTCAGACAGCCATTTTGCTTTCTTGCATTTCTTTTTCTTTGGGATGGTTTTGGTTGCTACCTCTTGTACAATGTTGCGAACCTCTGTCCATAGTTCTTCAGGCACCCTGTCTATCAGATCTAATTCCTTAAATCTATTTGTCACCTCTACTGTATATTCAACAGGGATATGATTTAATTCATACCTGATTGGCCTAGTGCTTTTCCCTACTTTCTTCAGTTTAAGCTTAAACTTTGCAACAAGAAGCTCATGGTCTGAGCCACAGTCAGCTCCTGGTCTTGTTTTTATTGACTGTATAGAGCTTCTCCATCTTTGGCTGCAGAGTACATAGTCAATCTGATTTCTGTGTTGACCGTCTGGTGATGTCCATGTGTAGAGCCGTCTCTTGGGTTGTTGGAAAAGGGTGTTTGCTATGACCATCGTATTCTCTTGACAAAATTCTATCAGCCTGTGCCCTGCTTCATTTTGTACTCCAAGGCCAAACTTGCCTGTTATTCCGGTTATCTTTTGGCTTCCTACTTTAGCATTCCAATCCCCCATGATGATAAGGACATCATTTTTTGGTGTTAGTTCTATAAGGTGCTGTAGGGCTTCATAGAACCGGTCAATTTCATCCTCTTCAGCACCGGTGGTTGGGGCATAGACTTGGACTATTGTGATATTGAATGGTTTGCCTTGGATTCGAACTGAGATCATTCTGTCATTTTGAGGATTGTATCCCAGTATTGCTTTTCCTACTCTTTTATTGACTATGAAGGCTACTCCATTTCTTCTGAGGGATTCTTGCCCGCAGTAGTATACCTGATGGTCATCTGAATTAAATTCACCCATTCCTGTCCATTTTAGTTCGCTGATACCTAAGATGTCAATGTTCAGTCTTGTCATCTCTTGTTTGACCACGTCCAGCTTGCCTTGATTCATGGATCTTACATTCCAGGTTCCCAGGAGAAAAAATCTTTACAGCATCGGACTTTCCTTTCACTACCAGACATATCCACAGCTGAGCGTCCTTTCGGCTTTGGCCCAGTCGCTTCATTCTTTCTGGCGCTACTAGTACTAGCCCTCTGCTCTTCCCCAGTAGCATATTGGACGCCTTCCGACCTGAGGGGCTCATCTTCCAGCGTCATATCGTTTTGCCTTTTGGTACTGTCCATAGGGTTTTCATGGCAAAGATACTGGAGTGGGTTGCCATTTCCTTCTCCAGTGGATCACGTTTTGTCAGAACTCTCAGCTATGACCTGTCCGTCTTGGGTGGCCCTGCACGGCATAGCTCATAGCTTCATTGAATTATGCAAGCCCCTTCGCCACGACAAGGCAGTAATCCATGAAGGGGGACACCCCTGGTTTAGTTGGTTCTAATTCTTCCCCCCTCCACCCCTCCCAAAAAAACCCACAGAAATAAATTGTAGTAAAAGAGTAGACAGTGACATTCTTGTATTTGTTTATCAATGAAGTATTGGTGTTGCCTTTGAAAATTCTGGCTTTTATCGTATCATGATCTCACTAATAATTGCTGGGTTCCCCCATCTAGAACTAAGGAGAAATTTCCTAACGAGGAGAGCAATCAATTAATGGAACATCTTGCCTCCAGAAGTTGTGGGTGCTCCATCACTGGAGGCTTTTCAAGAGGAGACCGGACAGCCACTTGTCTCAAACTGTATCTTATAGGTTCTCCGGCTCAAGCAGGGGGTTAGACTAGAAGACCTCCAAGGCCCCTTCCAACTCTGTTATTCTATGTTCTGTCTCCATTCAAATCCTTTTCTTGGACCCTTTTTGAGATGGGAAAGAGCCTTGGTGGAGCAGTGGGCTAATGCCTCCTTAAGTAACACCAGCTGCCTGCAATTAGTGCAGGTTCGAGTCCCACCAGGCTCAAGGTTGACTCAGCCTTCCATCCTTCCGAGGTAGGTAAAATGAGGACCCAGATTGTTGGGGGCAATTAAGCTGACTTTGTAATAATGCCGCTTGGGGTGTGTGTGAAAGCCCTAATAAGCAGGCATATACATAGAATGAAGGCTACTGCTAAGCTTGTAAGCCGCCCTGAGTCTTCGGAGAAGGGCGGGATATAAATGGAATTAAAATTAAAAAAAAATAAAATATAAATGGGATTAAAAATAAAATAAAATTGTGCATAGTCAAGGAAGACTTAAAACAAGCCCACTCCTGGTCACACCTTGTACCAATCTCAATAATCAAGTAAAGTCATAAACATCACTGTGGGAAATTTGAATTTTTCAACCACCTTGAGAATAAAGTAGAAAAGCAGATGTTTGTTTCTTTTTTAACCAAGGAACAAATTACACAGAGGATTTTTTTTGGCATGGAAGTAATACATTTTTTCCCCTCAAATATATACTTTGGAGGGGATTTAGACTGCTACGAAGGGATTTTTTTTTGAGCCAAGGATGATGTATTTTAGAAAAGACTCGGTATGTTAGCCTCGTTTATGCTGTAACAAAATTTAGATTAATAGCCATGCCATTCTGGATTAAAAGAATTCTACGATTGATTTATCCTGCATTCTTAGTTATAGTCGCTATTATAACTTTCAGGATCAAAAGCATGCATGTTGCTTCAGTAGTTGTGTGTTCCTCAACTCATTGTTATGATACTAAAAGCTTCTGCAGCAAGCAAAAACAATTACAGGTGTTTTGTGGTTGTTGTCTGATTAGGTTTTAGATGGGAGATCAGAAATTCTTGGATACGAAATTCAGAACTGCAGCCTAGACTGGGAAAGTTTAAAAAAAATCACTCGGAAAAAGTAAACAATCAAGGCAAGCCACTTTTGTAAAGAACAAGATGGATGTTTCCATCTTATTAACAGGGACAAACTCACCTCGAGGGGATCTTTATTAGATTAAGGTATTTTAGGAAGGAAGGTTACAATGCACCGTAGGCTATAATTTGACTTATCCCTTAGTCCATCTTGTTGAAAGGTGACAAAGAGGGTGCAAAGGGAAGTAATTAGCGTTAATGCTTCTTAAGATGGTTAATAAAAAGAGAGCTTTGTGGTGGTTAAATTGCTGGCCTGGAAACCGGGAGATTGGGAATTCTAGTCCTGCCTTAGAAATGAAAGTCAGCTGGATGACTTTGGGTGAATCATCAGGAGACGCAGTCCTAGTTCCACCTTGAAGGCTGGCTAGGTGACTTTAGGCCCATCACCAGGAGATTGTGAGTTCACTCTGGAGTGTGTGGTTCAGTACTACCCAGGAGCCCTTTAACAGATGCCAACTGGTGCCACATGGTTGAGAAAACCTCCTCCTTCCTCCTCTCTCTCCCTCCTCCTCCTCCTCCTCTTTTCTCCTCCTTTTCTCCCTCTTCTTCTTTCTTCTTCTTCTCCTCCTTCCCCTTCCCTTCCCCTCTTCTTCTTCTTCTTCCTTCTTCTTCTTCTTCTCCTCCTCCTCCTCCTCCTCCTCTTCTTCTTTCTTCTTCTCCTCCTCCTCCCCCTTCCCCTCTTCTTTTTCTTTCTTCTTCTTCTTCTTCTTCTTCTTCTTCTTCTTCTTCTTCTTCTTCTTCTTCTTCTTCTTCTTCTTCTTCTTCTTCTTCTTCTTCTTTCTTCTTCTTCTTCTTCCTCCTCCTCCTCCTCCTCTCCTCTCCCAATCCCCAAACCCCTCTCCCTCTCCCCCTCCCGCTCCCCCTCCTTTTCTCCTCCTCCTCCCTCCCCCTTCTTCTCCTCCTCCTC
>NC_138207.1:8156688-8261688 GCF_964194415.1 Vipera berus
GTGGCTGCTTTCTGATTGGGTGGGGGTGTCCTCTGACTGGGTGGAGGCGTGGTTGTCTTCTGATTGAGTGGAGGCGTGGCTGTCTTCTGATTGGGTGGATGCGTGGTTGTCTTCTGATTGGTTGGAGGCGTGGCTGTCTTCTGATTGGGTGGATGCGTGGCTGTCTTCTGATTGGTTGGAGGCGTGGCTGTCTTCTGATTGGGAGGGGTGTGTTCTGAATGGGTGGGGTTTTTTGTTGTGTTGTAATATCCTGAGTGTTGTGATTTGGTGTCCTGAGGAGTGGGCTGTGTAGTGGCCTCCAGAGCTTTGGTTTGGCTCCGAGTTCGAGGACCTGCTATGTATCTCTGGTATGGGTCAGTCAGGTTCGTGTGAGCGTTCTTCTGCTTGGGTGATGGCACTTTTGCTTGACTTGTTCTGTCTTCTGTGTGGGAGAGTTTTTGTTCTGGGTGTGGATGAGTCTTGCTGGGACTGGTGGCATTTGGGGTTGTTTGTTGGTTTTTTAAATCCTTGTTTGCTGAAATTCGTTTCTCTATCAATGCTGGTTTCCAAATGGCATGTAAGCGGGAGGTGTCGTCTCGCTTGTTCATACTGTCTGGGTGTTTTTCTATTTCAATGGCTTCTCTGATTATTCTGCTATTGAGATGTTCTATTTTGGCGATTGTTTTTGTACCTTTAAAATTGATGTTGTGTCCCGTAGTGTTTATGTGTTGTACTAGTGAAGATGTGTGATCTTTCTTCTGTACTGAGTTCTTATGTTCTTCTACACGTACCTCTATTCTTCTGTTAGTCTGTCCGATGTATGTTGCTGGGCAGGAGGCGCATGGGATTTGGTATATGCCCTGGTTTTCCAGTTCTATTTTGTCTTTGGGATTTCTCAGGATGGTTGATATCTTTCTGTCAGTGTTAAATGCGGTTTTGATGTTATGTTTGCGTAGTACTTTACTGATTTTGTCGGTTGTTCCTTTTATGTAGGGCAAGATGGCTCGTCCGTTGTTCTGTTCTTCTTCTTGGATGTTTTTCTGTTTCAGAGTCCCCTGCTGAATCATATTGGTGATTTTGTTTTTTTGGAACTTGTTTGCTGTCAATATGTCTGTCAGGGTGTGTAGTTCTGTTTGTATATGTGTTTCATCTGCAAGGCGTCTGGTTCTTGTTATTAGTGTTTTGGCTACTGAATTTATTTGTGCTGGGTGATGATGTGATTGCGCATTGAGGTAACGGTTGGTGTGTGTTTTCTTTCGGTAGACTGTGTGTCCTAGGGTGCCGTTTTGTTTTTTGTATATAAGTACATCCAGGAAAGGTAACTGGTTGTTTGTTTCAATCTCCATGGTGAATTTTATTTTGGGATGTAGGCTGTTCAGGTGTGTTAGGAAGTTTTCTAGCTCCTTTCTTCCGTGGGGCCAGATCACGAAGGTGTCATCCACATATCTGAGCCACAGTTTTGGTTTGTTTGTAGTCTTTTCCAGAGCGTTAGTTTCAAATTCTTCCATGAAAAGGTTGGCGATAACCATCTTGCCCTACATAAAAGGAACAACCGACAAAATCAGTAAAGTACTACGCAAACATAACATCAAAACCGCATTTAACACTGACAGAAAGATATCAACCATCCTGAGAAATCCCAAAGACAAAATAGAACTGGAAAACCAGGGCATATACCAAATCCCATGCGCCTCCTGCCCAGCAACATACATCGGACAGACTAACAGAAGAATAGAGGTACGTGTAGAAGAACATAAGAACTCAGTACAGAAGAAAGATCACACATCTTCACTAGTACAACACATAAACACTACGGGACACAACATCAATTTTAAAGGTACAAAAACAATCGCCAAAATAGAACATCTCAATAGCAGAATAATCAGAGAAGCCATTGAAATAGAAAAACACCCAGACAGTATGAACAAGCGAGACGACACCTCCCGCTTACATGCCATTTGGAAACCAGCATTGATAGAGAAACGAATTTCAGCAAACAAGGATTTAAAAAACCAACAAACAACCCCAAATGCCACCAGTCCCAGCAAGACTCATCCACACCCAGAACAAAAACTCTCCCACACAGAAGACAGAACAAGTCAAGCAAAAGTGCCATCACCCAAGCAGAAGAACGCTCACACGAACCTGACTGACCCATACCAGAGATACATAGCAGGTCCTCGAACTCGGAGCCAAACCAAAGCTCTGGAGGCCACTACACAGCCCACTCCTCAGGACACCAAATCACAACACTCAGGATATTACAACACAACAAAAAACCCCACCCATTCAGAACACACCCCTCCCAATCAGAAGACAGCCACGCCTCCAACCAATCAGAAGACAGCCACGCATCCACCCAATCAGAAGACAGCCACGCCTCCAACCAATCAGAAGACAACCACGCATCCACCCAATCAGAAGACAGCCACGCCTCCACTCAATCAGAAGACAACCACGCCTCCACCCAGTCAGAGGACACCCCCACCCAATCAGAAAGCAGCCACGCCTCCACCCAGTCAGAACACAGCCCCACCGGCAGTTGGAAGGAAAGGAACAGCCAGACCACGCATTGCTCCTGGAAGCAGCAGGAGGAACACTCCGGCCTGATGATGACGGATGGGATTTCGTCGAAACGTCGCCACAACTTTCTGAAGATGAAAGGAACGCGGGAAGAAACCCGAGACTCTAGATCTACATATATATATATATATATATATATATATGTGTGTGTGTGTGTGTGTGTGTGTGTGTGTGTGTGTGTGTGTGTGTGTGTCATATGTTAACTCTTAGATTACCTTGCTAGGCCCCAAACATGGGGCAAATCTTTATTTCCTGTTTTCAGCCTTATCTCAAAGGCCATCGAACAGGCTGTAGTCACACCGGACAGTTCATATATATATGTTAAGTATTTGTCAAGGCTTTTTTTTATATATATATACACACAAACACACACATATTCCCAATGCAGAGTATATATTTTTTTGTAGTAATGGTTGTCTTGTGCGCATATTTCTCTGGCACAAAAATAATTCTTGTCACTTTATTCCAAACATTTTCTATTTCATTGTGTCTATTTTCCATTCATGCTCTTGGGAGATTCATCTACCTTCTAAAAAAAATTCCATACCTAATTTCTCTTTTCTGTTTTCCTTTTTAAAATTTAATTTTAAGTATAATTTAATTTAATTTTACAAATCCCTTGTGTGTCCAGTCGCACTTGGCCAAGAGAGGATATTCTATTCCCTTTTGCCTTTCTCCTTCCCTTCCTTTTCCCTCTTCTCTGCCCCAGTTTAAAAACTCCCATTATCTTTGTATTCTGCTCTAGTTTCCTCAATTGTTCATAAAAACGACCAGATCAGTTAAGGGTTTCTATTCATTCCTTCTCAAGTGTGTGCATGAACACTTGTGCTTCATCTATGCATTTGAAGCAACATATGCTCACCATACAGTCTCCAAATGGCCTAATCGCTTTTACAGTTCTATCCTTTCCCCAACATCCAAGTAGATTATCTAATAAAATAATTCATCTCACTTTCTCCAGATTTCATTTATTCAGAGTTTTGCACGCTTTCCCCCAAGTCTACCTGTTTCGTTACCAGCATTTGGAGCATAATGTACAGTTCGCCCCAATCTATGGATTTTGATTTTTCACAAATAGTAGGCTGCGTGCTGTGTAATTCAGGATAATTCTTGACTTAGAAGCACAAGTCAGTCCAACGTTTCTGTTGCTAAACAAGATGGTTGTTAAGTGAGTTCCCCCCACCTTTTATGATCTTTTTTTGACATAGTTGTTAAGTTAGTAACGTGGTTGTTAAGTGAATTGACTTTGCTCATGATCACATGATCCTGGGAACACAGCAACCGGCATAAATACATGTCAGTTGCCAAGTCTCCGAATTCTGACGACGGTCGTAAGTATGAAAAATGGTCATAAGTCACTTTTCCCCAGTGTTGTTATAAATCTGAACAGTCACTTAATGAATGGTTGTAACAGAATAACAGAGTTGGGAGGGACCTTGGAGGTCTTCTAGTCCAACCCCTTGCTTAGGCAGGAAACCGTATACCATTTCAGACAAAAGGCTGTCCAGTCTCTTCTTAAAAACTTCCAGTGTCGGAGCATTCACAACTTCTGGAGGCAAGTCGTTCCACTGGCTACCTGTATCCATATTTCCACCAAGATTGGGCTAGATATTTATTTTATTTTTTATTTATTTTAATTCCATTTATATCCCGCCCTTCTCCGAAGACTCAGGGCGGCTTAGAAGCTTAGCAGTAGCCTTCATTCTATGTATATGCCTGCTTATTAGGGCTTTCACACACACCAAGTGGCATTATTACAAAGTCAGCTTAATTGCCCCCAACAATCTGGGTCCTCATTTTACCTACCTCGGAAGGATGGAAGGCTGAGTCAAACTTGAGCCTGGTGGGATGCGAACCTGAACTAATTGCAGGCAGCTGGTGTTACTTAAGGAGGCATTAGCCCACTGCTCCACCAAGGCTCTAGATAGATCGTACCACCTTCATTCCAATTTTTTCTACCCTTGCTTTTTCTAAGTTTCTAAGAGGCAATTGGTACATGTCACTAACATCTGCTGCATTTCTTAATCCTTGATTGTTATCATTCATTCTCCTATTTCATATCACAATCAAATCATAGTTATAATCAAGTCCTAGCCAGTTTGATCTAGTGGCCAAGGCACCAGGCTAAAAAGCAGGAGATGTGAGTTCAAGTCCTGACTTTTCTTTCTTGAGCTGTCATTCTGTTGGCTTGCCTGTTTTCCCCTCTGATATTTTGCTTCTGCTTAACTTGCAGAGTTAAAAGTGCAGAGAAGACCAACGAAGATGATTGGGGTGGGGGGAGGCTAAAACATATGCTGCAGGAATTGGATGTGTCTAGTTTAATGAAGAGAAGGGTGAGGGGTGACAGGATAGCAGCGTTCCAGTATCCCAGGGGCTGCCCCAAAGAAGAGGGAGTCAAGCTCTTCTCCAAAGCACCCGAAGGCAGGAGAAGAAGCAACGGATGGAAACTAACCAGAGAGAGAAGCAACCTGGAACTAAGGAGAAACTTCCTGATAGTTAGAACAATTAATTTAAAAAAACCACAATTAATTAGTGGCTTGCCTCCAGATAAGATAACATAAAATAACCTTTATTGTCATTTTTTACCATAAGCACACTGGCCAACATTAAAAACGAAATTCTGTTGCCTGCTCTCAAAAAAAAGTATATATATATCTACCCATACACACATGACGCACACACACAGACACATATGTGTATACGTGAGTTATGTATGTGGGTGCTCCAACACTGGGGTTTTTAAAGAAGAGACTGGACAGCCGTTTGTCTAAAAGGTTATAGGGTCTTCTGCTTGAGCAGGGGGTTGGACTAGAAGACCTCTAAGGTCCCTGCCCACTCTGTTATCCTGTTATTGTTCTCCTGCTACGGCAAGTTCGGGGTGGGCAGCGTTCTGCCTTTCCCGGCAACTTTCCTCTTTCCTCTTTCTCCTCCCCCCCCCACCGCCCCGCAGATGTCTGTCTGTACAGGGAAGGTAAAACATAAATTTTAATCACCTGCTGCTTGCTTTGATCTCTTTTCCCCCCCGTGAGCTGAGCATGGATGGTTTTGATCTCCACTGTGCTTTATGAGCATCATTTTACTGGCTACTCCACTCTGGGTTATACCAGTGATTATCCATGGGGTGCCTTGTGAATTCTCATTAGTATCTTTTTTTCAGGAAGTGAGGGGGGGCCTCAAATAAGTAGGGGGCTCTTCTCCACTTCTCTCTGGAATCTTGACCCTTTCCATAAATCAATCTTTCTTTCTTTCTTTCTTTCTTTCTTTCTTTCTTTCTTTCTTTCTTTCTTTCTTTCTTTCTTTCTTTCTTTCTTTCTTTCTTTCTTTCTTTCCTTTCTTTCTTTCCTTCCTTCCTTCCTTCCTTCCTTCCTTCCTTCTTTCTTTCTTTCTTTCTTTCTTTCTTTCTTTCTTTCTTTCTTTCTTTCTTTCTTCCTTCCTTCCTTCCTTCCTTCCTTCCTTCCTTCCTTCCTTTCTTTCTCTGTCTTCCTTCCTCTTTCCTTCCTTCCTTCTTTCCTTCCTTCCTTCCTTCCTTCCTTCCTTCCTTCCTTCCTTCCTTCCTTCCTTCCTTCCTTCCTTCCTTTCTTTCTTTCTTTCTTTCTTTCTTTCTTTCTTTCTTTCTTTCTTTCTTTCTTTCTTTCTTTCTTTCTTTCTTTCTTTCTCTGTCTTCCTTCCTCTTTCCTTCCTTCCTTCCTTCCTTTCTCTTCCTTCCTTCCTTCCTTCCTTCCTTCCTTCCTTCCTTCCTTCCTTCCTTCCTTCCTTCCTTCCTTCCTTCCTTCCTTTCTTTCTTTCTTTCTTTCTTTCTTTCTTTCTTTCTTTCTTTCTTTTTCCCTCTCTCTCTCTCTCTCTCTCTCTCTCTCTCTCTCTCTCTTTCTCTCTCTCTCTTTCTCTTTTTTACATCTCTCACCCCCATGGCCGTTTGCCTCCTTTCCCACCAATCCTAATTTCCCATTTAGTCCTGGGAGAGTTGGACGGGCAGGGACAAATCGGAGGTATTTCACAGCTGAGCCACGAATGATCCGAGGCCTGTGGGAACAAGTTAATAAGAAAGATTAAAGGGGCTGAATTATTCATTGTCTGGCTGAATGAACCCTGTAAGCCAGAGCGCGAGACCGAGGGGCCATTGTGGGCAAGACGTGGTTTTACGAAGAAGCAGAAGAGGCCGGTGGCTTTTTTTCAGTCGCAGGGCGAGAAGCTGGTCCCATGGCAATCAGATGCTGGTCCCAGGATCTTGGGAAGAGATATAAATATTGAGGGAGGGAGGGAAAGCTGTATACAAAAACTCTACAGTCCTTTTCTCATCGTTGTGTAAAATATGTTTTACACAGAGATCCCCGAAGTGGAAGGAAACAATATCAACTTAAACTTTACATTCCGCCTGATTGAATTCTCTCCCACGTTTGTTACATCAGTTTGGGCTTGTCCGCGAATAGTGTCATCGGCATTTTGCATCTCCAGGGAATGTTAAGCCAAGGGACGGGTGGGATTCCCTGGCTGTGCTGCCTTTCTGGTTTCTGGCAATCGTCTGTAAACAGGGAGGAAACCCCACACTCACTGGCACTGATGATGTTACTTAGCTGGGTAATGAAAGGTCTGCAAGGAAACAAGCAAGCTCAGAGAGCATCAAGCTAGGTATCTTCTCTTTCCCTATCCACATGTTCACTAAGGGGGGGGTGTATCTTCAGAGATTGGAAAGTCTAGGTGACAAAGATAGAAAATGTGGCATGGCTCTCCTCTCCTCTGCTCCCCTTTCCTCTCCCCTCCCCTATCCTCTCCCCTCCTCCCCTCTCCTCTTCTCTCCCCCCTTCCCTTCTTTCCTCTCCTCCCCTCCCCTCCTTTCCTCTCCTCCCCTCTCCTCTCCTCTCCCCCTCCCCTCCTTTCCTCTCCTCCTCTCCCCTCCCCTCCTCTCTTCCCCTTTCCTCCTTTACTCTCCTCTTCCCTCCCCTCCCCTCTCCCCTCCCCTTCCTCTCCTCTCCCCTCTGCTCCATTCCACTTCATTCTGCTCCCCTCCACTCTGCCCCCCTCCTGTCCCCTCCCCTCCTCTTCTCCCACCTCCCCTCCTGTTCCCCCTCCTCTCCCGTCCCCTCCCCTCCCCTCCTCCCCTTCCCTCCTTTACTCTCCTCTTCTGTCCCCTCCTTTCCTCCCCTCCCCTCCCCTCCTTTCCTCCCCTCCCCTCTCCCCTTCCTCTCCTCTCCCCTCCGCTCCATTCCACTTCATTCTGCTCCCCTCCACTCTGCCCCCCTCCTGTCCCCTCCCCTCCTCTTCTCCCACCTCCCCTTCTGTTCCCCCTCCTCTCCCATCCCCTCCCCTCCTTTACTCTCCTCTCCCCTCCCCTCCTTTCCTCCCCTCCCCTCCCCTCCTCTCCTCCCCTCCCCTCCTTTACTCTCCTCTCCTCTCCCATCCCCTCCTTTCCTCCCCTCCCCTCTCCCCTCCCCTTCCTCTCCTCTCCGCTCCATTCCACTTCATTCTGCTCCCCTCCCCTCTTCCCCCCTCTTGTCCCCTCCCCTCCCCTCCCCTCCCCTCCTCTTCTCCCACCTCCCCTCCTGTTCCCCCTCCTCTCCCATCCCATCCCCTCCCCTCCACCCTCTCCTCCCCTGCCCCCTGCCCTCAGTGCCCTTGCACCGATAATGGCACCTACTCTGGTAATGAAACCACAGTCTGCAAGAAAACCACCAGGGTCAGAGAGCCCCAAGGATTGGTCGCTGGCCAAGAAGGCAAAGGAAAAGAGCTGGAGAAATGTTGGTAGTACAGCTGGTCTGGGTCTTCTCCGGCTCTGAGGATACAACTCTGGCAAGAATGTAGGTGAAGGCAAAATTGGGATGGGCGACGGAGGCAGAGGGAAAGGGTGGGAAACAGGGCAGAGCAGGCCAGGAGCGAGTGGCGTGCCGAGATCTACACAATGCCAACCCAGGCCCAGCTCCATTTCCCCTGGATGCCAGAGGCTGAAGATGAAAGCAACTCTGCCAGATGTTAAGGGCTCGTTTTTGATCTCCTTAGCGGTTTTTCCCTTACCCCCACCCCCCCCCTTCCGTCTTTGCTGATAATGAAATAAATTATTAATTGTTGAGCACAGAAAACTGGAGAGAATCACAGAGGCCATGCTGGTTGCAGCCGTAGGTTAGCCGATCTGTCGGAGGAGGGAGGATGATTGGGGTGGGTGGGTGGGTGGGGGGAAGGCCTCTTCCGAAAATGGGGAATTGGGAGGAAGGGCAGCATTTGGGAAACTGGGCTGAACTTGGAAAGTTTCCATGCAGGGAAAAAAAAAACATCCGAGTAACTCCCATCTTTTTGTGCAAGGAGGTCCTTTCAATAGCTGCTAATAAAAAGAAGGGGTGATATTGTTGTTAGTTGCGAAGTCATGTCCAACCCATCGCGACCCCATGGACAACACTCCTCCAGGCCTTCCTGTCCTCTACCATCTTCTGGAGTCCATTTAAGCTCACGCCTACTGCTTCAGTGACTCCATCCAGCCACCTCATTCTCCGTCGTCCCCTTCTTCTATTGCCCTCCATCTTTCCCAGCATTAGGCTCTTCTCCAGTGAGTCCTTCCTTCTCATTAGGTGGCCAAAGTATTTGAGTTTCAACTTCAGGATCTGGCCTTCTAAAGAGCAGTCAGGGTTGATCTCCTCTAGGACTGACCGGTTTGATTGCCTTGCAGTCCAAGGGACTCGCAGGACTCCCATTACAACATATCTCATGCTTTTAGGAGATAGGAGATTATTAAAATGAGCACTGTGCACTAGTAATTTGGGTGGACTAATTTGTGAGGCAGCCATCATTATGGTAGATAATGCACTGCAGCAGAATGCTGTCTGGATTCCCAGGAGGGAGGGGTTGCATTTCAGAGGAGCAAGAGACAGCAAAGTTTACATAGTTTGGTTGGGAAGAAGAGGATCAAGACAGCTCCTCCCTAGAAGTTCTGAGTATCAATATAATGACACACGCAGTTTGCTTTAGTTTGGCATGATTTCTGTCTATAGGTAAGAAACAATAAGGGAAAATTGCTTTGCTGTAACTTAGCAGGCCTTTCTTGGTTTTCAGCCTGACATGCACCTCATTCTCTGTCGTCCCCTTCTCTCACCCTCAATCTTTCCCAGCATTAGGCTCTTCTCCAGTGAGTCCTTCCTTCTCATTAGGTGGCCAAAGTATTTGAGTTTCAACTTCAGGATCTGGCCTTCTAAAGAGCAGTCAGGGTTGATCTCCTCTAGGACTGACCGGTTTGATCGCCTCACAGTCGAAGGGACTCACAGGAGTCTTCTCTAGCACCATAGTTCAAAGGCCTCAATTCTTTGGCGCTCAGCCTTTCTTATGGTCCAACTTTCACTGCCATACATTGCAACTGGGAAGACCATAGCCTTGACTATACGCACTTTTGTTGACAGGGTGATGTCTCTGCTTTTTAGTGTGCTGTCTAGATTTGCCATGGCTTTCCTCCCCAGGAGCAGCGTCTTTTAATTTTTTTTAATAACTCCAGTCTTTTTGTGGAAGGAGGTCCTTTCAATAGCTGCTAATAAAAAGTAGGGGTGATATGTCTCATTAACTCTGTTTTGTTTCACCCACGGCTTGAATGGGCCACAAGGTTGGCCTCGGGCGTGAATCCAAGCCATAAATTACGGCTTGCAAGCGGTTTGGGGCTGGGCTGATGCAGAAGGCCCAGCCGAAAAAGAATTTTTTCCTATTGTGGCTTGTGAACTCTATTGCCACCTTTACACGGGGCAGGATGGAGGACTATCCATCCGCAACCAACCGGGAACACAGCAGAAAAGAAGTAAAGGACTTCTTGGGTGAAGAAGCAAAATGCCTTGAAGAAAAACAAAACAAAACAAAGGAAGTCCAGTTGCCTTTGGAAAAAGAACACCTTCAACACAGCCATGACTGAGAATCTCCATGGTAGACGAATCAACTGACAGTGAGAACAATCAATCGGTGGAATGACTTGCCTCCAGAAGTTGTGGGTGCTCCAACCCTGGAAGTGTTTAAGAAGAGACTAGACAATAATCTGTCTGAGGTTTTTATAGGGTTTCTTCAGGGGTAGGATTCAAATATGTGAACAACTGGTTCTTTGTGTGGATGCTACTTCAAGAAATCCATTCTGGGCCTGGGCAACAAAAAGCTCTTCTCCAAAGCGCCTGAAAGCAGGACAAGAAGCAACAGATGGAAACTAGTCAAGGAGAGAAGCAACCTAGAACTAAGGAGATATTTCCTGACAGAACAATTAACCAGTGGAACAACCTGCCTCCAGAAGCAGTGAATGCTTCAACACTGGAAGTTTTTAAGAAGAGACTGGACAGCCATTTGTCTGAAATGTTAAAGGGTTTCCTGCCTGAGCAGGGGTTTGGACTAGATGACCTCCAAGGTCCCTTCCAACTTTACCATTATGATTATGATTATGAAATTAGCTACTGGCTCTGCCGAAGTGGTGTGAACCAGCTGAATCCCACCACTGAGTTTCTTCCCTGAGCAGGGGGTTGGACTAGAAGACCTCCAAGGTCCCTTCCGACTCTGTTGTTGTTGTTAATCCATGCCTCCAAACACAAGGCATAGGCAATTTTGCGTCCCTTGAACCCTCACGCTTTCCTTTTCATACTATGTGAAGGAGGAGCATTGAATATAGGTAGTCCTCAACTTATAACAGTTCGTTTAGTGACCAAAGTTAGAACATCATCGAAAAAGTGACCTATGACCGTTTTTCAGACGTACGACCATTGTCACGTGATCAAACACTAGATGCTTGGCAATTGGCTCGTATTTATGATGACTGCAGTGTCCTGTGGTCATCGTCATCATCTTTTGGGACCTTCTGACAAGCAAGGTCAGTGGGGAGGTCAGATCGACTTAACAACCGTGTTACTAAACAACTGCAGTGACGCATCTAATAACTGTGGCAAGAAAGGCTGCACAACGTGGCAAAACTCACTTCGCAAAATGAGGCTTTCATTTTCTGCTTTATTTACAGGATAGCTGAGAGTTTTTTTCCCCAATTTCTCTTGGTGGTTCTGAGCGTTACGATTCGAATGTTATAGGACGAGCATGCATTCGGAGGTTGATCTGTTTTTATGTCTTTTCTTCCTTCTAGATCAGGGGTAGGCAACTTCGGCTCTTTTATGACTCATGTACTTCAACTCCCAGAATTCCTGAGCCAGCTTGGCTGGCTCAGGAATTCTGGGAGTTGAAGTCCATGAGTCATAAAAGAGACGAGGTTGCCTACCGCTGTTCTAGATCTTCCTTGGCTGCTTTTATTTCTCACTTTAAGAAGGGAAGTGAAGGAGCAACTTCATCCCTCTGTTTCTTGGGCTCTAACGATCATCTCAAACTGCAACCACTAAAAATGTTGGCCTAATTTAAAACCCAAAAGAATGTGGACTTGATGGCATGATGGCTCAGTGGTTAAAGAAGCCAAGCTTTTTCCGCTGGAAAGCTGATAGCCTGGGTTTGAGACTCAGGCGCTGCAGGACGGGGTGAGCTCCTGTTACTTGCCTCAGGGCCTGCCCATCTAACAGTTCGAAAGCATGCAAATGCGAGTAGATAAATAGGTAACACTTGAGTTACCCTAGGCCTTGGCGTACAGCCATGCTGGTCACATGACCACTGAAATTGTCTTTGAACAACACTGGCGCGGCACTATCAGCCCTGTTTGCTCATGTGGCATGCGCTGGCACTGTGTGCATGCGTGAATGGCCGCACACCCCCCAGGGTGGCTAGCGGCCCGTTCACGCATGCGCGAACAGGCCACGCAAATCACCTGGGCTAATGGCCCACGCGCAAACAGGCTGTGGACATCTGCCCCATGGTAGCATTCCCATTCACACCCGTGCGCATGTGCAAACAGGGCCGTGGGCACTAGTGCAAGTGGGGGGGGGAAATGCACGCCCACGCAGGCATGCACCAGCAAGCTGTTTCCACGGCCTGCTGGCCAAGAGCCAACATGGATGATAGGTTGGGGAGCCCTTCCATAGAAGATACATTCATCTATAAGGAAATACATAACTTTGTTTTGTCTATAGTGAGGTTTATTGTTTTGCTAAAATGTGAACGTTTAAATATAATTATAAGTTTCTTCACACAAAGAGGGGTGGACAGGTGTGGACAGGGAAAAACCTTGAGCTTTACATTTATAATGGTGGGGAAAAGTGGGATTTTTTTTTGTTTGTTTAAAAAGTAGTTGGATGGCCACTTGTCTAGGATGCGGAAGTAAATTTTCCACCTCATCAGAGAGAGGCACTTCATGGCCACTGAGATGCTTTCCTAGTCAAAGACTTCATGATTTATTGTGGCCAAAGCTTTTGCAGACCGGAACCCATTTCACTGATGTTACCAAGGGTGGCCGAGGAGCCAGATTGATAGAGATGCAGATGAAGAGGCAGGAAACTGGAAAAGAGGAAGCTCAGTGGTCCTTGAGATGCAAAAAGTTGTGATCTCGTTTCTCTCAACTTAAAGCCAACCTGATATATTGACCCACAATTTAGCAGTTGCTAGGTGCACGGTTTTGTGTCGGAGAGCAGTTGAGAAGAGCGAAAGTTAGAGCTTATTCTTAAATATAACTCTGCTGTCCTAAGTAGTACAACTTGCAACAACAACAACAATAATAATATTAAAGTTGGAAGGGACCTTGGAGGTCATCTAGTTCAACCTCCTGCACAGGCAGGAAACCTTATACCATTTCAGGCAAATGGCTGTCCAGTCTCTTCTTAAAAACTTCCAGTGTAGGAGCATTCACAGCTTCTGGAGGCAGGTTGTTCCACTGGTTAATTGTTCTAACTGTCAGGAAGTTTCTCCTTAGTTCTAGGTTGCTTCTCTCCTTGACTAGTTTCTATCCATTGCTTCTTGTCCTGCTTTCAGGCGCTTTGGATAATAGCTTGGCTCCCTCTTCTTTGTGGCAGCCCCTGAGATATTGGAAGACTGCTATCATGTCACCCCTCGTCCTTCTCTTCATTAAACTAGACATGCCCAATTCCAGCAGCCCTTCCTTATATGTTTTAGCCTCCAGTCCCCCGATCATCTTTGTTGCCCTTCTCTGTACTCTTTCTAGAGTCTCAACAACTTTTTTACATCGTGGTGACCAAAACTGGATGCAGTATTCCAGGTGTGGCCTTACCAAGGCATTGTAAAGTGGTATTAGTAGTTCACGTGATCTTGATTCTATCCCTCTGTTAATGCAGCCTAGCAGTGTGTTGGCTTTTTTGGCAGCTGCAGCACATGGCAGTGGACAAGTGATTGTCCACTAGGACTCCGAGATCCCATGAGTGAGCTCAATATTTCTGCTGCTAAGCAAGACATTGTTAAGTCAATTTTTCCCCCTCTTATAACTTTGCTTGCCACAGTTGTTAAGTGAATCACTGCCGTTGCTAAGTTAGTAACACGGATGTTAAGTGAATCTGGCTTCCCCGTCGACTTTGCTTGTGGGAAGGTTGCAAAAGGGGATCATGTGACCCCCCGGGACACTGCAACTGTCATAAGTACATGCCAGTTGCCAAGCCTCCGAATTTTGATCACGTGACCCTTGGGGATGCTGAAAGAGCTGTGTGAAAAATGGTCACAACCCACTTTTTTCAAGGCTGTCGTAACTCCGAATGGTGTCTAAATGAATGGTTGCACGTTGAGGACTACCTGTACGGGTTTACAACTCAGAAGAGAACTTGATTTTGGTCCTGCCTGTTTTGGGTTTGGAGATCAAATTATATCTTGGGCAGATGACAGCCACCCAGGATCATTTTGGGGGGGGATCATGGCCAGAAGGGCTTCATAGGTAAATCATTGGCCATGGAGACCCTGAAGAAGTCTTTGGAAGGAAGACGTTGGAGGCAAGCTCAGAGCCCCTCTGTTGTGTTTGCTTTTAATCCTTCCCTTTCTCCCTTCCTTGCTTTTGCCTACGTATTTTCGGGGCTTGCCTTACTATTGGGGGAGGGTGCGTGCTTGATGGGGATCGTTATTTGCTTCGTTCTACTCTGTGCAAGAGGCCCTCCTGAATGCAACCTGAAAACAGCTACCTTATCTCCAGACAACGGAGCCTGGGACTGTTGAGAAATGAAACCAGGAGTGACCTTGAGAAGCCCGCTAAATCTCAGGCTTCTATAACACGGTGGCACCTGTGGAATGGCTGGATTTCAAGCGGACGGTTGGACGCTGGGGGGAGGAGTTGTGAATTGCCTTTTTGATGTAATCCTCTGAGCACCAAATCTCAGACCTTGCATTGCTGTCTTGCCATCACTAACTCTCAATAAAAGCTTCCTTTTGAGACAAATGCCTGTTTCAAGAGTGCTGCTCTCTTGGAGACCTAGTTGAGGCAGGTCCTTACATAAGGCATCTGTGGACCTTTAACTGATCCACACCCCAAGGGCTAAAGCAGACTTCCCCAATGTTTGGGTTGGCTGAGAATTCAGAGAGTCCTCAATTCACCACCGTTCAATTAACAGCCCTGCAAAAAAGTCACTTATCACCGGTCCTCACACTTACAACTTTCACAGAAGCCCCACAGTCAACGGTCAGAATTTAGATGCTTGGCAACTGGCACGTATTTACAACAAATAATGGAGGAAGGCAGATTTGCTTAATGACCGCACGATTCATTTAACAATGGCAGTGATTTACTTAGCAAGCCTGGCAAAAAAAAAAAGATGGTAACAATCGGTCAGGCCTCACTTAATGATGATCCTTGGTGGTACAGTGGTTAAACTGCAGCATCACAGGCCAACTCTGCCCACCGCCTGGAGTTTGATCCTGACGGGGCACAAGATTGACTCGGCCTTTCACCCTTCCAAGGTCGGTAAAATGAAGACCCAGATCATTGAGGGCAAATAGGCTGACTCTGTAAACCGCTCAGAGAGGGATGTAAAGCACTGTGAAGCGGTATATGAGTCTAAGTGCTATTGCTAACAATGGCCTTGCTTAGCAACGGAAATTCTGGCCCCATTTGTGGCTGTAAGTTGAGGACTACCTGAAATGGAGGTTAAAATATACTACGAACCCAGTAGTGGGATTCAAATACCTGAACAACTGGTCCTCTGCATGAATGCAGACCTGGGCCTAGAACGGACTTCCAGAAGTCCTTGGTGGAGCAGTGGGCTAATGCCTCCTTAAGTAACACCAGCTGCCTGCAATTAGTGCAGGTTCACATCCCACCAGGCTCAAGGTTGACTCAGCCTTCCATCCTTCCGAGGTAGGTAAAATGAGGACCCAGATTGTTGGGGGCAATTAAGCTGACTTTGTAATAATGCCGCTTGGGGGAGGGTGTGAAAGCCCTAATAAGCAGGCATATACATAGAATGAAAGCTACTGCTAAGCTTGTAAGCCGCCCTGAGTCTTCGGAGAAGGGCGGGATATAAATGGAATTAAAAAAATAAAAAAAATAAAAAAGTGACATTCACACACTTCCGGCGGGCCGTTCTAGGTCTGGGAGGCCTCCTCCAGGCCTCCCAGGCCTAGAACAGCCCACAGGAAGCAGCGTGGGTTCAGCCAGTTCTCCGAACTCAACAAAATTTAGCTACCAGTTCTGCTGAACTGGTGCGAACCGGCTGAATCCCACCGCTGTACTAACCTCACACAACTGGAAGAAGCTGTGATGAAACTTTGAAAAAAGCAGGTTCTCTTCCCAGTGCTACTTGGAGAAACAAACCTAGCATTGAAAGACTGTTCTCCCAAGCAGACATCAAAACAAATCCAGGCGGATTCCCGTTTGAGAGTCCGAACCAGCAATTATTTTCCCAGCTTTAATCTAGCAAATGTATTCTTCAAACCTGTCAAAATCGGTACAGGCAATCCCGCACTGGGGTTTCTGACCTCAGAAAATGAGCTGTAGGTGTGATTCACTCATCTCTGCACCCTCTCCGCTGACTTGGAAGCGAATCCTGGCCGCTTAGAGAATTTCCCCAGCCTGTCTCTGGTGAAATATTCATGGGATCCCAATGAAGAGTTAATTTAATTGCACTGGCAAGTGGCTGAATAATTTAGGCCCCTTCTTTGCAGACACTTTTTGTAAGGCATCATTAGCATCCTGCTGTGTGGGTAGTCCAGGAACATAATGCTGGGGAGCCCACCGGCTCAGGCTCAGCAAAAACCGTAGCCAATGAAACACATTCTGCCCTGGTTGTTTAATGAACAGTGGGGCTGGAAGAAGCTAGGTTGGGGTCTGTTTGTCCAGAGGATAGGTGACGGTGGTTGCGGCTCCCACGCAGAGACCAAATCACTGATTTTATACTTCCCTAATTTTCAATCAATGGGAAAAAATTGACAGTTGTTGGTTGCCCTTCCTGCTGGATGTGGGATGAGACAATGAAATGGGAGTTTCCAAGATTTAGAGCAGTGTTTCTCAACCTTGGCAACTTTAAGATGGGTGGACTTCAACTCCCAGCCACCCATCTTAAAGTCCACCCTTCTTAAAATTCCTAAGGTTGAGATACACAGTATTGTTGTATGCATTTTTCTGCATCTCCTTTCTTTTCTCTTCCTTCCCTTCCCTTCCCTTCCCTTCCCTCCCCTTCCCTTTCTTTGCCTTGGGGAAATAGCAAGCATAGTCACCATGTACGTCTTCTTCCATCTGTCTTATATTTTGCCAGCAGCAACACCCCAGAAATTTAAACTCACATGCAGAACTGCAACTGCCATTCAAGGATACCATGAGTTTAACTCCTGTTAGGTTATCCACTCAATAAAAGAGCCAGGGGCGGTGTTCGTATAGCATATGTAGCCTGATTAATTCATTATCTTTTTTTTTTAATTTGTAGAAGACATTGAACCATCAGCTAACTGAATCGGTTGGGTTTTCAAGATATGTTAATCCCCAAAACAAATAAATAAACTCTAAATTGAGGTTTAGCAGAATGACTCATCTCGCAGGGTAGAAAGGGAGGAAGTCAAAACTGTCCTTCCCGAAAGTCCCTAAGTCTTTGAACCATGGACCAGTTTCCTTCTTTAGGGGTAGTGGCTTTGTAATGTCCATTGCCACCACTATCTTCCGGGGCAGAATGGAGCAACTCGCTTGGCCAACTTGCCTCAGGTGTCTCGCTGTGTGTGATGACCCAGGGCACAGCACAGAGGCAACGCAGTCAGCTGGCAATTCAAACTGCCCTTTAATTGCTCCAAATTTTCCCCAGATGCTCCCACGTTTCCGGCAAGCCTCCAAACAAAGGAAGACACCTTCAGCCACCTCTGGCTGCAAGTAGTTTCACATACAGTCTGGTTAGAAGAGGAATTTACTCAAGGCCACGGAGATAACAAGGAATGACACATACAGCATAAACCTAACGAGTCTGTGTGAATACCAGCTTGCCTGAGCAGTTTCAGAAGAGAAGCCAAAATACAGTCCCAGGTCTTTGAACATCCAAGCAATGTTGTCAGTCAGTCCAATGGTCAGAGTTTCTGGGTTTCCATGCAGAAGTCACAGAACAAGAGATCAGCAACAACATATAAAGCTCCAAGGAATTGGTGTTTGTTCCTGACAAATGCCTCTCCCCACAATGTCTTCTTAAATCTCAGTCTCCAGGTGTGCCTTGTGGAGAGGGGCTGGACACTCTCCTCCCGAGTAGTTGAGCCTGCCTGTGTTGTTCCCTCTTTCTCTCCACTCTCCATGTTCTAGGATCAGGTGGGGGTGGCCCTTGCTCATCGCCTGAACTCTGTCTCTCCTGTTCATCCTGTCCCAATCCTGAAGGGCCCTGTCCTGCCTCAGCCTGCTCTTCCCCACATTCCTCTGAAGCCACAGACACCTCTCCCTCGGCCTCCATAGGGTCACGTTCCAGCTCATTTTCTTCCCATATTCAGGCTCAGATGGAGGCATGACACTGTGACTGACTTGTGGTGGCCAACTTGCCATGAGACAACTTTCTGTGAGACAATTCAATGCAGGAGAGCTCAAGAGAGGGACAAGTAGAATTGCTACTCAACCAGTCTTGAGGACTTCTAACTTGAGAGGGTTCAAACCTAAGCAAGACAAGGCACACTGCAACTCACTTGTCCTTCTCTTGAGTTATCTCTCATTGAATTGTCTCTCAGTGTGTTTTCCTACAGTGAGTTGGCTGAGGTGAGTTGTCCTGTGCTGAATATACAGGGTGAGTGGTCCGGGGCGAGTTGGATGGGGCAAGTCAGCCAGGCAAGTCGGCCATGGAGAGTTGTCCTAGACTCCTTCCAGGGGTACCTCACACTGCATCCTAACTCTGGTATGTGTGTGTGTGTGAGGGAGGACTTGCATAGCCTTTGCTGTCTTTTTGGCAATTCAAAGAAAAAGAAAAAGACATGAAAGTAATTCTGTCATGGTCCCGATAGATGAGACCAGTAGAAATAAGAACTCCAAGGCAATTGCTTTCCTCAAAGAACAATTTGAATGGCTACATAGTATCGGCACAAACAAGGTGAAACCAAGACTGAAAGTTCCCCCCCACCAAGGTTACAAAGTAACAAGTTGAATTCTCCACCCCTGCAGTATGTCATAAATCACAATCCCCAATTAACTACTTTGGCGGGCTTTCTAGTGGAAGATTCAGCCCACCAAAACATAGGTAGCTTGACCTTGGTTCCCACAGAACAGTTATTGTTATGTCTAAACTAAAAGGATACATCTCCCCACTCCCTTTACTGTGGCCACCTAAAATAAAGTGAAGGTGGCTGCAGTCACCTAGAAAAGTCAGCTTTCTCTTCCATTCCACGTGGAAGACAGACCACTCTCACAAGGAATAAATGAAATCAAACTTTGTTAAACATGGTGAAAAGCAAACATGTAATATCTTGTTAAACAGTAAGTATTTAAGAATAAGCATTTAATAGTGAAGAAGATTAATTACAGAGCAGTTTAAATGACAGGAAAACAACAACTTGGGCACAAAGGAAAATCAGGGGAAAAATTCAGTGCTGGAGGCTGGCCACAAGATGGCAGTGGCCTGCTACAAGTAGAGGGAATTCTGCCTTAGAGTTTTCATGAAAAAGAGATGGGAGGAGAATCCCAGTTTAATATGACAGATTAACAGAAAAGTTCTACAGACAAAAATATTTTTTCTGGCACACTGTAGGAATTCAGTCTGAAATTTAAGCATCAATTTCTGTAATTTACAAAGAGAAATAGACAATGAGGCATACTTAGTAGCACACAAAAAATAGACATCAAAATGATAGCATTATTTATCTATTTTTTCGGAAGCATCTGTTTCTTTACATTAGTTTCTCTCAACTTTCCAGTTTCTTAAAATCTAAATCTTATTCCAAAGTTAAATAGATCAATTTCTCTAGACTTTCCCTAGACATTTTCTCTGAATTTTCCAGTTTCTTAAAATCTAAACCTGAATCATAAACTGTTGGGAAATGGTGATTTTTCTTTGCTTCTAACAGTCCTGATCCACAGCTTCTCCGTGAATTCTGCCATAATATTTTAAATAACCAGTATTTTTTCCCCTGTCCAGCAGAGGAAGGTTGTGAATTTATCTGCCTCTGTGTATGTGACAGTGAGCAACTCTATTGCAAGGAGATGTGGACTGGAAATATCCGATAGCTTTCACAACACAGAATGAATACTACCCAAATTCAACCTATTGTATTAATGTAGTTGCAAAGATCAGATTCGGAGGGAGGGAGAAAGGTGTCTATGCAGAGGACAAAAGGGGCTCTAGAATGATAAAAGCAGAATCACACTGTTGTGTCCTCCGTTTAGTATAAGCATCAGGACACCGCTTGCATGTGTGAAAAGGATGGAACTTGCTTTGCAAGTTGCCAACCCTTTGAGGTAGTTCAGATTAAGTGTCAAGTTCCCTACAATCACCTGAGGCTGAAGATAGTAAATGTTTAGTCTGGCAAGATTCTGTTTCTTGTGCATAAGACGCTAAAAAACTGAAATCTGGCTGAATTGCTCCACATCATTTGTGGGCTTAGCCTGACAGTAACATGATAAAGGTAAAGGTTCCCCCACACATGCGTGCTAGTTGTTTCCGACCCTAGGGGCCGGTGCTCATCTCCGTTTCAAAGCCGAAGAGCCAGCGCTTGTCCGAGGACGTCTCCGTGGTCATGTGGCCAGCACGGAACGCTGTTATCTTCCCACCGTAGT
The DNA here is from genome assembly GCF_964194415.1 of Vipera berus. Classification (NCBI taxonomy): domain Eukaryota; kingdom Metazoa; phylum Chordata; class Lepidosauria; order Squamata; family Viperidae; genus Vipera; species Vipera berus. The sequence goes on from NC_138207.1 coordinate 8,177,264, forward strand.
GGTCCCTATTTTTCTACTTGCATTTTTACGTACTTTCGAACTGCTAGGTTGGCAGAAGCTGGGACGAGTAACAGGCGCTCACTCTGTTACACGGCACTCGGGATTCGACCCACCAAACTGCTGACCATCTGATCGACAAGCTCAGCATCCTAACCCACTGAGCCACCGCGTCCCTATTAACACGATACTATAAGTCTAAAACAGGGGTGTCGGCAGTTTGACACCCTTGGTCTAAAAGTGCATCTGCCCCCTCCCACTTTTATGATCTAACAAACTAGGGAGGGTCCTTTATGAGGAATTTGCCATGCCCCTATTTCTTCTGCAATTTCTCCTGCATCTAATCTGACTGTGGCCTAGTTTGTGGCTCTTCCTCCTGTTTCCCAAGGTCATTTCCAAAGACCATTACACAACTTTACCAAGTTTTTCATTTTTGATGAAAACCCCCAATCCTGCAGACACCTCAGGAAGGGACGGACCAATTATGGTTAATTAACTCATGTTTCTGTGCTGAGAAAGGAGTGGTCGGGCTGCTTTGACGCCACCCCCTGTAACCATGCCAAATAGCAACCTAACGGCTACATGAACTTTTAACCAGGGTTAGCCTCTTTGTGGCACTGCGTATTGCACAAACCTCACCCACCCTGTTTGCTGTGTTTATGGCTTAATTTATTTCAGCAAAACCAGAAAATGGGCTAGCTCAGCAACCAGCTTAAGTGTGTTGTATGAATGCAGACTCGTGTTTCAGAAAAAGCGATAAAAATCTAAGAGCTTCGTGCAATTAATGTTCCTTTTTCTGTTTAGTAGCTGTGGTTCTAACAAGTTGCAGGTTGAGACCACACAGAGCAAAATAACAGCACCAAGTATATTACGGTATTGTAATTTAGGTAGAAATGGTTAAACTGGAAAGCCAGAAATGCATTCTCCAAAATAAGCTAACCAAGGGCAATGCTAATCGAGCTTAGCATGCTGATCATACCCATGTGGGAAAACCTGTTGGGACAAAAGGCAGGTCTCTGCTTGTATCTAACTACAGCACAACTATATGTTGTCAACATTTTTCTACTCTGTCCCTTTTGATATCTCTTCATCCCTTCCTCAGGTTGCACTTGTTCCTAGTACTGTAGTATCAACACGAAGGAGGTTTTCCACCTATAAAACGTTGAATTGAGAGCCCTTCAGCCTATCCCGAAGCAAGCAGAAAATGTAAAAATTTGATATTTTTTTACAACCGTGACATGTCAGTAACAGAGTCTAATAGAAGCTACTTATCCTGAGGCAGAACACAGAACATAAGTTAACAGAGTTGGAAGGGACCTTGCAGGTCTTCTAGACCAGGGGTAGGCAACCTCGGCTCTTTTATGACTTGTTGAAGTCCATGAGTCATAAAAGAGCCGAGGTTGCCTACCCCTGTAAATCTAGACCAACTCCCTGTTCAAGCAGTGATGGCAAACTTTTTAGAGACCGAGTGCCCAAAAACTGCCCCGCCCCGCCCCCCTGCCCTGCCCCCTGCCCCACCCCCACTCCGTCCCCTGCCCTGCCTGCCTGCAGGGCCACCCACCACCTCCACAGGCTGCCACAGATCACCCAGGCGGCCCTGCAGAGCCATGTTGGCCACACTCTCCACCCATGCCCCAATGCATAATCTGCACGTGACGGGGCGCAAGGGTGGAGTCTTGTCCCTGCTGCCCAGCTGCCATGTACTTGGCTGCACTGCTCTGTGCGGGCTGCACCCAGGGGCAACTCTCCTCCGTGGGGGCTACTAGAGGACGGGGCCATAGGGGGAGGCGGGGCTGGGGCGACGGCATGTGTGCCCACAGAGAGGGCTCTGAGTGCCTCCTCTGGCACCCGTGCCATAGGTTCGCCACCACGGCCCTATACCATGTCAGACAATAGGCTGTCCAAGCTCTTCTTGAAAACCTCCAGAGATGGAGCACCCACAACTTCTGGAGGCAAGTTATGTATAGAGGTTCTCAATCATCCAGGTCATGCTTGTCCCAGAGGTGTTTTTTTCCAAAAGGCAAGTGGACATTCTTGGTTCTTTTTTTCTTTGAGAATATTTAGCTTCTGAAGAAGCTCCTTGGATGAGAAGCGAAATGAGAAAAAGCACCTTTGGACGTTCTGGTGGCAAGCTGTTCCACAGATCAATTGTTCTCACTAGCAGGAAATTACTCCTTAGTACTGTGTTGGTTCCAGTGTGTGATTCAAATACCTGAACAACTGGTTCTCTTATTGGATGCGGGCCTGGGCCTCCGAGGCCTAGAACAGACTTCCAGAAGTGGCATCCATGCACTTCCGGTGAGCCGTTCTAGGCCTGAGAGGCCTCCTTTCGGCTTCCAAGGCCTAGAACGGACTTCTGGAAGTAGCCTCCATGCACTTCTGGCGGGCCGTTCTCAGCTTGGGAGGCCTCCTCTAGGCCTCTGAGGCCTAGACTGGACTTCTGGAAGCAGGGTGCATTCAGCCAGTTCTCCGAACTCAGCAAAATTTAGCTACCGTGGTGCGAACTGGCTGAATCCCACAACTGGTTGGACCTCTCTTTAATGATCTTCCACTTGTTACTTCTTGTCCTGCCCTCAGGTGCTTTGGAGAAGAGGTTGACCCCCTCTTCTCTGTGGCAGGCCCTCAAGTACTGGAAGACTGCTATCATATCAGTTTTGGGGTTCAGCAGAGATAAAATAAAGACAATATATTGGGGATGTACCAGGAAATATATTTTCCGTGGCTTCTTTCGGTGCAAGTGGGCTGGGAGAAGACGACAGGGTGATTATAATCCTGTTTTGATACCAGCCAGACAAATACAACCTCTCTATCTCCTGTCCAGACTGAGACAGTGTTTCCACTGGCATCAGCCCAAACCTGATTTCATTGGGATATTTATTTTTCACACTAATGAGAAATTTCCCATCTGAAAAGCTGTTTCCCACCCATCCCATTCTGACCTCTCCATATCCCAGGCTCCTCTTTTGAATGGGGCAGGAATGGGAAAAGACATAGATTGGGCTCAGCTGCAGCATCTCAATGTTTGCACCCCTCAAAAGGAAATACATTACTTCCATCTGTCTTGCATGGAAAGAGGGGTGAGGGAGCTTTTCAACAGAACTCAAGGAGCACTTTGGAGAATAACAGACTTGGAAGGGACCTTGGAGATGTTCTAGTCCAACCCCCTGCTAAAGCAGGAGATCCTACAGCGTTCCAGAAAAATGGCTGTCCTATTTCTTCTTAAAAACCTCCAAGGATGGAGCACCCACAACTTCTGGATGCAAGTCATTCCACTGGTTAATTGTTCTAACTGTCAGGAAATATCTCCTTAGTTCTAGGTTGCTTCTCTCCTTGATTACTTTCCATCCATTGCTTCTTGTCCTGCTTTGGAGAATAGGTTGACAAACCGCCCCCCACCCCACCCCCATCTTCTTTGTGGCAGCCCCATAGATATTGGAAGACTGATATCATGTCACCCTTAGTCCTTCTTTTCATTAAACTAAACATACCCAATTCCTGCAGCCGTTCTTCATATGTTTTAGCTTCCAGTCCCCTAATCATCTTTGTTATTCTTCTCTGCACTCTTTCTAGAGTCTCAACATCTTTTTTATATCGTGGCGACCAAAATTGGATGCAGTGTTCCAAGTGTGGCCTTACCAAGGCATCATAAAATGCTATTAACCACACCTCACGTGATCTTGATTCTATCCCTCTGTTAATGAAGCCTAGCACTGTGTTGGCTTTTTTGGCAGCTGCAGCACACGGCTGGCTCCGATTTAAGAGATTGTCTACTAGGACTCCAAGATCTCTCTCACAGTTACTACTATTGAGCCAGCTAGCTGAACATTTGGTTTTTCTTGCCTATCTTTCAAACCTTACTTTTCTCAACACCGAATTTCATTTTGTTGGATAGGGCCTAGTTTTTGAATCTGTTGAGATCCTTCTGTATCTTGAACCTATCTTCTGGAGCATTGGCTATTCCTTCCAGCTTGATGTCATCGGGGGTTATGCTTATGCCACTTTCGCAACACTTTTCTCCTTTTTGCTATTTTTGCACAACACAGCATTGAGTGGGAAGATCATCCCTACAGTTTTGTGCTGAAATTTTTTTTTTTAGTTTTTTTTTAACTGTAAGAGTTCAAAGCAGCTGTGAACTCTTTATAAATAGACCCTGCTCACTTGAAAGCATTTTTTTCCCCTGGCTGTTCTCCCTGCAAAATCATGAACTTTCTCACCAAAGTGAATTTGCCTTGCAAGTACATATTTCATTGATAATACAGTATAGCTCAGGTTTTTTTTTAAAGGGTTTCATTTTCAAGGGACTGCAAGTTTTGAAAAGTGTGAACTTTGCTGGAATGTCTTTTGGCTTCTCAGACAATCCCTGGCAACGTGCAAAAAAATAAAAATTACCATATTTTTCATTCTTCCTTTAAAGTTTATTGTTTCTTTCTTTCTTTTTAATCTATTTCTCCCATCGTGCTGTGCATCTCCAGGTGGTGTGCAACGTTAAAATACCTTTAATATAATATAAAATACCCTGAAATGTACACAATAAAATAAAAGACAGACAGAGAAATATAGCTAGTGTCCGCAAGCAATGAAGCAGAATCCCACAAGGTATCAAATGCTAAGGGAACAAAAATGTTTTTTTGGCATTCGGCAAATGAATTGCAGTTGTTTTTAAACCACATTTTGCAAGGTACCCGGGGAAGGGTGTTAAGTTTTCCAAAAGTAGATTTAAAGGGAATGCTGTGTTTCTTGAATACTATCTTTTGAAAGATCTGCAGGATATTTGCAAACTAGACAATATCTCCCATGGATATTAAGCCTATAAATCCTTACAGATGTACTGCAGTCCATCTGTCTCTGATCAATTTATTCAGGTGCTTTGCCCTCCCGCCCCACACCTGATACCCCTCCCACCAGATGCTCCTCCCACCTCCATCTCAGATATGGAGCTTCATCTCTGACCCACCCCTCCTTTCCTTTTAATCCACCTCTCTGCTGCAGGGTGGTGGGGAAGGGGGGGGGGAAACGTGAGGTCTCAACTGTTAAAGATGCTGAGCTTGTCAGCTGGAAAGCTGACGGTCCAGGTTCGAGATCTGTGCCATGCGAAGGGGTGAGCTCCTGTTCCTTGTTCCAGCTCCTGCTCACCTCGCAGTTCGAAAGCATGCAGAAGCGAGTAGATTAATAGGTACCACTTAAGTGGGAAGGTAATAGTGTTCCATATGCCGTTGGCATATATAGTCATGCTGGCTACATGATCAGGGAAATATCTTCAGACAACGCTGGTTCCCTCGGCTAAGAAACAGAGATGGGCACTGTGCCCCAGAGTCGGACACAACTGGACCAAGAAACCTTTACCTTTTTTGCTGTAGCATTCCTCTTCGCAAAATAGTTAATAGCCCATTTCTCCTTTTTCTGGCAGAAACTGTGTTGGTGGGTGCCTCAATATTTTACAGAAGTAACTTTTTCACCATTCCGTCCACCAGGCAAGCTGCCCTCAGTGGCACTGAAGCTATCCCTCTTTTAGATCAGGGGTATCTGCAAAGGGTGGTTAAGATGGTGGCCATAATGTTGCAGTTCAAGCACTGCCTGATTCTTTACATGTGGCCATTGCAACATGGCACCCACCATCTTGGCTTTTTGGACCACAATCTGTAGACACCTCTGCTTTTCCTTCCTTCCTTCCTTCCTTCCTTCCTTCCTTCCTTCCTTCCTTCCTTCCTTCCTTCCTTCCTTCCTTCCCTCCCTCCCTCCCTCCTTCCCTCCTTCCCTCCCTCCCTCCTTCCTTCCTTCCTTCCTTCCTTCCTTCCTTCCTTCCTTCCTTCCTTCCTTCCTTTCTTTCTTTCTTTCTTTCTTTCTTTCTTTCTTTCTTTCTTTCTTTCTTTCTCTTTCATTCCCTCCCTCCCTCTCTTGGGGACTCTGTACTTTTGAGCATTCTGTCACCCTCCCATTGACTCATTCAGCATCCAGGCTACTTGCTCCGAAAGGGCAGCTGACTCACAATAGGGACTAGAAACATGGGAAGGCTTTTAATTTCCCTGGGCACTCGTTGATTTCCCTGAGCATTCAGAATAGCAGTGCTGGCCTGCAGACTGAGGCTGCCTTTCTTGAAAGTTGAACAGGAAGCAGAGTCAGTGATATTCATGATGCTGAGGGGGGGTCAAAGAACAGGAAGCAAATGTTTGGGCCATGTCGGGGTCTGAGCTGATGGGTTTCGGTGGAGAGTTGTGTCATTTGTATTTGTTGGCATGGAGGTATGCACAAGGTATGATGTGCGGATGTGTCATGCCAAGGATGAATAGCAGGAACTTGTATAATAAGAGAGAAAAAGCTTTCATTCATCCAATCCAGACAGCAGTGGGGGAATCCATAGTTTCAAAGGTTGGAGAGAAATTTAAAATGGCTTTTCATGGAATCTAAAATCCCAGTTCCTGATTCTTGCCCTTTTTACCCTCTGTTGCCCTTTTTTCAAAAGGGAGTAGAGGCAGGTACCTCACTGGAGATGCCCAAAGGAGAAGGAGCTCTCTGGCCTTGGATGATGCCTAGAGTTTTACGCTGACTGTCAATTTTGAGGAGATAGAATTAAAAACAAAAGCATCAAGTCTCTAAGCTCTTAAGACAGGAGCTCCCAACTGTTGTGATTCAGGGTCAGCCTGTGGGTTCGGCAGTTGGGTCGGACGATTCAGAGGAGGAGGAGGCGGGTGTTGGAGAGCTTGCTGAGGGGGTTGAAGATCTTGCTGATGAGAGCCCTCAGCCAGGCCCCTCCTACTTGGTCACCATGGAGACCCAGCTGTGTGAGCCTGACAGCATAGATGAACATGACCCACAGCTGGCCCTGTTCAAGGACGCCCGACGCAGGAGGCAGTCAATCAGGAGTAAACAGAGGAAGGCAATGGGGCACCTCGGAAGGAGGCAGAGAGAAGCCACGCCTTGAACTGTTTAAAAGGGGAATGTGTGGGAGGGCTGGTTTGCTGAAGGCAACCGTTTGAATAGCTCCTGTTTCATGGTTCGTGTTTTGTTTTCTTCTGTTTGCTTTTGTGTCCATAAATTTGGCAGGCTTAGTTCCAGCCTCTTGCCTTCTTGTAAAGGGGTTGTCCCTGCCTTTTCTGCAGGGCCGTTAGTAGGCTGGTACAGAACACCAACCTTTAGAGCCAGTGAGCACATTTAAAATTTTGAGTATGTGTTGTGATGACTCTCACCCAAAAACTGTGGGTAGGAAGGATGTGCCGTCTCAAAACAGCTACCACGGAAGACACGGATACCTGCAAAGTTTGGATTTTACCAGATGGGGCCCCATTGCAGTAAGCCACTTCCTTTTTCTAAGAAGGCATTTGGGGGCTCCTGGGGGCCATGACAAGCAAATTCAAAACTAGAATAACACAGTTGGAAGGGACTTTGGAGGTATTCTAGACAAACGACTGTCCCGTCTCTTGTTAAAAGCCTCCAAGGATGGAGCATCCAGAACTTCTGGAGGCAAGTCATTCCACTGATTAATTGTTCTCTAAAGCCATGGTGATGCAGGGGTTAGAATGCAGTACAGTATTTCAGGCAAACTCTGGCTACAGCCAGGAGTTTGATCCTGACCGGCTCAGGGTTGACTCAACCTTCCATCTGGCTAAAATGAGGACCCAGATTCTTGAGGGTAACATGCTGACATTGTAAAGCTCTCAGAGATTGCTGTGGAGCCGTATATAAGTCTAAGTGCTATTGCTGTTGTTTGCTGTTCTCATTGACAGGAAATTTCTCCTTACTTCTAGGTTGGTTCTCTCCTTGATCAGTTTCCATCCATTGTTTCTTGTCCTGCTCTGGAGAATAGAATGACCCCCCACTCCTTTGGGGCAGCCCCTTAGATATTGGAAGACTGCTATCATGTCACCCCTATTCCTTCTTTTCATTTAACTACTAAAGGTAAAGGTTCCCCCACACATGTGTGCTAGTCGTTTCTGACTCTAGGGGCCGGTGCTCATCTCCGTTTCAAAGCCGAAGAGCCAGCGCTTGTCCGAGGACGTCTCCGTGGTCATGTGGCCGGCATGACTAGACGCCAAAGGCTCACGGAACGCTGTTACCTTCCCACCGTAGTGGTCCCTATTTTTCTACTTGCATTTTTACGTGCTTTCGAACTGCTAGGTTGGCAGAAGCTGGGATGAGTAACAGGCGCTCACTCTGTTACGCGGCACTCGGGATTCGACCCCCCAAACTGCCGACCTTCTGATCGACAAGCTCAGCGTCCTAACCCACTGAGCCACCGTGTCCCTTCTTTTAACTACTAGACATACCAAATTGCTGCAACCATTCTTCACATGTTTTAGCTTCAGTCCCCTGAATATATATAAATAAATAAATAAATAAATAAATAAATAAATAAATAAATAAATAAGAAATAAATATAAATAAACAAGAAATACAACCCCAATATATTACGATATATTAGAAGACTGCTATCGTGTCACTTCTTAGTCCTTCTCTTTGTTACACTAGACTAGACATACCCAATTCCTGCAACCTCCAGTCCCCTAATCATCTTTCTTGCTCTTCTCCGAGATAGTGCCTGGGAAAATGGAAATTTTAACAGCACGCATTTAGCATAACAGAAGGATCAAAGGTGTGGTTGGTTTGAACAGTTCTTTGGTCTTCCCTGCTTTAATGGAGGAATAAATTATATGAAAGAAACCAATATATATGCAAATAAATGAGTTGGGTATTGTTCTTGCAAGTTACGCTATTCAGCTCTGCTCACTTGCAGAAACTGGGCAACTTTAGTTCAAGATTTATTATAATTAATATGGTTGGTGCTGTTAAATAGAAAACATATAGACATTTATTTACTTCTCCAGCAAGATGTTTCACAGAGACCCACACAGTAGGCCTAGGAACTGGATTTTTATGAATTCTGAAACTAAGTGGGTTGATCTGCACACTCTGGAAAAAAGGAACGTAGTTTAACCTCCTCTGAAGATTTTGCCACAATTTTAGTTCTTCAGAAAGGTGTAAAAATATATCAGAAATAGCCACGCTGGGAGAAAATGTATTAGGTATGAGATAAAGTCCTTAAAATATATGTCATTGACTACAGCTTCAAATGCCACCTTTCCCACACATTCAGAAACAATAGATCTCTGGAGAAAAACAGGTATGATGCCTTTAGGTGCAAATAGGTTACAAAGGCACCCAGACCACAAATTGATCTGAACTCTGTTGCCAGTTGCTTTATTTCTGCTCTGCATCCTGCTTGATTAGAAAGGTTTTTCAGCAGAAGCTGGCATTATCACAAAGAATTTCCAGGGGATGTTGAAAACCAATATTTTAAACAGCTCTTTCCCAATCACGCTGGCTAAGGATGATGGAAACCAAAGTGCAACATTCTAAAAAAATATATATATATGTCAGTTTGGTAATGGATATTTTGAAGCTACGCTAGTGATTTTACAGTCCTTTCAAGCTTTTATAGAAGGCTGTTTTTTTACAGCACAGGTAGTCCTCCACTTACGACAGTTTGTTTAGTGACCGTTTGAAGTTACAACAGCACTGGAAAAAGTGGCATAGGACCGTTTTTCACACATATGAGCATTGCGCCATCCCCATGGCCCTGTGGTCCAAATTCGGACACTTGGCAACTGACTCGTATCTATGGACGGCTGCAGTGTCCCAGGTCATGTGATCACCTTTTGTCAACTTCTTACAAGCAAAGTCAATGGGGAAACCAGATTTATTTATTTATTTATTTATTTATTTGTTTTATATACCGCCCTTCTCCCGAAGGACTCGGGGCGGTGTACAGGGCAGGTAAGTATACAGTGAAGCAATAGTAAAACAAATGAAACCCCAAAATCTATCAGGCCAGGCCGGTAGGTCTTTAAGTCACGCCGGAAGGTGCGAAGGTCGGGGGCCATTCGGATTTCGGTTGGCAAGCAGTTCCAAAGGGTTGGCACACCCACCGAGAATGCTCTCCCCCTGGGGGCCACCAGCCGGCATTCTCTGACCGGTGGCACCCTGAGGAGGCCCTCTCTGTGGGAGCGCACAGGACGGAGGGGTGTTGACGCTGGCACTAGGTGCTCCCATAGGTAATCCGGACCCATGCCATGTAGGGCTTTGTATGTCATCACCAGCACCTTGAATTTCACTCGGAAGGCAACTGGAAGCCAGTGCAGCTCACGGAGGAGAGGTGTAATATGGGAGTATCGGGAAGCCCCCAAAAGTGTTCGTGCAGCTGCACTCTGTACCAGCTGAAGCTTCCGAGTGGTTCTCAAGGGCAGCCCCATGTAAAGAGCGTTGCAGTAGTCAAGACGAGAGGTCACAAGTGCATGGGTGACTGTATGCAAGGCATCCAGGTCCAGATAGGGTCGTAGCTGGCGCACCAGGCGAACCCGAGTGAAAGCCCCCCTGGTCACAGCTCCTATGTGATCGTCTAAGGAGAGCTGTGAATCTAGGAGGACACCCAGGTTGCGGGCCTTAAGATTCCCTTAACAACTGGGTTACTAAATTAACAACTGCAGTGATTCCCTTAACAAGTGCGGCAAGAAAAGAGTCATAAAATAGGGCAAAACTCGCTGAACAAATGTTTCACTTAGCAGCATACATTCTGGGCTCAGTTGTGGACTACCTGTGCTGCGCTCCTGTACTGAAGTTGTCAGATCTTGGCTGCAATACTCTAGGAAACCACTAGGTGGCAGGAATGAGATATAGAAAACTCACTCTTTGCTGCCATCTAGCTCCTGGCCGCTAGCCTGTTCTTTTGGCTTGTTAAAGATAAAGGATGAAACAGACTAAGCTCTGTGTCAACAAGAAATCTGGATAGAGGCAGAAAGTAAAGGTGATGGTAGAGAAGCGTTGTCAAAATCTGTTTTTCAAAGACAATGAGAATAGAGTCATGGAGGGGAATTGCTGGTGGGGGGGGAGCTTCCAGGCAGGAAGAGATCAAACAGGACACACACAGAGAGACAGGCACACACTCCTTCTGTAAATGACAGATGCAGCTGGACTGCTGAGAACAGAAGAGAATGAGGAAATTCGAGCATCATCAGGAAAAGGTGTGAAGTCCCTTCCCATGTGCCAATCGCACCCTTGTGTCAGCAACTCATGGGGGGCTGTGCCCTTGAGACACGTGTCCCCAGGGGTCCTCACTAGGGCAGAAACCAAGGAGAGAGAGCTGACCTGCCAGAAGTCAAATGCTGGATGATGCAAAGAGTTTGGACAGCGCATGACAGCGGCTGTTGCTCCCTGATCTACGGGCTCTCATGTCGATGTCTTTGATCAAAGAGGCTTCACTGGATGTTTTGACGCATTGTGCCATTGAAGTCTGGATCTTTTCAAGTTGCGTGACTCTGGGGGGAAATGGGTTTTTTTTTGGGAGGGGGAGAGGTGTCAGAGTTGCAGAAGGAAAGGCTAAGTTGTTGTTGTGTGTGTGTGTTTTATACCTCCAGCACTGCATGTGTGCAGCTGATCTGAAATTCACAAGTCTTCTTTCCTTTCCAGTTAGATTCCAAAGTTCCTTGTTGTGTTGTCAATATTCTGTTTAGAGCCAAGTTTCCAATGAGACAGAGAGAGAGAGAGGGAAAGAGGGAAGAAGAGAGAGAGAGAGATGTGTGTGTGTGTGTGTGTGAGAGAGAGAGAGAGAGAGAAAGAAAGAAAAAAGAGAGTGAGAGAGAGAAGAGAGAGAGAGAAGAAAGAAAAACAGAGGGAGAGAAAGAGGGAGGAAGAGAGAGATGTGTGTGTGAGAGAGAGAGAGACAGAAAGAAAAGAGAGAGAGAGAAGAGAGAGAGAAGAGAGAAAGAAAAACAGAGGGAGAGAAAGAGAGAGAGAAAGAGAGAGAGAGAGAGAGAGCACATCTCTGCATGCCTACATGGAAAAAGTGCTTAGGTTCCTACTCACAGTCCCTGCATTCTCACAACACACTTAACCTCATTTTAATTAATCAATATTCTTGGCTTTGTATAATACATAAATTCATCTGCTTAACCCAGCAGTACCAAGTGACTTTGGGCAACAAACAAAAATTAAAAGTAAAACAAAAACAATTACAAGAATAAAAAAAATATTAAAATGCATGGCGACTGAAAATAAACCACACATCGTATTCACTAAAATAACCGCGAAACAGGTCCTTGCCCACACTCAGAGCCCCAGGCAGAGTTAACTCTTTATGGATTTATGAAAAGCCAGCTGAGTTGGGGCCATCGTAATTTCTGGAGGGAGGCCGTTCCGTAGGGCAGGCCCTATGGCAGAAAAGGAACAACTTCTAGGCCTGCTACTTTTCCCTCAAAAAGGCGTGGATGCTTGGCTTCACCACACCCTTCACACCATCAGCTGAAGAGCTGGAGCTCAGCAATCCTGCAGCAACACAGGCAACATGTCAACTCAACACCAAGAATTTCGTTGAGCATGCACCCTCAGCCTGGCTGGGCTTATCCTTGGCTAGTATTTCTGTAGCTTAACAGGTCAGTGGATGCCAAGTTCCCTCGCTTAATTTACGGTTTGTTATTGTGCAAAGTCAGCATCCTGCAAATGAAGTGGGAGAACAGAAATCGCTTTACCAGAGGAGAAAACTTTGGAGAAACTGCAAGTTAGATTTTGGCACTGTGTGCATTGCAGCAATCCTCCTGTCCTTCAAACAACTTTGAGGAACAGGGAAATCCCTTTAATTTGTTGCAACACTCTCGGCTTTCCTCTGTACTGGGAAAGAGTTCTTTCTTTGCAGAATTCCGTTTCTCTGGTTACAGGAGAACTGCAGAGTCCAAAAAAAGTCAAGATGGCGGCCGCAATGATAAGATCAAAATTCTGTTTGCTTGGAATATGGGTTGCACCACCTTTTCATCATTGTGGCCGCCATTTTGAATTTTTGACCATAGCCTGCAGACCCCTCTGTGGAGAGTGGTTTCTGATTGGCTCCTATCTCTGCCAATCACACAACAGAGACATGGGAGGGATTCACACACCACTCTGAGGGATGCAGATATAACAGGGGTCTTCAAACTTGGCCCTTTTATGACTTGCGGACTTCAACTCCCAGAATTCCTCAGCCAGGCACGCTGGCTGAGGAATTCTGGGAGTTGAAGTCCACAAGTCATAAAAGGGTTAAATTTGAAGACCCCTGAGATATAAGGAGTTGCTCAGTTTCGACTTAATCTGTTGTGTGAAACCTGCTTTTCTGGTCAGAAACTTCAGCGTAGGCACAGATTATGAGTTAGACTTTCCTTCTCCTCTTTTCCTCTTACAAAGAATTGGATTGACAAGTGATTAACAGCGCAGAATTGGCTAGCAAAGGAAGGATAAAGTAGTGCTTTATATCTGCCCACTCCCCACTTTTCTACCTCTCTCTCTCTCTTTTTTTTTCTTTTAAGTTATCATCTATCAATCACTGAGCTCCTGAGCTGACTTGATCCAGTCAGTTTCTCAGCCGGCCTTCTTCATAGAAGCATTGTTTAAAGCATAAAAAGTGAGGAGACCCACCACGTATGCCATCTTGAGCTTCTGAATGTGGAGAGCTACGGGCATAACTAACGGGAGAACCTGCACAAAGATAATTCCGAAAGCAATAACCTGCTTTAATCCCAGGAAACAGAAAAAAAAAAACTTTAGGAAGAAGTTTAGATGGGTTTCCCCCTAATTATGTGGGTTACAAGAGGGAGAGAAGAGCCATTCACAAGCTGCCTTTCAAGATTCTGTGACTCTAGCAACATTTTTTCAACCTTGACGACTTTATCATGTTCGGACTTCAATTCCCTTATCACTGGAGATTTTTAAGAAGAGACTAGACATTTACCTGTCTGAGATGGTATAGATATTCCTGCTTCAGCAAGGGGCTGGACTAGAAGACCTCCAAGGTCCCTTCCAGCTCTATTCTATTCATGCTGGGGAACCCAGCATGGATTACAACAGTTGCAACATCCCAGTGTCATGTTATCACCTTCCCAGTTGGCTTCTGACAAGCAAAGTCAATGGGAATATTGATATACCTACATTCTTTTTTTTAATGTTTTTTCCTTCCTCTCTTTCTTCTCTTTGCACTTTTCTTTTCTATATTGTCGCGTTTGTTTTCTTTATAATTTATTGATTTGTTAATGGTTTACTTTTAGTTATTTTGCTATTTATTTCATTTTATGATTTATTTATTTTAATTCTGGTAGGATGATGGACACGGGTTTATCCCAAGCCTGTTTAAACTCACTTGCTGAGGATTAACCCACAACCTCCGCTGGAAGTGGCTTCCAAGCTTCCACTACTTTTTTCTGGATGAAGTCATACTTTCTAACATTACTTTTGAGCTTACTTCGTGTCCTTTTGAGGTTATGCCCCTGTGTTCTTGATTTTTGCTTAATATTGAAACTACATGGGTGTCATCTTTCTTTTTTTTAAACTTCGGTAAAAAGTGTTATTTAAAAAAAGGGGGTTGGGTGTGCTAATTCTGGGCCTCTCGGCTTACGTTGGCTGGGTTTGGTGCCGGATTGATGTTTAAGTCACAATTCCAGGATGAACATGGAGAAATAAAATGTGGGTTCATCAGCCTGGACCAGAGAAATGAGGGGGAGAAAGGCAGAAACATCCTTTACTACGGTGCAAAGAAGATATATCAGAGTTGCTGGAAGTTGCTTAGGATGATATACACATGATTGTGTGCTTGTGTAATGTTTGTGTCATGGGGATCAATTGCAAAACATCTTTTTCCTCCTAGAATGGTGCAATTTCAAATTTTTCCTGTCTCCTCTCTTGACTTTCACACCTCCTGTTAGCCCAGCTTTCACAGAAGTGGCCTGGCGTTTTCAGACACACTTCACTAAGTGGGTGTGAGTAGGAGATTGGAGGCTGTTGGAGGGCAGAAGTGCACAGCTGTCAGTGGGTGTAAGACATAACTGCGTTAATTGGAGGGGGGGGGCTGCAAGCTAGCCACCCATCAAGCCTTCGTCCCCTTAGGCTGTTTGAGCATAGATTTTCTCCATCAAGTTTCTGCTTTAAAATTTTCCTTTTTTCTGGCACACACAGCCTCCGGGCTATCAGAAGGAAGGGAGATATTCAAAATTATGACCAGTATAAATTTTGGCACAGTTCCCAAATTAAGATCATCCATATTTCTGGACTAGAAATGGACCAATTTAGAAGACCTGGATCTGGGGATTTTGACAACAATGATGACTGCAAGCCATTAATTATGTGTCCGCACTAATGCTGGACATTTTTCTTCTTAGTGATTTGAGTTGAAGCTTGGAAATAATAGCCTGCATCCAATTACGTCTAATGGGTCCTAACAGTTCTGTTGTTTTGGGCTGTTGTAAGTTGTTGCCAATTTAGGCCATTCAGGTTCTTTCAAAGTGCTCGTGGTATTCCACCTCAGCTCAAACACCAGCCCTTTGAGGTAGGTCAGGTCAGGAAACAGATTCCACCACTCAGATTGCAACTCTACTTTTTCAACCTTGACAACTTTAAGATATGTGAACTTCAACTCCCGTGGGGATGCGGCAAACAGTTGTAAGTGCAAGGACCTGTTGTAAGTTTTTTTTCAATGCTGTTGCAACTTTGAGTGGTTGCTTCACAAATGGTTATAAGTCAAAGATTGCCTGTACAGATAGTCCTCTACTAATGGTGACAATTGAGCCCAATGTTTCTGTTGCTAAGTGAGGCAGTTAAGTGAATTTTGCTTCATTTTACGATCTTTCTTGCCACAGTTGTTACGTGAATCAATGCAGTTTTTAAATTAGTAACACAGTTGTTAAGTGAATGTGACTTCCGCATTAACTTTGCTTGTCAGAAGGTCACCAAAGGGGATCACATGGCGCTGGGATGCTGCAACCGTCATAAATACGAGTAACTTGCCAAGCATCTGAATTTTGATCATATGACCCTGGGAATGCTGCAAGTGTGGAAAACGGCCATTTTCCCCCGGTGCCATTGTAACTTTGAATGGTCATTAAATGAACCATTGTAAGGCAAGGGCTGCCTATGCTGTCTTGGCTGAGTGTACAGTACAGGGGTCTTCAAACTTGGCCCTTTTATGACTTGTGGACTTCAACTCCCAGAATTCCTCAGCCAGGCATGCTAGCTGAGGAATTCTGGGAGTTGAAGTCCACAAGTCATAAAAGGGCCAAGTCTGAAGACCCCTGGTATAAGTATGAATGGAGCCAAGGAGTTTGAAGCAACTGGATTTGTCGTTTTCACTTTCTTTTTATAGCATCCCAGAAGGATCATATAACAGGGGGATTCTGGGGAAAAATGGTGGTCAAACATCACACTGGGACTGTCACTTGACCAATATAAGAAGGGATGGAAGTTGCTTTTGACTCTACAGAGGTTCCTGGCCTCAAGATTAGCATTGCATACACTGATTTCATGAAGCTGCAGTTGATCTACTCCTTGGAAGAGGAACAGATCAAATGTAACTTCATGAAATCATTGCATGCTTGGAAGAGGGATGCTTAACTGGAGTCCATCAAACTGCACCGATCCTGAGGAATAAACTCAGCTGGTTCCTGGCTGAGCCATGGCTGAGGAGCAGCTTTTAAAGTGTGTGTTTAGCTTTTGGGGCAGGTGTGGGGATTGTGGGGGCATCAAAATGGCAGGTTTAGGATGTGACCAAACACCATTTCTTTTGGTCAGGAAAAAGAAATGATAAAGACATTTTTTTAAAGATGTAAAGCTTTATACAGAATTTATATGGATAAAGAAACAAATAACCACCTAGAAGAATCAGAGAGAAGGCTGGATTCTTTAAGCCAGAGGTCCCCAGCCTTTTGGGCACCAGGGACCAGTTCTGTGGAGAGAGATTTTTCCGCGGACCGAAGGGTGCGTGGTTTTGTGTGCTGCTTGCATCTGCGGATGGGATTTTGCTTGTTTGTGTGGACCGGTTGCTTGCATGCTGCAGCCCAGTACTGGTCCATGGACCAGGGGTTGGGGACCCCTGCTTTAAACCAGTGTTTTGCATACTTGGCAGCTTTGTGTGGACTTCATGCTAGCTGGGGAATTCTGGGAATTGAAGGCCATGTATCTTAAAGCTGCCAAGTTTTTCTTTTAAAAAAACCTGCTTTAAATCTTGGAGGAATAAGCATTTCCATAAACTGAGACAAAAATATGAGAGTTTGTAGTCCATCATTTTTACGATAACACAGCACAAATTTGGCACATCTTTAGTACACTGTGTCTTAGAACATTTGGTTGTTTTTTTTTTTAAAAGATACTAGGGAAGATAAATATAAGATAGGGAAGCAAGAAGAGCCAAGTGTTAAAGAAGAAAAAAAAAAGAAAATTAAATGGAAATAAAGGGAGACAGAACTGTGTGCTTAGCCTTATTTTGAATTAAGAATCAAGACTTAAATTTAAGCATAGGAAATGCAGAAAGGTTATTGCTCAAACTAAAAGAGGTGCTGTGTGGATTTGGGGAAAAATATCTCTAAGTCCTTTATGCATTCAGCAGAAGAATTATATAAACCTTTTGATTATCCACTTGCTTGCCCAAGACACATTAATTTTTAACATCTAACTTCTATGCAGCTGTAGCAACCCTTTTTATTTGTACCAATACATGTTAACGGTGAGCCTAGTTGTGTGGTTGAGGTGGCCAGGTTGACTTTTTTTGACTCCTGCAGACACCCCTGCCAAGAAGCCATACTGCAATGCAGGAATAAACAGGAAATTGCACCGGGCTTTACCTGCCTGTTGCCTTCCTTACAAATAATAAAATAAATCCGTTGTTACACCAGTTGTGATTGGAGCCCTCAGAGCAATATCTAAATCACTCCCTCGATATGTGGAAATATTGAATTTATCAGATCTGAGCGTCCTAATTTTACAACAGAAGACCCTGCTTGGAAATTAAGGTAGCTTAGACGCTACCTTAATAATTCTTAGGTCTTCAGTTAGGACTTGAGTTATGAAGTTTCCACTAATCTTGGGCTATGAATCTAACTGTAGATGACCCACACATAATAAAATAAAGATACACATAGAGATGACACAAATAGAGAGGGAGGCAAAAACAGAGCAAAAGTGGAAAAAGCGAGTTGTGTTAATAAAGGTTGATCCCTTGTATACCATTCCAAAAGATATGGGAAAATACTTGTAGCCAGTGGGAGTGGACAGAACCTCAACATCACAATTATAAATTGCCTAATTTGAAAGGGATCTAGACTACAATATCTTTAGTTGCCCCAGATCAGAGCAACTAGTTCCTGGCTGAGGAATTCTGGGAGTTGAAGTCAACAAGTCTTAAGGTTGCTACGTTTGGAGATCCCTGCCCTAGATCTTTGGGGAAAATAAACTTTGAGTGAATTCAAGTTGATATCTCTTTGTGAAGTTCAATGGATGAGTTTAGAGACCATCTGCTTGTGTGTTTTGCACAACCCTGGCCATCTCTAGGGTAAAATGGAGTTGGGCAATCTGAGTTTATCCTTTATTTTATTTTATATTTTTTCATCCTGTCTTTATTTAGTTTATGAATAATTCAAGGTGGCGAACATACCTAATACTCCTTCCTTCTCCTGTTTTCCCCACTACAACAAACTCTTGAGGTAAATTGAGCAGAGAGAGAGGAACTGGCCCAAAGTAACCCAGCCGGCTTTCATGCTTAAGGCAAGACTAGAACTCACAGTCTCCTGGTGATTGACCCAAGGTCACTCAGCTGGCTTTCATGCCTAAGGCAAAACTAGAACTCACAGTCTCCTGATGATTGGCCCAAGGTCACTCAACCGGCTTTCATGCCTAAGGCAAGACTAGAACTTAAAATCTCCTGATGATTGGCCCAAGGTCACTCAACTGGCTTTCATGCCTAAGGCAAGACTAGAACTCACAGTCTCCTGGTGATTGACCCAAGGTTACTCAGCCGGCTTTTATTCGTAAGGCAAGACTAGAACTCAGAGTCTCCTGGTGATTGGCCCAAGGTCACTCAATGGGCTTTCATGCCTAAGGCAAGACTAGAACTCACAGTCTCCTGGTGATTGGCCCAAGGTCACTCAACGGGCTTTCATGCCTAAGGCAAGACTAGAACTCACAGTCTCCTGATGATTGGCCCAAGGTCACTCAACTGGCTTTCATGCCTAAGGCAAGACTAGAACTCACAGTCTCCTAGTGATTGACCCAAGGCCACTCAGCCGGCTTTCATGCCTAAGGCAAGACTAGAACTCACAGTCTCCTGATGATTGGCCCAAAGTCACTCAACCGGCTTTCATGCCTAAGGCAGGACTAGAACTCACAGTCTCCTGGTGATTGGTCCAAGGTCACTCAACCGGCTTTCATGCCTAAGGCAAGACTAGAACTCACAGTCTCCTGGTGATTGGTCCAAGGTCACTCAACCGGCTTTTGTGCCTAAGGAAGGATTTCTTCAATGCAACCCCTGTTTTTTATAACCCAGGTTTAACACGTTGGATGAACTCCCCCAGTGTCTCCCTACCCAACCTACCTCACTAGATTGTTGTAACGGCAGATTAGGAGGGAATTACTATGTAATAAGACACAGCCACATCCTGTTTTCCCCGCATCTCCTGATTTTACGCTTCCTGCTAGCATCTGGGGCTACTCAAGGAAACATATTTCGGTTTGATCCAACAGGCCTCATCTTTTGTTCTGATGTTTATCGCCTTCAGCTAATTGGAGGGATTTCAAGATATTTTTTTTTAAAAAAAAGGCAAAGGAAAGGAATTAATAAACTCTCTTTCAGGTGTGGCAAAGACAAGAAAGGAAAGAAAGAAGAAAAAAGGAGAAGCCGGCTTATTATTGCTTATCTTTATGCATTTATTCATAATGTTTTGGCTAACTTTTCCAAGCGATCTACGTGCAGAAAAGGACGGATTCAAGAAGTGAAAAGGCCTCATTAGAACTGGGAAGCTCGCAGAAGTGCTGAACGGCAAATTAAAGTGGCTGCCGTTTGCACAAAACTCAAATGGAAGGGGAGAAAAACCGCAAAGGAATCCACATTAGCTTTCTGGGCAAGCACGAGAAGCAAAACAACAACAACAACAACAACAACAACAACCCACAAAGGTCTCTGAAGGTGCCTGGTGCTGAAACCTCTTCAGAGAAAAGGGCTCTAGGAAGATAGGTAAAGTTGGTTGCAGATTTACAAGAAGTCCTCGACTTACAACCACAACGGAGCCCAAAATAAGAGCCTTGGTGGAGCAGTGGGCTAATGCCTCCTTAAGTAACACCAGCTGCCTGCAATTAGTGCAGGTTCGCGTCCCACCAGGCTCAAGGTTGACTCAGCCTTCCATCCTTCCGAGGTAGGTAAAATGAGGACCCAGATTGGTGGGGGCAATAAGCTGACTTTGTAATAATGCCGCTTGGGGGGTGTGTGTGTGAAAGCCCTAATAAGCAGGCATATACATAGAATGAAGGCTACTGCTAAGCTTGTAAGCCGCCCTGAGTCTTCGGAGAAGGGCGGGATATAAATGGAATTAAAATAAATAAAAATAAAATAAAATTTCTGTCGCTGAGCGAGACAGCGAAATGAATTTCGTCCCATTTTTCCGACCTTTCTTGCCACGATGGTTAAGTGAATCACTACCAGAGCTAAGTTAGCAATGCAGTTGTCAAGTGGATCTGGCTTCCCCCTCCCCCCGTTGACTTGGCTTGTCAGAAGGTCGCAAAAGGGGAATCACGGGACCCCAGCGGGGACGCTGGAATATGACTCAGTTGCCAAGCGCCTGAATTCTGATCATGTGACCATCGGGGATGCTGTAACCGTCAGAAGTGTGGGGAAAAAACAACCAACAGCCGTAGGTCGCTTTTTCTCATTGCAGTTGTAACTTTGAACGGTCACTGAATGAATCGTGGCAAATTGAGGAGCTGCCTGTGCCTTCTGCAAGAGTGTTTTTCAAACTTGGCAACTTTAAAATGGGCGGACTTCAACTCCCAGAATTCCCCAGCCAGTATAATGCAGAGACTCCTCAACACACGGCTAATCGCTTAGTGACCTTCTGAAATTCTGACAGAGATATTTGAAACCTGGTGCCAAAATTCCAACAGCTGCCCCCCCCCAACTCCCACATTCATGTGACTTATTTTGTTTACTCAGCAACTGAGCAACAAACAGCCATTTGCGGCGTCAGGACGGCTGTTTATGATATTTTTTTTGCTGAAAACTGGCATTTACTTCCAGCTTTCGTCAAAACTGGCCCGTCTCTATCTCACATTTGGTTCACTTAGCGACTGCTGCAAAAAGGTTGTAAAATGGGGTCGGTCACGTGGATGACCCCTTTCGTATTGCAGTGTGCAGTTTTTATGAATTTATAATAGAAAATACAAAAATGCAAAAGCAAATAGTAGGACAAATAAGGGAGGGAAAGAAGAAAGGAGAAGGGGAGAATAGAGGGCAGGAAAAAAAAAGGCGTTGACTTCCGACTCCCTCTGGTAGAATAAAACAGTAACATCAAACCTCAACTTTCTACTTTAACATAATAGTTTATAAACTAGCCATTTCTATAAACCACAAATCTATCTAATTAGTAAAACCCAAAATGAAAGTTTAATTTTTTCCCCTCCACCCCAAGCACTAGGTCCAGAAGCAGTTTCCAAGTAGAAACAATCAAAGCAGTCAATTTAGCCATCTCTGCTAACTCCATCAACTTTTGCAGCCATTGGACCATTGTGGAGATCGAAATGTCCTTCCATTTTTGTGCGTAAAGTAGTCTTGCTGCCGTCATTTCCAAAAAAATTTCCCATCCACTTTTTCCCGTGGATGACCCATTTCATGATGGTTGCAAGTATAATGTGTAGGATCCGTTATAGTCATAAGCTGAGGACTACCTGTACTAATATGAAAAAAGTAACGTTCCACATTTAGGCAAGAAAAACCAAATGTACAGGTATAGTATAGGGGGTACCTTGCTCAACAGTAGTAACTGTGAGAGGGATCTCGGAGTCCTAGTAGACAATCACTTCAATATGAGCCAGCCGTGTGCTGCAGCTGCCAAAAAAGCCAACACAATGCTAGGCTGCATTAACAGAGGGATAGAATCAAGATCACGAGAAGTATTAATACCACTTTACAATGCCTTGGTAAGGCCACACTTGGAATACTGCATGGAGTTTTTGTCACCACGATGTAAAAAAGATGTTGAGACTCTGGAAAAAGTACAGAGAAGAGCAACAAAAATGATTAGGGGACTGGAGGCTAAAACATATAAGGAATGGCTGCTGGAATTGGATATGTCTAGTCAGTGCTTTTTTTGTAAAAGAAAAAGGTGCCGGAACTCACACATGTCATACAACCTGCCTTGCTTACCCTCCAAGGTTCCATCCAAAAAAGGTGCCGAAACTCCGTTCTGAGCGTTCTATGAGAAAAAAACCCCTGTGTCTAGTTTAATGAAGAGAAGGACTAGGGGTGACATGATAGCAGTGTTCCAATATCTCAGGGGCTGCCACAAAGAAGAGGCAGTCAAGCTATTCTCCAAAGCGCCCAAAGGCAGGACAAGAAGCAACCGATGGAAACTAACCAAGGAGAGAAGCAACCCGGAACTAAGGAGAAACTTCCTGACAGTTAGAGCAATTAATCAGTGGAACAACCTGCCTCCAGAAGCGGTGAATACTCCAATACTGGACTTTTTAAAGAAGAGACTGGACAGCCATTTGTCTGAAATGGTATAGGGTTTCCTGCCTGAGCAGGGGGTTGGACTAGATGACCTCCAAGGTCCCTTCCAACTTTACTATTATGATTATGTTTATAATATAGATACCTCAACAATCCAATCTGAGTCAGTCACCGGGACCAAGAGTGTATTCTTCCAATCTTTTAGGGTCATGCTGGAGCCCATCCTGAGGGATCTGCTCTTTCTCCAGAATATGTGCCCTGGCTTGTTCTACACGTGATATTTACAGTATATGGTTCCTGGTTGTGTGTAGCTAAATAAAACGTGAGGTTCAGCATTCGCTGACCATCCTACCTG
This sequence comes from Vipera berus, assembly GCF_964194415.1. Classification (NCBI taxonomy): domain Eukaryota; kingdom Metazoa; phylum Chordata; class Lepidosauria; order Squamata; family Viperidae; genus Vipera; species Vipera berus. The sequence continues at coordinate 8,200,105 of NC_138207.1, forward strand.
TGCAAAATGGCCTCATTGCTGGCCATGTTACCTTGAGGACAAGAGACTGGCATGAAGCAAAAACTAATTGACCCCAATCGACCTCCCATCATTTATCAACCACTTATTGCCTCCTTGACATTTTACTGACCTCGTTTTGACACCCACACACACACATTTATTGACCACTTGAAGAGTCCCATTGACCTTGGAAGGTCAATATTGACCACTTTGGTGACCCCAGGAGTAAGGGAACATTGACCAAGAAAAAAAATCTGAAATCAAATATGCCTTACTTTGACCATAGTAGGAGGTTATGTCTGGTTAGGAGAATTAAGAATCGATAGAGGGGAATATTTGCAGCTCAGGATTGAAATGCGCATTCCTTGGTGCTCTCCGAGTTTGGTGATTTTCCTGCAGATGTTTCATTACCCGACTAGGTAACATCATCAGTGCTAATAGAATATAAAAGTACAAAGCTCCCTCCTGGCACCATTGATGTTACCTAATTTGGGTAATAAAATGTCTGCTAGACAACAACCAAGCTCAGAGAGCACCAGGACGGCTCAAAAATAAGAATTTCAGCAAAGTTTCAGGTCCAGCACCACTATTAGGAAAGTAAATAAGACCAGTCCAGATAGCATCCATCTTTATGGGGCTGGGCAATACATCACAGCTCCTCAGATACTAATCCCTTATTTAGATCTTTGCTTGTGTTGGCAGAAGAGCCTCGAACACAACCAGCTAAATTAAAACCTTTATTCCAGACAATAACAAAACCTTCACACCAGAAATGATTGCCTGCTCAAGGCCTTTATACAACTACGCTCCAGATTTAAACTTTTGTTTTTTCTTTTTCCTATCTTTCAGAATTAATGGATATTTAATGTCTGGCTTAAAGGCTTTGCTTGGTATGTTGCTTTTCCCACGTAGCGGTTTCAACCCTTACAAGTGGTATTGTTGAGGACTCACAAAATGTGAGTGTATTGTCATTTGTATGCTTTCTTCTCCAGTATCTTCAGCTCATTGTGGGAAGTGAGAATGTTTCCATCCAAACACCTGCCAGATGTTCACTTTGCAATTTTTCAAGTGCTATGTTACCTCAAGCCCAGACAGCTGTACCTCACTTACAAGGGGAACTGAGACTCTGAAATGTCCTTTAAAAAAACACAACTTCAGCTTTATTTTATATGGGTGTGCTCTTCTAAAATTGTACACTATCGGATTATCGTGAGCCAACACCACGCCGGAAGTGGTGCCGTGGAAAATCCTGCCAAATGTGAAGATGCCAAAGGAGTGAAGTTCATGGAGCATGGTTCGACCATCATTTCAGAAATCTACTGTGAAACATTACAAAAATTCAGACGAGCCATCCATAACAAGCATCGGGGCACGCTGACTTCTGGTGTGGTGTTGGTTCACGATAATGTTCGCCTGCACACCGCTAGATGAACCCAAGAACTGTTGAAGTGGTTCCGTTGGGATGGTTTTGATCACACACACACACACACACACACACACACACACACACACACACCACTATAGCTCAGATTTGGTGCTGAGCGACTGCTACTAAGGAACTTCAAACCGTGTAAGGCGTTATGACAAGGGCCTCAGTTTGAATGGCGATTAGGTCAAAATGTAATGAAATGTTGTAGTTTTCTAACGTGTATAATAAAAGTTCTGTATCTGGGAGTGTCTGTCATTGATAACCAAATGGAGGTTTATTTCCGAATTGCCCTCCTATGTGCCAGTAGCCAAGAGTCTGAATTTTGACCACGGGGGATGCTGCAAAGGTTGTAAGTATGAAAAATGGTCACAAGTCACTTTTTTCAGTGCTGTTGTAACTTTGAATGGTCACTAAATGAATGGTTGTTAGTCAAGGACTACCTGTAAAAGATTATAGATGATGCATTAAATCAGAGGTCCCCAACCTTTTGGGCATAAGGGACCGGTTCCGTGGAGAGAGGTTTTTCCGCAGACCGGAGGGGACGTGATTTTGTGTGCTGCCTGCATCCCACGGATGGGGGTTTTGCTTGTTTGTGCCGACTGGTTGCTGGCATGCTGTGGCCCGCTACTGGTCCATGGACCAGGATTTGGGGATCCCTGCATTAAATCATTCTTTCCCTTGGCCTCTGGGATAATAAGTGCGGGGGGGGGGGAGTCTGGGAGTTATAGTTTCCACATCTGGAAGAGACCAGATTGGAGAAATCTGCATTAGATTCAAAATTGTGAAATTGCCTACCTTAGGATATGGCTAAATGCAGCTGGACGATGAGTCAGAAAAGCAGTAGGTAGGAATTACCGCAGCCATTTTGTGAATTCAATTTCAGTTCAGTTCTGCCCACCTGTCACCTTGCCCAGATATGATGCTGATCCGTCTTTATAGATTGTCCTCTATTTTCCCTTCGCCAACAGCTGCTTAAATGTCCTTTAAAAACATTGACTAGCTAACATTGACTAGCTTCCTCGTTTTATCAGCAGCAGTAGAAAGAAATTAAAACGGAACTTTCATGGCTGGCCAAACAACAGCAAAGCAAAATGTTTATGCCCTCGAAGAGCAGCATTTTTACCCTACCTTTACCTTCTCTTACGGTAACTGGTGTAGCCAGCGTTTAATACAGACCCAAACATATATCCATTTACAATAAAACACACCAGTAATAACCAATACGAACATATTTGCTGATTTCATCGATCAGTTAAGTTGATTTATTGGTTTGTCCTTGGATGGACTAAGTCAGAGGGACAGAATCAAGATCATGTGAAGTGTTAGTGCCATTCTATAACGCCCTGGTAAGATCCACACGTGGAATACTGCATCCAATTTTGGTCGCCATGATACAAAAAAGAAATTGGGACTCTAGAAAGTGCAAGGAAGAGCAACTAAGATGATTAGGGGAATGGGGCTAAAACCTACGAAGAACGGTTGCTGGAATTGGGTATGTCCAGTTTAATGAAGAGAAGGATAAGGGGGGACATGATAGCAGTCTTCCAATATCTCAGGGGCTGCCCCAAAGAAGAGCGGAGTCAACCTATTCTCCAAAGCACCTGAAGACAGGACAAGAGGCAACGGATGGAAACTAATCAAGGAGAGAAGCAACCTAGAACTAAGGAGAAAGTTTCCTGACAGTGAGAACAATCAATCCGTGGCATGGCTTACCTTCAGAAGTGGTGGGTGCTCCAACACTGGAGGTTTCTAAGAAGAGATTGGACAACTATTTGAGTGAAATGGTATAGGGTTTCTGGCTCAAGTAGTGGGTGGGACTAGAAGGCCTCCAAGATCCCTACCAATTCTCTTATTCTGTTAAGCTCTTTTAAACTCTTTATTAAACTGAGTGACAACCTCACCCCCTCTCAATTACTGTGCTTCTGCACTTGATTGAAAAGAATCCAAAATTCCTTCCACTCCCTACTCAGGTGCTCAGTTCCCTCCCTCACCCCCCTCGTCCTTGCTGGATAATTTCCCTTCTCTTGCTGACTCTCAAGATGGCCTTTCTCTCTTCTTCTGGCTACTGCTAGCTCAGCAAGCTGTACTGGTGTCAGTCAGGAGACCTGGTTATTAAAGGGATCCCAAGATGTGAATATGTCAAAATCAATCTGGCTGCGTTTGAGTTGAGTTGTGAGGTTTTCTCCCTCTTTCCCCCCCCCTCACTGCACCAGAGGCAGCTGTTTCTGTGCAACCTGCAGATGACACCTCGGACCAGTTAGATCTTGATTTCCAGATGTTCCTACCTCCATACACCACGTTGCAGAGTGTGCCAAGAGTGGAAAAGGCATTGAAGGAGCTTTTTCCAATGGACAGATTCCATCCTAAATGACTTCGGTTATTAACAGTACATTGTTTCAACTTCCAGCCTGCAGAACTGAGCTGAGGGATTCCCAAGATGCCTTCTTGTTTGAGGTTCAGATGACTGGGAAACTCAGCTCCTTTTAAAGGCAATACCTACCTTTTGAGTCTCCAGACTCTTTCAGCTCTGGGCTTAGCCCCCCCTCCCCACCCCTTTCTCAGCAACTGGTCTCTGGTGTGAGAATTCGTAACCTTTTCTTAGGATGGCCTTAACACCAAAAGAGAGACAGAGAGAAAGAGAAAAGATACAGCATCACACTAGAAAGAATGTTTTGTGCAGGAGCAATTTGCAAGAAATTTCCCCCTCTCCTGTGTGAAAATAAATATCGGGAGGAGGGTTGAAGCTAAAATTAATTATTTGCAGGGTTGAACTGTGGGGACCTTGGTGCTCTCTGAACTTGGTTGTTTTCTTTCAGACGTTTCATTACCCAACTAGGTAACATCATCAATGGTAGAGTGGGGGACTGATGTTGTTATCTAGTTGAATAATGAAATGTCTGCAAGAAAGCAACCAAGCTCAGAGAGCACCAGGGACCCCACTAAATCAAACTAGTTGTTCTATAGCAGGGGTCTTCAAACGTGGCCCTTTTATGACTTGTGGACCTCAACTCCCAGAATTCCTCAGCCAGGCACACGTGCCTGGCTGAGGAATTCTGGGAGCTGAAGTCCACAAGTCGTAAAAGGGCCACGTTTCAAGACCCCTATTGTATAGGGTCCCTTTCTGCTCTAGTCTGCCTTGTAGAGCTGACTGCAATGAGTATTCCCTCAAAGAAAGTTATACCAGCCTGGAACACTCCTGTTTCTTCTTTAGGTAAAGATTTTCCACCCTCAAAAGTAGAACTCTGCTAGAGTTCAGTTCCTGGTGATTTCATGAACAAATCAAGGCAATTTCCAGTGTCAAGTGTGGAAATCAGGGAACCCAGATAATTCAGATGAATATAAGGGATTCTTGCAAGCTTAAACTCTCTACAAGAATCTGAACTACTACCGGTCAAAGCAAACTGGTGGTAGATAAGAGTCAGTGGAATTCAAGGTGGGTTGGATCTAGATCTCTTGTGGGTACAAGGGGACTTGAGACTGATAACATGTTTGATCCCTCCCTCAGGACCAGCCTGGTCATCTCTTACATAATGTGTGCAAGCAAACAACCAAGTTCCAGAGAGCAGCAAGAACTCTTTTCTTTGCCATTTCTCACTCTACTTTACAGCCTTGGGATTCGCAGATATTGTCCATCCAGGTATCAATCAGGCACAACCTTGTTTAACTGAAGCCGCAGTCCATCAGGTAACGGTCCACCTTTAAACTTGCCATTAATGACAGCCCTGTTTAGGTCACTATATAGCTGTGCAGTTGTAGTGTAGTGTAGCGTACGGGATCTGTTCTTTTTGTAAGGGGGGCCGGATGTCAATGCTGCAAACATTGACATGTTTTTGCACTGACAATGTAAGACACAGCCTTTTGTTTAAACTGCTTCACTTTGAATCTTGAAGGGAGGGAATTTTTCTAACATCTATTTTGAGAAGATAAGAAGCCCGTGTACAGAATGGGAGGAGAGACCTCATATGTGAAACTAATTGGATAATGTGATTTATGACATGTAGATAAGGGCGGGGATTGTGTGTGTGTTACGATGGGTTTGGGGGGAGGAGATTTCAGATTCTTCCTTCCATGAGTGTCTGCAATTTGTTTGATTTGTCTTATTCATCGGAACCATGACATCCCCTATGACTGCAGCTCATGCAGTATCCAGAATCTGCATTAGGATTCACAGGAGCTGGCAAATTATGTCAGAAGCACCATGGTTGACTTCTCTCTCCCTTGCAGCAGGCAGCAAAAACAGAAGGGAACAATCCTTTTGTTCCATCTGTTTGCCATCTGCTTTCATTTGAAGATCGAACGGCCATTTATGCATCACCCAACTGGATGAATAGATTTATATATTCATACACACATGCACGCCTTACGTTTGTGGGAGATAATTTATATGGGAAGATGCAGCTTTGGAAGTTTGCAGAAACCTAGTGGATTTCCTCTAGGGAAGATGGAAGAAACCTCTATTTCACTTCCATCTGTTGCTTTGGGAGCCCAGGAGAATAGGCAGCCTTCAAATCCTATCGTTTTTGTCCTTGACGGCTCTGATTTTTAAACTGGGTTTGAACATTCTTCAAACCCATAATGCCTCCAAATAGAGAATTTTTCCTGGAAAATATGATACCTAACCATATTGTGGTACCTAGTTGGAAAACTCTGTTTTCAGTCTTGGATATTACTCCAAGAAGCTTCCAAATTCTGGACTGTTCTGAATTTTTCTTATGGGACTAGAACAGAGAAATCTTGCATCATTTCTCAAACTTGGTCACTTTCACACTTTTAGACTTCAGCTCCCAAGATTCCCCAGCCAGCGTGGAGAATTCCCCACTTACCAGCATTAAGTTAATAGATCACAAGTTTATTTGAGTTTCTAATGGTGGTGGGCAGTCAGGAAGGGTTTCTCAGCTTCTCATTTTTTGTGAATCAGTCCATTTCACTCTGCTTTACTTAAGAAGTTTTTTCTCCAGGCTGGCTAGGGAATTCTGGGAGCTGAAGACCACAAGACGAGACACTCGCGATGTCGATAATGTAGACACGATCCAGAAAGTTCTCTCAACAGCACCATCCCTTTGAGCCATTGGTTTACCTCTAGAATCCTCCATTCCCTCATTGGGTGTTGACTTTCCGTTGGATATGTAAAAGAAACACGTTTCTCCCAAGCTTTGGTGTCCATGTGTGATGCCATAACCGAACAGAACAACAGAATAACAGATTTGGAAGGGACCTTGGAGGTCTTCTAGTCTGACCCCTTGCTCAGGCAGGAAACCGTATACCATTATAGACAAAAGGATTGTCGGGTCTAACTTCTTAAAAAATTCCAATGATGGAGCACCCACAACTTCTGGAGGCAGGTTGTTCCACTGATTATTTGTTCTAACTGTCAGGAAGTTTCTCCTTAGTTCTAGGTTGCTCCTCTCCTTGGTGAGTTTCCTCCCATCCTAGTTCTGAGAATTATCAGTGCTGGTTGAGCTGTTTGGTTTTTTTCCAGCCTTTTTTTCCCCCCAGTGCATTTCAAATCAACCCTCATCGTTCCCTTCCCCTCTACCTTTGCTACCAGCAGCTTTTTAAAAATATGTTACTCCTACAGCAGAAATTCTTACAGGTCACTCCTGGCAACCTAGCAACCTTAATGCTGGATTGGGCTCCTGGCTGCCTAAGAAGGTAATGAGGAAAGACAGTCCAGTCTTTGGCTAGAGGATAAGCTTGCAAATCTGGAGCAGAGGGATAATGGCTTCTCTCTCTCTCTCTCTCTCTCTCTCTCTCTCTCTCTCTCTCTCTCTCTCTCTCTCTCTCTCTCTCTCTCTCTCTCTCTCTCTCTCTCTCTCTCTCTCTCTCTTTCTCTCTCTCTCTTTCTCTCTCTCTCTTCTCTCTCTCTCTCTCTCTCTCTCTCTCTCTCTCTCTCTCTCTCTCTCTCTCTCTCTCTCCCTTCTCTCTCTCTCTCTCTCTCTCTCTCTCTCTCTCTCTCTCTCTCTCTCTCTCTCTCTCTCTCTCCCCCTCCCTCCCTCAGTTTTTTAGAAATATAAGGGCAAATACTTCTTTTCCCACAGCAAATCCAGCCCTGGGCTAAGCAGTTCCGAATTCTGTAACAAGCACAGATCTGTATAACAAGGCCAGCAAAAGGAGAGTGTGTGGGTGGTGGCATTTTCTGTCTCTACGTATCTATGGGTGTACGTAGAAACACACACAAACTCAGACATAAATAGGGTACCTGGGCACTTTCTGGCACGCAACACACTGTGTGGGAACCTGGGGTTGTTCACTGATGCTAATTTGGGAGAAGAATGAAAAGGAAGCAGAGAACAGTTGGATTTCCACAGGGAACCCAGAGCAATGTAGGATTCTGTGCGGGAACAGAGGCTTCTGCGTTCTGTCAACCCCTGGGATTTTTTTCCATCCATCTAGGCAGAGAATGCAAATTTAGCACCAGATTTGGGACATTACTTCCTGTGCATTATTTATTTATTTATTTATTTATTTATTTATTTATTTATTTATTTATTTATTTATTTATTTATTTATTTATTTATTTATTTATTTAGATTTATATACTGCCCTTTTCCCGAGGGACTCAGGGCGGTTTACAGGGCAGATTAAAACAATACAATATATACAAGTTAAAATAAAAATTAAATTAAATAGCCCGAAAAAATTTAAAATAAAACCTTAAAAACCCTCAGTGCAGGCCGGCAAGCTCGAATAGCCAAGTCTTTAGGTCCCGGCGAAATGAGCAAAGGTCGGGGGCCATCCGGAGTTCCACCGGCAGCTGATTCCAAAGGGCAGGCGCGCCCACCAAGAATGCTCTCCCCCTGGGGGCCGCCAGCCAGCACTCCCTGACCGCACCAGCACCCTGAGGAGATCCTCCCTGTGGGAGCGCACAGGACGATGGGAAGTTGATGCTGGCAGCAGGAGCTCCCGAAGATAGTCTGGACCCATGCCATTTAGGGCTTTATAGCTCATCACCAGCACCTTGAATCTCACCCGGAGGGCAACTGGAAGCCAATGCAGCTCGCGGAGAAGAGGTGTTACATGGGAGTATCGAGAAACCCACCTCACAACTAGCACAGCCGCATTCTGCACCAGCTGAAGCCTCCGAGTGGCCTTCAAGGGCAGCCCAATGTAGAGAGCGTTGCAGTAGTCTATCCGGGAGGTCACAAGCGCATGAGTGACTGTACGTAGGGCGTCTCGGTCCAGATAGGGCCGCAACTGGCACACCAGGCGAACCTGGGCAAAAGCTCCTATATGATCACGGCTCCTATATTGATCTTTCAAACTGAGCCATGAGTCCAGGAGGACGCCCAAGTTGCGGGCCCTATCTCCTCTCAGTAAATTATGGATTTCCTTCCTTCCTTCCTTCCTTCCTTCCTTCCTTCCTTCCTTCCTTCCTTCCTTCCTTCCTTCCTCCCTCCCTCCCTCCCTCCCTCCCTCCCTCCCTCCTCTCCTTCTCTCCTTCCTTCCTTCCCTCCCTCTCTCCCTCTCCTTCCTTCCTCCCTCCCTCCCTCCCTTCCTTCCCTCCTCCCTCTCTCCCTCCCCTTCCTTCCTTCCTCCCTTCTTCCCTCCCTCCCTCCCTCCCTTTCCCTCCTTCCCCCTCCCTCTCCTTCTTCCCTCCCTCCTTCCCTTCCTTCCCTCCCTCCCTCCCTCCCTCTTCTTCCTCCCTCCCTCCCTTCCCTCCTCCCTCTCTCCCTCCCCTTCCTTCCTTCCTCCCTTCTTCCCTCCCTCCCTCCCTCCCTTTCCCTCCTTCCCCCTCCCTCCCTCTTCTTCCTCCCTCCCTCCCTCCCTCCCTTGATCAATGATGGGGAGAAAGGATTAAAAGTAAAAGTTTTCTCCTCTCAGTAAATTACACTGTGAATTTTCCAAGTATTTTACACAGCTAATGGAAACATATTTTTTTTTAAAAAAAGACTATAGTGTCTTCTTGAGAAATAATATAATAATATCCAGCAAATTCCCATCCGTGGACTGAGATGGAACAAAATCTGGGAGTCAAAATCTGCAATCTTAAAGTTGCCAAGTTTGAAAATTGCTGATTGAGATCAACCCGCTGCTTGGCACTTAAACCATCCATTTGATTTGTACTTGCCTTTATTTTCTAATATCATTTTTCCTTGTGAAAAATGAAGGGCTATTGGAATCTGTTGCAAAACCGCGAACTTCCAGCTTTTTAAAATGAGATCATATATGCAGCTATTCACAAGCAATTAATAATAAACCAGGAAAGTCTGCTCTCCAGGACACTTACAAATGCAAATCCCGTGTTTTCTCATTTGTATTCTCTTTTATCTCTTCCTTTTGCCTCCCGTGTATATATTTTTCTAAAAAGTCTAATGAAAATGTCTTTTGAAAAACCAGAAGAAATGGGTGGCAAAATGGGTGCTTAGTTATGAAATACATTTAGCACAGCAGTTAACGAGAGCTAATTAGCTGGAGCCAGTGAGTGACAGACAATTAGGGAGAGGAAACGTGCTATGAGCATTCTCTGCCTTCCCATCCAATTTTCCCCTGGCCCAGGTGGAAATTATTGAAGGAGGAAATCCAAACTCACACAGGAACTGCATGCCATAAGAAGCCACAGAGGTTTTATTGAAACAGCTGCAGCAAACTAACTTGCAAAGCTTCCCCAAAACCTGCAAAGTGTGCCCAACTGAGGGAGCTGCTTACCACGTAGTCAGCATGTAGCTCCAGCTTTCTCAGCTGTGTCAACTGTTAGATAGGTGGACCTCGACACCCAAGATTCTGGGTTTTGAACTCCAGCCTTGATGGCTGCAGAATTCCGACAGCGGAAGTCCATCTATCTCAGGGGGTGTCAAACTGTCAGCCCACGGGCCGGATGCATCACCAAAACCACGGCCACCCCATTACCAGGAAAAGGGGGGGGAGAGTCAAGATACATTGCGACACGTCAGGTAACGTTGCAAGTTTGACACCCCTGATCTATCTAGAGCCAGTCTGGTCTGGTGGTTAAGGCATTAGGGTAAAAACCAGGAGACTGTGAGTTCTAGTCCCGCCTTAGGCATGAAAGCCAGCTGGATGACTTTGGACTAATCACCAGGAGACTGTGAGCTCTACTCCCACCTTAGGCATGAAAGCAGGCCAGATCATTCTGGGCCAATCACCAGGAGATGCTGAGTTCTAGTTCCACTTTATGCATGAAGGCCAGCTGGATGACTTTGGACCAATCACCAGGAGACTGTGAGTTCTAGTCCCGCCTTAGGCATGAAAGCCAGCTGGATGACTTTGGACCAATCACCAGGAGACTGAGTTCTAGTTCCACTTTAGGCATGAAAGCAGGCCATATCATTCTGGGCCATTCACCAGGAGACTGTGAGTTCTAGTTCCACTTTAGGCATGAAAGCCAGCTGGATGACTTTGGATCAATCACCAGGAGAGTTTGAGTTCTAGTCCTGCCTTTGGCATGAAAGCCAGCTGAATGACTTTGGACCAATCACCAGGAGACTGAGTTCTAGTTCCGCTTTAGGCATAAAAGCAGGCCAGATCATTCTGGGCCAATCACCAGGAGACTGTGAGTTCTAGTCCCACCTTAGGCATGAAAGCCAGCTGGATGACTTTGGACCAGTTCCTCTCTCTCTCTCTCTGCCCAACCTGCTTCACCAGATTGTTATGGGGAAAATTGAAGGAGGGAGGACTATTAACTATGTTTGCCCTCTGAGGTACAGTATTTATAAAAATTATCCATCATCTATCTCAAAGCTGTCCACATTGAGAAAGATGGTCTGGGACACTACACATCATCTTTACAACCTGTTTTCCTTGTTACCTTCTGGAGTGGGGCCCTCCATGATATCCGAAGCAGAAGATCAAAGATTCAGTCACAGTTTCGTTCCATACAGTATTAACCTTGTGAACTCTCAAGCTTCCTTCTTCCGCTATGTATTCAAGATGGACAGGGATGAATAGTTATATGTTACTTATATGTAAAGGTGTAGGTCTGTACATATGTTTTATATATATGTTTAAATGTGTGTTATGTATGTGTGCACTTTAGAGAGCAAGCAACTACATTTCGGTTTTAATATGTGCCATTGTGCCCACAGTAAAAATTGACAATAAAGGTGATCATCATCATCATCATCATCATCATCAAACAACTGAGCTAGCTTAAGAGCAGCAGATGTGGCTTTGTCAGAAACAAAGTTACCAAAAAACAAACAAACTCTGACATTCTTCCAGCCCTTTTATCAGGCTGCAGCCTAGCTAACTTTCATTTTTTTTTCAGGGCAGGTGTATCATATAGTGCTTCCAAAGGAAAAGTTGCGGCTGCTTGTCATTTATTTTTATTTTTTTAAAAAGAACATCTAGGGCAGGGTTCTTCAAACTTGGCAACTTTAAGACTTGTGGACTTCAACTCCCAGAATTCCTCAGCCAGCCAGGGCTGGCTGAGGAATTCTGGGAGTTGAAGTCCACAAGTCTTAAAGTTGCCAAGTTTGAAGAACCCTGATCCATGGGATCTACATGAGGCCTATAGTTATTCCTAGAAATAAAGATAATGGTAAAGGCTGGGACTTTGATATGCTACACTCCAGGTTTCCATTTCTGCCTTTAGTTTTCATTAATTTCAATTTTAAAAAAAACACAGTACAGAAAACAGAAGTTTCTGGAACTTTGACCAACCTCTTCATAGTCGTGCTGTACAAGTGATGAAGCACCCACAAGCTGTTCCATTGGTTAATTGTTCTCACTGTCAGGAAATTTTTCCTTATTTCTAGGTTGAATCTCTCCTTGATCAGTTTCCATCCATTGTTCCTTGTCTGGCCTTCGAGTACTTTGGGAAATGGTTTGGCCAACCCCCTCCTCTCTGTGACAACCCCTCAAATATTGGAAGACTGCTGGCTGAAGAATTCTGGGAATTGAAGTCCACAAGTCTTAAAGTTGCCAAGTTTGAAGACCCCTATGTTAATACTATCTTATAATGCCTTGGTAAGACTCTACTTCGAATATTGCATCCAGTTTTGGTCGCCACGATATCAAAAAGAGGTTGAGACTCTAGAAAGAGTGCAGAGAAGAGCAACAGAGATGATCAGGGGACTGGAGGCTAAATCATATGAGGAACGGTTGCTGGAATTGGGTATGTCTAGTGAAAAGAAGGACCAGGTGTGACATGGTAGCAGTCTTCCAATATCTCAGGGGCCACAAAGAAGAGGCAGTCAAGGTATTCTCCAAAGCAGCTGAAGGCAGGACAAGAAGCAACAGATGGAAACTAGTCAAGGAGAGAAGCAACCTAGAACTAAGGAGAAATTTCCTGACAGTGAGAGCAATCAACCAGTGGGACAGCCTGCCTCCGGAAGTTGTGGGTGCTCCAACACTGGAGGTTTTTAAGAAGAGACTGGACAGCCATTTGTCCGAAATGGTATAGGGTTTCCTGACTGAGCAGGGGGTTGGACTAGAAGACCCCCAAGGTCTCTTCCGACTCTCTTAGTCTTATAACATCTATAAAATAAAATAAAAAAATGTTGTGAAGCTGAATATCCCCTTTCTCTCTTCTGGCTCTTCTACCTGAGGCTGCAGCATCTTCTTAAATCTGAGCCTCCATATGCTTGCTTAATCTATGTGCACATTGCTTCATATGCCAAGCCATTCTCAAATGGGACCCAATGCATTCTGGGAAGGGAAGGAACGGGAAGGTAGGGGTGGCAGGATATTTTTTTTTAAAAAAATACTTATCCCAATGCAAAGTTTGGTGTAATGTATTGGGCCTTTTACTTGAACTGTGTCTTTGAATGCTGCTTGAGATTGCCTAATTAGGGTGTCTGTGTAACGGTCGCTGGCTGCCCAGACATGCAGTCTCCAGGACGATCATTGGGTGGCTCTGGGGCGGGAATAGGTTCCTTCAAACCTATTGGCCGCTGCCTAGTGGCCAACCGTATAAGTAGCTGCATAGAAGCCTCTGTTCTCAGTTCTGTTCCTGTTACTACAATAAAGCAATGTTCCTGTTTGAACCCTCTCGTCTCGCCTCCTACTTGCAAGAAACCCACTACACTAACACCTGGAATATTAGATTAATTAAAAACATTTGGGAGCCACTTCTTTGAAGGTGGGTGGGGGGGGGGGAAGAGAAGAGGCAGAAAAACCACTCTCCCGCATTTATCCAGGGAGAGCCTTGAGTTCTCCCCCCCACTCACCCACCCCGCTCAAATAACCCTCTTAACCTTTCGCTCCGGGGGAACAAAAGCCCCCTTGTCTCTTCTCTGGCATGGAGTGGATCTCCTCCCGGTGACCCAAAGGTGACTCTGCACCTGTGGCCCTGCGGCTTCCTGGCTATTGTCCTCATTCTGCCCCCCCCCTCTGTCTTTTTCCCTCCTCCCCCTCCACAAAACCCTTGACAGAAAGATCCAGCCAAATAAATAAGGCAAATAGGTGGATTGACAAGCTGACCCAAGGGCTACCCTTCCAGGTTACACTCAAGGGTCAGAGGGTTGGGTAAGCAGCCCCCAAGGCCGCCAGGCAGAGGGGAAGAGAGGAATCCCAGGGTGGGGAGGTTGGGGGTGGGATAAGGTAGGCTGCCTCCTTTGGGCAGGTCTTCCAGGATAGGCCCTGCGGCCAGGAATGTTCTGCCTGAGTGGGATTCAGAGATGAAGGCATCAGCAGGCAGGTCCTAGGCCAGCCTTTGTCAACTTTGGCAACTTTTAAGATGTGTGGATTTCATCACATCTAGGCTGCCTGGGGCATTCTGGCAGTTGACGCCCCACACCTCTTAACAGTTGTCAAGGGACGCTGCTCTAGACATTTGGGCTGGGGGATTCCGGGAGCTGAAATCCACACATCTTAAAAGTTGCCATAGTTGAGGACACTCCTCTATAGGTATTGGCTGGGAGTTGACGTCTGCACATCTTAAAATTGCCAAGGTTGAGGAGATTTGTCTAGACCAGGGGTAGGCAACCATGGCTCTTTTATGACTGGTGGACTTCAACTCTCAGAATTCCTCAGCCAGCCATGCTGAAGGGAAAGGGAGAGGTTTCCAAGCTGAGCCATGCTGGCTCAGGAATTCTGGGAGTTGAAGTCCACCAGTCATAAAAGAGCCGAGGTTTGCCTACCCCTGGTTTAGACATTTTGGCTGGAGACTCTCTTTCTCTCCCCCCCCACTCTGTCTCCCTCACTCCCTCTCTCCCTCTTCCTCTGCCTCTCTCTTTCTTTCTTCTACTCTCTCTTCCAAATATCTACCCACCCATCCACCCATCTATCCATCCATCCATCCATCATCTACATCTTTACCTCCCCCCCCCCAACTTACCTATCTGATTCTGAAATTAACCCAGGCTATTCTCCAAAGCATCTGAAGGCAGGACAAGAAGCAATGGATGGAAACTAGTCAAGGAGAGAAGCAACCTAGAACTAAGGAGAAACTTCCTGACAGTTACAACAACTAACCAGTGGAACAACCTGCCTCCAGAAGTGGTGAATATTCCAACACTGGAAGTTTTTAAGAAGAGACTGGACAGCCATTTGCCTGAAATTGTATTGGATTTCCTGCCTGAGCAGGGGGTTGGACTAGATGACCTCCAAGGTGCCTTCCAACTTTATTATTATTATTATTATTATTATTATTATTATTATTATTATTATTATTATTATTATTATTATTATTATTATTATTATTATTATTTCCATCCGGCAAGTTATCTGCATTGACTTATGCACCAATCAGATCTAAATGACACATTGCAATTGCTGCTTCTTCTTCTTCTTCTTCTTCTTCTTCTTCTTCTTCTTCTTCTTCTTCTTCTTCTTCTTCTTCTTCTTCTTCTTCTTCTTCTTCTTCTTCTTCTTCTTCTTCTTCTTCTTCTTCTTCTTCTTCCTCCTCCTCCTCCTCCTCCTTTGACCCCCAATGCACCCCCACCTACTACACACCAGCACCAGTTTACAAAAAGGGCTTTTTCTGCAGGCTCCAGGCTACATGCTAATCTCTTCAATGAGCACAGCGGACTAGACAAGAAACACTATTTTTCCTCAGCCCTTCTCGAGGCTGAGCGGTGGAATTCTGCCAGCTCCTCGAAGCCCCTGGGTCTCGGCCCCTGCCTTTAGGGGAGACGGAGGATTATTTCAGTTATGCCACAGAGTGCTCTGAACTTACTTCTCTCTCTTTTCTCTGTTCACTCGACCTGTTCCAGCTGGTTTTTCCAAACAGCAAAGAGGCAGAAAGCCTGTTTGGTTCCTTCCTTCCTTCCTTCCTTCCTTCCTTCCTTCCTTCCTTCCTTCCTTCCTTCCTTCCTTCCTTCCCTCCCTCCCTCCCTCCCTCCCTCCCTCCCATTTTCTTCCTTCCTTCTCCCATTTCTTTCCTCCCTTCCTTTTCCCATTTCCTTCCCTCCCTCCCATTTCCTTCCTTCCTTTTCCCATTTCCTTCCTCCCTTCCTTTTCCCATTTCCTTCCCCTCTCCCATTTTCTTCCTTTCTTCTCCCATTTCTTTCCTCCCTTCCTTTTCCCATTTCCTTCCCTCCCTCCCATTTCCTCCCTTCCTTTTCCCATTTCCTTCCTCCCTTCCTTTTCCCATTTCCTTCCCCTCTCCCATTTCCTTCCTTCCTTTTCCCATTTCCTTCCTCCCTTCCTTTTCCCATTTCCTTCCCCTCTCCCATTTTCTTCCTTTTTTCTCCCATTTCTTTCCTCCCTTCCTTTTCCCATTTCCTTCCCTCCCTCCCATTTCCTTCCTTCCTTTTCCCATTTCCTTCCTCCTTTCCTTTTCCCATTTCCTTCCCCCCTCCCATTTTCTTCCTTCCTTCTCCCATTTCTTTCCTCCCTTCCTTTTCCCATTTCCTTCCCTCCCTCCCATTTCCTTCCTTCCTTTTCCCATTTCCTTCCTCCCTTCCTTTTCCCATTTCCTTCCCCTCTCCCATTTTCTTCCTTTCTTCTCCCATTTCTTTCCTCCCTTCCTTTTCCCATTTCCTTCCCTCCCTCCCATTTCCTTCCTTCCTTTTCCCATTTCTTTCCTCCCTTCCTTTTCCCATTCCCTCCCTCCCATTTCCTTCCTTCCTTTCCCATTTCCTTCCTCCCTTCCTTTTCCCATTTCCTTCCCCCCTCCCATTTTCTTCCTTTCTTCTCCCATTTCTTTCCTTCCTTCCTTTTCCCATTTCCTTCCCTCCCTCCCATTTCCTTCCTTCCTTTTCCCATTTCCTTCCTCCCTTCCTTTTCCCATTTCCTTCCTTCCCTCCCTCTCCCTCTCATTTTCTTCCTTTCTTCTCCCATTTCCTTCCTTCCTTTTCCCATTTCCTTCCTTCCTTCCCTCCCCCCCCTCCGTCCCATTTTCTTCTTTCATTCTCCCATTTCCTTCCTCCCGCCCTCCCTCCCTCCCTTCCTTTCCCCTCTCTCTCTCCCTCTCTCGTAATTCTCTAACCAGCCTACCCCAGACAGCCTTCCCCAGCCTAATTCTGGCTGAGGAAATTGGGGAGTTGAAGTTAAAGTTGCTGAGGTTGAGAAACACCGATTTAGTGTTTTGAGCAAGTCCAGAACACGAGTTAATCGAATAACCTGGTTTACTCTGCTAGGTGACTGTAAACAATGAAACGGCTCTGTGCGTTAGTGGTATTTGCCAAAGGCGCATATCTTTTGCCTCCCAAAAGTGTGTGTGTGTGTGGGGGGGGGGGGAACGGAGGGCGGAACAAAACAAAACAAGGCACACTCTTGGGGTTTGTTCTTTGTGATAATCCTCTGCCATGTTATCCTAACATTATCAAAGAGCGTGAAAAGAAAGAATCAAAATTAGCGTCAGGTATGCACTCATCTTTGAGCATTGCTTTGTTTGTTATCTCTGGATCTTGTTTGCCAAGTCAACTGCAGGAGGATAGAATGAGAATTCACCATCCTGCAGACAGGTTGAGGTATCTCCTTGAGAGAGCTTGCTTCTCTCCTGGAAATGGCAGCACTTTTGACATGACAGCAGTCTTCCAATATCTCAGGGGCTGCCCCAAAGAAGAGGGAGTCAAGCTGTTCTCCAAAGCACCAGAAGGCAGGACAAGAAGCAACGGGTGGAAACTAACCAAAGAGAGAAGCAACCTAGATCTAAGGAGGAATTTCCTGACAGTGAGAACAATTGATCAGCGGAACAACCAGCCTCCAGAAGCAGTGAATGCTCCAACACTGGAGGTTTTTAAGAAGAGATTGGACAACCATTTGTCTGAAATGGTATAGGGCAGACATTTCAAACACAAGGCCCGGGGGCCGGATCCGGCCCGCGAAGTGGTTTCATGAGGCCCGCGAAGCCATCCTGGAAACAGTGAGGGAACGGCCCCCACTGCCTTGGCCCTGGCCCAGAGACCCTCCTCCTGCCAGAGACCCCCAGATCTGTCCCACTCCTGCCCAGGCCCCCATAGGCACCCTTGATGCCAACGATGTAGAGCTGGCCACGCCCACCCAGTAGGCCGTACACACTCTAGCCACGCCCACCCAGTAGGCCACACCCACCCAGGCCACACCCACCCGGCCCCCTGAGGGCAACTGCAATGCTGATGCGGCCCTCAATGAAATTGAGTTCGACGCCCCTGGTATAGGGTCTCCTGCCTGAGCAGGGGGTTGGACTAGATGACCTCCAAGGTCCCTTCCAACTCTTTTGTTCTATAGTCTATATTCATAGGTTCGAGCAGGGTGTCTAACTCTGGCATCTTGATGACTTGCGGTCTTCAACTCCCAGAATTCCTCAGCCAGGACTCAGAATTCCACAAGCCAAAAGTGGCCAAGGTTGGACACCCTTGAATTAAAGAAAAAAAGAAAAACAAAAACAAAACAACAAAACTCATCCCTCATTAACTCCAGAAGCCGAGAGATGAACAACACCCACATGTCATTCAAAAGAGACAATCAAAAAGCCAAACGGCAAACCAAAAGAGACCCAGACAGCAATTCTTGCCAGCAATCAACAGCCAGATAAACAGAGATTAACATCAAGATTAATACTAGACCAACAATCAAGTCTTAAACGATACCTCAATCAAGGAACTACCAACTCAAAACAAGGGAACAATAAACAACGTGCTTATCAAGGAACCACCAACCCTGACAGGGCAAGTATATAAATGAAGAACAAACCCCTCCTCCCTTCTAGCACTGATGATGTTACCTATTTGGGTAGTGAAATGTCTGCAAGAAAACATCCAAGCTCAGAGAGCACCAAGGGCCCCTCGTGTCAACCCTGAGCTATTCTTTTCTAGTGGTAACATCCTTTTGCTTACAAAGCCGTAGTTTTGCCGTTGTTGTTGTTCAGTCACTAACTTGTGCCTGGCTTTTCTCAGGCCCATGGGCCACAGCATGCCAGGCACCCTTGTCCTCCTCCGTCTGCCAGTATTGCCCCACATTCATGACACTATCTAACCATCTCATTCTCGGCCGTCCCCTTCTCTTTTTGCAGTCAGTCTTTTCCAACTTTTTTTCCCCAATGAGTAAAGCAAGAGTAGGCAAAGCCAATTAACGAACCCAGACAGTGGTGGACAGAGCCAATCCTCAGTGGGCGGAGCTAGAATGCAAAGTGGGAGGGGTTTGCAGCATCTGGGGTCCACTTTCTGTCTCTCTGTCTCTTTCTCTCTCTTTGTCTATCACCCTATGAGAAATAATCAGTCAGAATAGAGTGGGAAGGGGTCGTGGAGGTCTTCTAGTCCAGGGGAAGGCAACCATGGCTCTTTTATGACTTGTGGACTTCAACTCCCAGAATTCCTGAGCCAGCCATGCTGAGGAGAAAGGGAGAGGTTTCCAAGCTGAGCCGTGCTGGCTCAGGAATTCTAGGAGTTGAAGTCCACGAGTCATAAAAGAGCCAAGGTTTTCTACCCCTGGCCTAGGCCTAGGGCGCTTTATGACTTGTGGACTTCAACTCCCAGAATTCCTGAGCCAGCCATGCTGAGGGGCAAGGGAGAGGTTTCCAAGCTGAGCCGTGCTGGCTCAGGAATTCTGGGAGTTGAAGTCCACAAGTCATGAAGGGGCCATAGTTTCCCCCACGCTGGCTCAGGAATTCTGGGAGTTGAAATCCACGAATCATAAAAGAGCCAAGGTTGCCTACCCCTGTTCTAGTCCAACCCACTGCTCAAGCAGGAGTTCCTACGCCATTCCTGATAAGGGGCTGTCCAGTCTCTTCTTAAAAACCTCCAGTGATGAAGCACCCGCAACTTCTGAAGGAACAGCCTTTCCACTGGTTAATTATCCTCACTGTCAGGAAGTTTCTCCTTAATTCTCCTCTCCTTGATTAGTTCCCATCCATTGTTTCTTGTCTTGCCTTTTGGTGCTCTGGAAAATAAGTTGACCCCCTCTTCTTTGGGGCAGCACCACTGAAAGCAAGAGGGCTGAATGTCCCTTGGCCTACACACATTCAATTATTACATATACTCAGTGCTGCCATCTCAGAGTGGATTCCTAGGGTCACGCTCCCATGCCTGCCCATTACCATAATCCACGGCAGTTAGCTTGTGCTGCAATCATAATCTGCCGCTGTCCTCTCTCCTCAGACAGGCTAATGGCTCTTGGCAATCTCTTCTGGCATCACGCTAGGCTCAGTCCCCTCATTCAGTCTGGGCTGGAATTATTACAGCGTAATTAAAAACGCAATTAAGCACCACCACTTAGCTGAAAAGTCATACAGTTTGGGGATAATTATCTGACAATATAACAAGTTGGGCCACATTAATCAAGCCCTGATCTGCTTGAGCAGCTGGGACGGTGACGCTAGGTTGGCCGGTGAAAGCCAGGATTTTGGAGGGAAGCTTTGGACGCAGCCGGGCGTCAAGACTTGGCGATGGTGGTGGGGTTGCCTCGGACTGCAAAAGGGACAACCGGGCAGATTCAAATTTCAATGCAATCTTTTTTTTTTTTCTTTCTTTCTTTTTCTTTTCTTTTTCTTTTTGATCCAGTAAGTTGACAAAATTTTGAGTCGCAAAAAGAAGAAGTGGCAAGAACTGAAATGGAAAGACTCTGCCATCCGTAGGAGCTGATCTCCTCTCAGCTTTAAGGCGTTGGGTTGCTAGCCTTGCCGCCAAGTGAAGTCCATTCTGGCCGCCACAGTGTTTTTTTTAAACTTGGTTTTATTCAGAAAGTTAAAAAAAACAAAGACTCGATCTGACAGTTTGCAGCCGTTACTCATTTCAGCAGGCATCTTTGGTTACAGGTAGTCCTCGGCTTACGACCACGAATGAGCCCCAGATTTCTGTTGCTAAGCTAAAAATGGGTTTTGCCCTATTTTACAACTTTTCTCGCTTGCCACGGTTGTTCAGTAAAACACTGCGATTGTTAACTTAGTAACATGGTTAAGTGAATCTGGCTTCCCCATTGATTTTGAAGGTCGCCAGAGGGGATCACGTGACCCTGGGACACTACAACCGTCATAAATAGGAGTTCCTTACTAAGCATCTGAATTTTGATCAGGGGATGCTGCAATGATCGTAAGTGTGAGAAGCAGTCATGTCACTTTTTTTTTACTGCCGCTGTAACTTTGAGCGGTCACTAAATGAACTGTTGCACGTCAAAGACCGCCGGTAATTGTTGCCAACTTATATGACTAGATAGAGCACCTCTAGTAATTACCTTCAATTAGTCAATTATTTAAGGGACGCGGTGGCTCAGTGGGTTAGGATGCTGAGCTTGTCGATCGGAAGGTCGGCAGTTTGGCGGGTCGAATCCCGAGTGCCGCATAGCAGAGTGAGCGCCTGTTACTCGTCCCAGCTTCTGCCAACCTAGCAGTTCGAAAGCACGTAAAAATGCAAGTAGAAAAATAGGGACCACTGCGGTGGGAAGGTAACAGCGTTCTGTGCGCCTTTGGCGTCTAGTCATGCCGGCCACATGACCACGGAGACGTCCTCGGACAAGCGCTGGCTCTTCGGCTTTGAAACGGAGATGAGCACCGGCCCCTAGAGTCGGAAACGACTAGCACGCATGTGCGGGGGAACCTTTACCTTTACCTTTACCTAGTCAATTATACTAGGCAAAGACAGCTAGCTTGAGTTTGATTTAATCCAGTATGCAGACATTGCCATGGCGGCTTGCAAAGCAGTGTGAGCCAAGGTCACCACGATGTAAAAAAGATGTCGAGACTCTAGAAAGAGTACAGAGAAGAGCAACAAAGATGATCAGGGGACTAGAGGCTAAAACATATAAGGAATGGTTGCTGGAATTGGGTATGTGTAGTTTAATGAAGAGAAGGGTGAGGGGTGACATGACAGCAGTGATCCAATATCTCAGGGGCTACCCCAAAGAAGAGGGAGTCAAGCTATTCTCCAAAGCCCCCGAAGGCAGGACAAGAAGCAACGGATGGAAACTAGTCAAGGAGAGAAGCAACCTAGAACTAAGGAGAAACTTCCTGACAGTTAGAACAATAAACCAGTGGAACAACCTGCCTCCAGAAGCGGTGAATGCTCCAACACTGGAAGTTTTTAAGAAGAGACTGGACAGCCATTTGCCTGAAATGGTATAAGGTTTCCTGCCTGAGCAGGGGGGTGGACTAGATGACCTCCAAGGTCCCTTCCAACTTCTTCTTCTTCTTCTTCTTCTTCTTCTTCTTCTTCTTCTTCTTCTTCTTCTTCTTCTTCTTCTTCTTCTTCTTCTTCTTCTTCTTCTTCTTCTTCTTCTTCTTCTTCTTCTTCTTCTTCTTCTTCTTCTTATTATTATTATTATTATTATTATTATTATTATTATTATTATTATTATTATTATTATTATTATTATTATTATTAGTGTGGTGGGAGAACTCAGCTCTTTGCAGCTTCTTCAACAAGACACAAAGGTTCCACCTTGCCATCCTGAAGGGTTGCAACAGGCAACGTGGCAGTTACATCTCAGAAGCTCTTGCAGATCATAGCGAATCCAAAATATTTTATTATTATTTTTAAAATACAATGGATTCCAGTCTCTTAAATTGTGCCTTACTTCATTTGTACCCATTCTAAACATATCTTTGCACAGGGCATTCTCTATTCTGCAACTCTCATGGCTTCTCTTGAGATCCTAGAAAGAGTGCCGAGAAGACCAATTAAGATGAAAAGGGGTCTGCAAGGATAAACTGTTTGAGGAACGGTTAATGGAACTAGGTATGTCTAGCCCAGGGGACTTCAAACTTGGACCTTTTATGACATGTGGACTTCAACTCCCAGAATTTCTCAGCTAGGCACACTGGCTAAGGAATTCTGGGAGTTGAAGTCCACAAGTCATAAAAGGGCCAAGTTTGAAGACCCGTGGTCTAGCCTAATGAAAAGAAGAATTCAGGATGACACGATAGCTGTCTTCCATTACATGAGGGGTTGCCACAGAGAAGAGATGGTCCACTTGTTCTCCAAAGCTCCTGAGAATAAGACTGGAAGCGCTGGGTGGAAACTTGGAGAGGGATCCAATCTGGAACTAAGGAGAAACTTCCTGACATTAACCAGTGGAACAGCTTGCCTCTTGGAGTTTTGGGTGTACCATCGCTGGAGGTTTTTAAAGAAAAGATTGGACAATTATTTGTCCAGGATGATGTAGGGCAGAGGTCTCCAGCACCAGGGACCGGTTCCGTGGAGAGAGGTTTTTGAGCGGACCGGAGGGTGCGTGGTTTTGTGTGCTGCCTGGATCTTGTGGATGGGGCTTTGCTTGTTTGTGCAGACCGGTTGTGATGCCACAGCCCATACTGGTCCATGGACCGGGGGGTTGGGGACCCCTGATGTAGGGTCTCCTTCCATGGGAAGGAGGCTGGATTAAAAGACCTCCAGAGTCTCTCCCAGCTCTATGATTCTAAGAATCCTGGCTATAAACCTCAAGTTACATGCTGGAGGACAAGGAGAAAAGGACTTCAAAGGTTAACTTTTGAGAGAGAAGGTCCTTCTTGGATTGGAAGAGAGCTAGAAAAGAACAGGTTGGGATGATCTTGAGATGGAACTCAGCCTGAGAGCCCGGCCGAGCTTCTAAGGACTGACTGACACCTGCAGAAGTTGGAAGGATTGATTCTCAGTCCGTTTCCCTTTGGCGGGTCAGGCGAGAGGATGTGCAACCTGCTCCTTCTTGTAACTCTCACACTCCCTTATCATGCAACACTCAATATCAGATGCCTGTCGGAGGAAGGGAGGGCATGAAGAGTGCTTGCGGCTTGGAAATGCATTCAATTATGGATGCGATAGACCTTTGACTCAGTGCACAGGTGCACTTTAGACGAAGTGTTGTTGATCTATTGCAAAAGAGGTTGCCGTCCCAGTTTCGTCTGACAAGGCCCTCTGATCTAGCTTCAAGCCCGGTGTTGCATTCAAAGAAACTTTGGGAAAAGTCTCTGTATGACTTATGGCCCCTAAACTTTAACATTATTCAATGCATGACCCATCCCCCCCTTTTTTTTTTGGTATCTACCACATCTCTTCTCCTCTGTCAGAAGCTCTTGTGTCTACATTGAGGATAGGCTTCTGAACAGCAAAATAATAATAATAATAATAATAATATAAAGTTGGAAGGGACCTTGGAGGTCATCTAGTCCAACCCCCTGCTCAGGCAGGAAACCTTATACCATTTCAGGCAAATGGCTGTCCAGTCTCTTCTTAAAAACCTCCAGTGTTGGAGCATTCACCACCTCTGGAGGCAGGTTGTTCCACTGGTTAATTGTTCTAACTGTCAGGAAGTTTCTCCTTAGTTCTAAGTTGCTTCTCTCCTTGACTATTTTCCATCCGTTGCTTCTTGTCCTGCTTTCAGGTGCTTTGGAGAATAGCTTGACTCCCTCTTCTTTGTGGCAGCTCCTGAGATATTGGAACACTGCTATCATGTCACCCCTCACCCTTCTCTTCATTAAACTACACATACAGAATTCCAGCAACCGTTCCCTATATGTTTTAGCCTACAGCCCCCTAATCATCTTTGTTGCTCTTCTCTGTACCCTTTCTAGAGTCTCGACATCTTTTTTACATCGTGGTGACTAAAACTGGATACAGTATTCCAGGTGTGGCCTTACCAAAGCATTGTAAAGTGGTATTAGTACTTCACTTGATCTTGATTCTATCCCTCTGTTAATGCAGCCTAGCACTGTGTTGGCTTTTTTGGCAGCTGCAGCACACAGCTGGCTCATATTGAAGTGATTGTCTACTAAGACTCCGAGATCCCTCTCACAGTTACTACTATTGAGCAAGGTACCACCTATACTATACCTGTGCATTTGATTTTTCCTGCCTAAATGTAGAACCTTACTTTTTTCACCATTGAATTTCATTTTGTTAGATAGTCTTCTAGTCCAACCCCCTACTCAAGCAGGAAACACCATAACATTTCAGACAAAGGTTGTCCAATCTCTTCGTAAAAACTTCCAGTGTTGGAGCATTCACAACTTCTGGAGGCAAGTCGTTCCAATGATTAATTGTTCTAACTGTCAGGAAATTTCTCCTTAGTTCTAGATTGGTACAGTGGTTAAGGCAGCAGGCTAGATAATAAGAGATTGTGAATTCTAGTCCTGCCTTAGGCGTGAAAGCCAGATGGGTAACTTTGGGCCAAT
The DNA here is from genome assembly GCF_964194415.1 of Vipera berus. NCBI lineage: Eukaryota > Metazoa > Chordata > Lepidosauria > Squamata > Viperidae > Vipera > Vipera berus. The sequence continues at coordinate 8,224,932 of NC_138207.1, forward strand.
TACCAGGAGACTGTGAGTTCTAGTCCCTTCTTAGGCACAAAAGCCAGCTGGGTGACCTTGGGTCAGTCAAGGCTTATGGGGCAAGTTGATCAATCAATTATTCCTGTTGCTAATTTTCCTCACTGTTCAAGTTAAAAATTGCAGACACTATTCTGGCTTCATTTCTGTTACAGTATATAGATGATAGAATAATACAGATAGATAGATAGATAGATAGATAGATAGATAGATAGATAGATAGATAGATAGATAGATAGATAGACATAGACATAGACATAGACATAGACATAGACATAGACATAGACATAGACATAGACATAGACATAGACATAGAGATAGATTGTTATGTATTGAGCTTTTGGGAAGACCTTATCACGTGTACGCTGGAAAGCTAACGGCTCTCCAGCAACACAGATGGGACTTTCCAGTCCAGGCTGTAGTCAACTTGGCGGGAACGATGGGTTCAATCTGATTGGTTGTTCAGACTATGGGAGACTATATAAAGACTGCATGGATACCCCTAACCCTCAGTACAGTTAAAGTTATGAATAAAGTAACTATTCTTCTGTACTCATCTGCCTGGAGTCTTTTCTGCTCGTCCGAACCCAAAACATAACATAGATAATGCGACATCAGATTATTGTTGACTCTTAACCCCATAGATAGATTTGCTCTGTGATAAAAAGGTAGGCTTTGAATCCTGATGTTAAGATGATCCTCTCCCCACAGAAATACTGGGCAGGAAAAAATATGTCTCCATTGCTATTAATCCAGTTACCAATAACTTTGAAAATAAATTATTTGGGGAAAATAGCTAACTATTTTTCAGGTAAACAGTATTTACCTGTCTACCCATCTGTTTAACTGTCTGCAGTTTGAAATGTTCTCTTTATCTTAAATCGGTTTATCGTCGCCAATCGAATAAATATTTACCACCCACTGTATGACCTTACTTCCCATGGTGGAATGTAGATTGGGTTTTCCCTGGGAGAGCCAAGCTAAAAGGTCCTGCGTCGTTGGGGTAAAACCGCCATTTTCTAATTACCAGCTGGAGAGCGGGAAACTAAGGCCCCCATTTAAAATTAATCCAAGATGGCTGAGGTGGGAAGGTTTGCTGAAAAAGTTGAGCCTTCAGTCTCCAGCCTGGAAGCTTTTCTCTTCCAAAAAGGTGTCCATGTTGACTTTAGGGCTGTTAAATTCTGTATTCTTGACAGAGGCGGATGGTCTGTGCACAGCCAAGCTTTTCTATGCCAGATTCCTTTCCAGAAGCTGACTTCAGAGATCCTTGGTTGAAAACCAACCATTTTGACTGTGTAAATGGACTAGCATTCATTTCCTTGACAAATAATGAGCATAAAAGAAAGCACTAACTTTCTTCCTGTTAAAGGTTCTGAGATAATGGTGACAAGCAAAAGGGAAAGGTTGAACTTGAGAAGCCAGAGAAAATCGGAATATTATCTTTTCTCTCACTTTTTCCTTCCTTTGCCCTCAACGCCCCGGCTTGTCCAGATTCCCTTGATACGGGTCAGCCTGGTGTTACGCCCATTCATCAGATACGTGCCCCGTAAAGAGCGGGAGACCAATTCCCCAGGCATTAAAGGCCAAGCTTTTATCTTAATTAAACTGCCTTTTTCAAACAAGAGAGATAAATGGCATGCAGGGGAGATGCTAAAATAATTAGTTCAGGGGAGTAAAGGAGGAGTGGAAATAATTCTCGGGGCTGGCAACCGGCTTCCTGCTGGGGAATGGAGGAGAATTGTTTTGGGGGAAATTTATTGCTGCTCTGGTGAAATAGGCTGGTGGATTGGGAGGCTGGAAGACTGGGGGAGGATGGAACATCCAGGGCTCCGGGTGCAGGACATGGTAGGCCAGGTTAAACCTGGAGCTCAGTACAGGTAGTCCTCGACTTACTGATATGCAGGTTCTGAGGCTTTGCTGGTAAAAAATACAGGAAACCAGAAGTTGCCTTCAAGCTTTACATTTTTATTCAGCTGAACAAAAAAGACCGGCTCCTCTAAATCAGAGCTTTTCAACCTTTTCACTCATTGTACCACTTTTAGGATATGGCAACATCCGAGTACCACCAGTCGCCTAGCAAGGTGTCAAAAACTTGATGACCAAAAAAAAAAAAAAGGAAAAAAGTGATGAAGTACAGGTAGTCCTCGACTTACAACAGTTCGCTTAGTGACTGTTCGAAGTTACAATGGCACTGAAAAAAGTGTCCCCCAAGCCACAGCCAAGCAAGACACCTGCCTGCCTGCCTGCCCGGTGGCGCTCTTCCTCTTGTCCGAGGTTTTCATTGTTGTGAACATTTCTGTTGAGGATTGGCAGTGGGGGTGGGGTGGGGGGGGTGTTTGGTTTTTATTCCTCCCCGTCTGTTTGGTGGTTGCAGCAGGTTTTGGTCACTTCACATGACCCTGGGACACTGTGACCATCCTAAATATGAATCAGTTGCCAAGCGTCTGAATGTAAATCACAAGACCCTGGAGATGCTGCAACGTTCCAGCTGATCGGCGCTTCTTCTGGGCTCAGCAGAAGCACTGGGATCAGCGCTGAGCTCCGCTGAGCCCTGACAGCCCTGCAGCTCCAGCCGTCTCTCACTCAGGCTTGTGTGGTTCTGCCACCGGTTCAGCTCATTCCCCTCCCCCGCTACCACTTTTCTAGGATGGTCGCGTACCACCTGCCAGGTGCCAATGTACCACAGATGGTATCTGTACCACTGGTTCAAAAGCCCTGCTCTCAAAGAGAGCAGCCCCGAAAGACAAGAAATCCTTGTATTTATTCTTTCTGGTTTCATAAGCAAGCCATCCAGCAAAGCTGGCATGCATATGATAAAAGATTTTACTCAGTAAGTCTGGCATACTGTAGATAAGAGAGCAGAAGTAACAAACATGTACCCCTTTGGGTGTTTCCCAAAAGATATCGTATGTTCTTGGGTGGGTTAGGACATTGGGTATTTTCCTTGCTGGCCTTTCATGACCCTGCATCCAGGACTTTGCAAGAGCCCAAAGACAGTAGAGCCATCTGCACATTCACAATTGATATTTCCTATAATGTCCCCTAATTCCAGGTCAACATTACGACTATAGTTGAACCCAAAATTCCCATTGCTTAGCAAAAAGGTTGTCAAGTGAGTTAGGGTTAGGCCCCATTTTATGGCCCTTTTAAGGAAAATGGGGAAGAAATGGAGGTAGTGAGAGATTTTATTTTCCTGGGCTCCAGGATCACTGCAGATGGGGACTGCAGCCAAGAAATTAAAAGACGCTTGCTCCTGGGGAGGAAAGCCATGGCAAATCTAGACAGCACACTTGGACTGCAAGGCGATCAAACCGGTCAGTCCTAGAGGAGATCAACCCTGACTGCTCTTTAGAAGGCCAGATCCTGAAGCTAAAACTTAAATACTTTGGCCACCTAATGAGAAGGAAGGACTCCCTGCAGAAGAGCCTAATGCTGGGAAAGGTTGAGGCAAGAGAAGAAGGGGATGACAGAGAATGAGGTGGCTGGATGGAGTCACTGAAGCAGTAGGCATGAGCTTAAATGGACTCCAAAAGATGGTAGAGGACAGGAAGGCCTGGAGGAACATTGTCCATAGGGTCGCGATGGGTTGGACACGACTTTGCAGCTAACAACAACAAGGAACACGATGGTTCATGTGGTTAGGATGCTGGGTTGGTGGTTAGCGAGCCCACGTTCAAAACCAGAGTGCTATTGTGGAGCAAGGTGAGCCCCTGTCCTTTGCTCCAGCTCCTGCTGGGAACATGAAAGCAGCCCCCCCACCAGCTGGGTGTCCCCCGAGCAACGGTGATGTCACCAGCTAATCCTTTCAACCTGGAAATGCCTTGATGCTTCTGATAGGAGCGTGATGCAATGCCATTGCCATTTCGCCATGGTTGTTAAGCGAATCACTGCATTCTCAAGTGAAACATGTGGCCGTTAAGCTTAAGCTTCCCCCGTTGACTTTGTTTTGTCAGAAGCCAGCTGGGAAGATCACAAATGGTGATCGTATGACCCTGGGATAGTACAACGGCCATAAATACATGCCAGTTGTCAAGCACCAAAATTATGACCCTGTGACCAGGGGGACACTTAGGATTTAAATGTGAAAAGCGGCCATCAGTCACTTTTTTCAGTGCAGTTGTAAATTTGAACAGTCACTAAAGAAGTAGATTTTATTTTCCTGGGCTCCAAGATCACCGCAGATGGGGACTGCAGCCAAGAAATTAAAAGACGCTTGCTCCTGGGGAGGAAAGCCATGGCAAATCTAGACAGCACACTAAAAAGCAGAGACATCACCCTGCCAACAAAAGTGCATATAGGCTATGGTCTTCCCAGTTGCAATGTATGGCAGTGAAAGTTGGACCATAAAAAGGCTGAGCGCCAAAGAATTGAGGCCTTTGAACTATGGTGCTGGAGAAGACTCCTGCGAGTCCCTTGGACTGCAAGGCGATCAAACTGGTCAGTCCTAGAGGAGATCAACCCTGACTGCTCTTTAGAAGGCCAGATCCTGAAGCTAAAACTCAAATACTTTGGCCACCTAATGAGAAGGAAGGACTCACTGGAGAAGAGCCTAATGCTGGGAAAGGTTGAGGCAAGAGAAGAAGGGGACGACGTAGAATGAGGTGGCTGGATGGAGTCACTGAAGCAGTAGGCATGAGCTTAAATGGACTCCAGAAGATGGTAGAAGACAGGAAGGCCTGGAGGAACATTGTCCATGGGGTCGTGATGGGTTGGACATGACTTCGCAACTAAGAACAAGAAACAAATAGTTGCAAGTCGAGAACTACCTGTAGTCATTTAGCAGGCAGTGGGAATCCAGTCATTTCTATGTGGAGAGGCCCTGAAGCAACGATTTTTCTCTTAAGGGACCGGTAGCAGTGGTGGGATTCAGCCGGTTTGCACCACTTCGGCAGAACCGGTAGCTAATTTTTTGTTGCCCAGGCTCAGAACAGACTTCTAGAAGCAGTATCCACACAGAGAACCGGTTGTTCACATATTTAAATCCCACCACTGACCGATAGCCATTTTGATGGTCCACAAACATCTGCCAAATTGTTCTCAGGAGAAAAGTAGCACCCTGCAGCAGAATAGGACAACTTGCCCCAGGGCCAACTGGCTGCAGAACAACTCACAGTGGGAGAATTTAATAATTCAATTTAATTATTTCAAATAAATTTAAAAAATATTTTAATTTTTGTCATTCGTATTTCATTCTCTCCCTCCTTTTGCATCCTTTCTTTAATGATGTCATGGTTCTGACAGATGAAACTCTTCAGAGAACTTTGAGGCATTGTTGACCTTAAAGAATCTTTACTTGAGTATCATAGCATCGGCACTAGCATAATTGAAGCCAAAAACTGAATTCCCTTCCCCTGGGCACATAGTATCAAAGCACAATTCCCTCCTTCATCTTACAGTCATAAATCACATTCCCCAATTAGCTTGAAGCGCAGGCTTCCTCTCCAGCTCTCCAGCCCACCAATTCTTTATCATCTCTGATTTCAACAACCTTGATTCTCACACTAGGTTCAGTGTTGTTAAGTCTAGCTGGACTCTCATTCACATCCCCCCCCCCACTTCCCCAGCATCATCTAACTCTAAAAGCGAAAAGAAGAAAATGACTACATTTCCCTCTGTTGTCAATGCAAAAACATCCGATGTTAGCAGCGTTGACAAATGATTCTATTTCACCATTTCATTGATATTAGTGTAACTCTTGTCCCAAAGCCAGTTTTCCCATGGCGAGTTGGCCATGGCGAGTTGGCTGCAGCGAATTGTCATAAACCCCCATGTGGATTCAATGCAAACTCTTTCCCTTTGACATTACTGTCCAGTGTTGTGATGCATACACACAAGGGGTGGAGTTTATATGGAGATAGGACAGTGCTGCTTTCATGAGCTTCTTCCCTTAATCAAACTGATGGAGGTCTCTGAACTGTGTTGATGTTCTGAAGCCTTTCTTGGGCTCACATCCTGTTGGGTGCAAAAGATCAGGTTCACACCTGAAGATCCATTTAAACTTGACTTATTGCCACTCACGCTTATGTACAGGATTATTCTCAACTAATGGTTAGCACCTGCTTGGAGTTAGATAAAGGTCAATGGAATTCAAGGGAGCTTGAACTTAATTTGCTTGTGACTACGTAAGGATTCGAGGCTGATCTCTCTTTTAACCCCACCTCCAGGTTCTGCCAGTATTTCTCCTACAGATTTGGAAGTTGTATTTTGCAGAGGAAGATGAAGAGGACCCAGAAAATAATGCAATGGAATAATGTAGGGAATGGGATTATGAGTTGTACCTGGGAGGTGGAGGCAGTCACTAACGAGCAGTTAACTACAGGAAGGAGGTCCCTGACCAAGAATTCCAATGGGGTTGAACAAACAGACATAACCTGGGCAACAAACAGGAAGAACTCAAAGGTTTAAAGCAGGAAGACAAGTATGATTTAGCAAGCCCGACTGAAAGCTGGTACGATGAAACTCATGAGTGGAATGTGAGGATTGAAGGTCACAACTTGTTCAAAAGGATCAGCCCAGATAAAAAAGAGGAGTGGCACCCTAGGTGAAGGAAATACACACATATATATATGTGTAGAGAGCCAGGAAACTGAGCAACAGGCTGGACCTGTTCAGGATTGTCAAGGAAGACAAGATAAACATCAGTAGATTTAATTGCAAGGAAGTAGAGTTTGGTTGGATATCAAGAAGAATTTTCAAAAGTTACAAACTGTGTAACAATAGAGTAGGCTGCCCTGGGAGATGGTCGAATCTCCTTTGCTGGAATTAATTAAGCAAAGGATGGCTGGGAAACTTTGGGAGACAACCGTGGACCCTTGAATGAACAGGAGATTGGACGAAATAATCTCCAATATCCCTTTCAACTTTTGTATTTTATGCCAGGGGTAGGCAACCTCGGCTCTTTTATGACTCATGGACTTCAACTCCTAGAATTCCTGAGTAGCTGACTCAGGAATTCTGGGAGTTGAAGTCCATAAGTCATAAAAGAGCCGAGGTTGCCTACCCCTGTTCTATGCCAAGTGAGTTGGGGCAGTGTTTCTCAGGCTTGGCTCCTTTCAGATATGTGGACTACGATTCCCCCAGCTAAGCAAGGCTATCACATCAAGTCCACAAAGTTGCCAAAGTTGAGAGACACTGGTAGGCTATCACATCACAGACCAGAGTTCCCCAGCCTTTACAGGTTGGTGGCCCGGAGGGGGGAGGAGAAGGGGAAAAGAGGGGATGGTTTTGTGGGAGGGGCCGGTGTGTCTGCAAGTGTGTGCATGAGCACCCATTGCTCACAGAAGCGAGGCTGAGAATGCCTACGATGCTCGCGCAAGTGGGGCCCCAAGCACCCGCAATGCTCGCACACAAGTGCATACCAGCAAACCACTCACATGGCCTGGTTGCGAATTGGCTACAGACAGGTTGGGGACCCATCATAGACAGGAATGGCTGTGTTTATACAACATAGATGGCCACACTCATAAACCTCATAAGTGTGGTGACAATGAACCGTCATGATTTATTTGTTCGGATATAGCTAGTGATACAGTGCTTGTGTCTTAGGTAAAGGTAAAGGTTCCCCTGCACATGCGTGCTAGTTGTTTCCAACTCTAGGGGACGGTGCTCATCTCTGTTTCAAAGCCGAAGAGCCAGCGCTTGTCCAAGGACTTCTCCGTGTTCATGTGGCTGGCATGACTAGACGCCAAAGGTGCACGGAACGCTGTTATCTTCCCACCGCAGTGGTCCCTATTTTTCTACTTGCATTTTTACGTGCTTTTGAACTGCTAGGTTGGCAGAAGCTGGGACGAGTAACAGGCGCTCACTCTGTTACGCGGCACTCGGGATTCAACCCGCCAAACTGCTGACCTTCTGATCAACAAGCTCAGCGTCCTAACCCACTGAGCCACCATGTCTTATTAACCCATTATTAAACTTTAGCATATAACAATAGCAATAGCACTTAGACTTATATACCACTGCATAGCACTTTACAACCTCTCTAAGCACTTTACAGAATGATACATCCAGCTCCCTCCTTTGGCTGACGGGCCTAATGAATTTGAATTGAACTGAAGGCTTTATTTGGCCAAGTGTGATTTGCCTTCTCTAAGATAGGAATGAAGGAGAGTTCTTTTTTTAAAACCACTTTATTATTTAATCTATAATGAGGCAATTATAAATTATAATAATTAAAAAGGTAAGAAGTTCTACTTTCAAATTAATCAGTGAGCCATTTCTTGATTATACGTCAATGGGTATACCTCCCAATTTTTTTGAGGTAGAAAATATATGCAAAACACCAGCCCTGAGTCTGCATACTGTGAACAGAAAGCTTTAGAAAATATATGTAGAAGAAATAGTAAATATTTATTTATATCCTGCCTTTATTGTTTTGATAAAATAATATTTAGTCATAATAAATAATAATGGTGAACATATCCAATACTTCTTTCTCCTCTTATTTTTCCCCACAGCAACAACTCTCTCAGGAGAAAGTAAGTGGCTTTGAAAATGGCTTGGAGGAGATGCTTTAGAACGTGAAGCAGCTCAATCCAGAAACGATGCGGCTGCTTTAATGAGCATCCCATGTACAACTTATGAAAGCAGCCCCATCATTTTCTCACTGAAGCCAGGAAAAAACTGCAGCTCCTTTAAAAATAAAGTTGCTTTTATGCTCCCATGCATTCCAAAATGTAGTTTCATCAGAACACTGAAACATTTGTCATGGTGTTGCAACCCAAGCTCTACCTCTTATGCATGCGTGTACAAGGTCGTAATCCATGTATGCAGGGGGTGGGGTTTATGTTGCAACACACATTTGTATTGCAAAATACGTGTTTCATTATTTGCCTCTCCCATGACCCCTCCTATTGATAACCAAGCCAAAGCAGCTTTTCCAAATCCTTTTTAAAAACAGGCACAGCCCAAAGATATATTAGATATTAGTGGGTATTTTTTCTGACAAAATCAAATTAATGAAGAAATGGACAAAACTGAAATGGAAAATGGAAAAATGAGAAGGTAACTAAAACTGACATGGATGGATTTGTTCGTATCTTCAAGAAATTAAGATGCTGTGCTGGCTGTTTCTGACTTGCCAAAAAAAGAGGAATGCATTATTAAAAGAGAATATCTTTTTGCATCAACTGGGAAGATGCTGATTTATATATTTAGGGCAATATCTTCTGGCCCCTGGGCAAAAAACAAAACAGGACCTTGGCACAACCAGAAATTGACAGTTGTGGGAGAGAGGATAGTCACAAAAGAGTGGCATTTTCCCCTGCTCTCTCTTCCTGACACCCACAATATCACAACATAGAAAGGAAATTGTGGGAGAAGAAGAGGCAGAGTTGAGCTGCAGAGTCAAGCAAGGAATCAGCCTAGAATTGTTACATTTCCCCAAACAGTTTAAGTCCAACTCCTCTTGAATTCTCTTGACTCTTTATCTATCGCCAACTTAGCACTGACCATTTGTTGACTGGTTTCTTGTGTATAAGCATGAGTAAATAAATCATCCAAACAGAAACTTAACGGTGTAGACCTGATTTTTCGGACCTGAGAGAAATGTATGGGGAGAAGCCACTGCCATAAAGTTCTTACCTGCCCTACCAACTCCAACAATTATCGCTCTGTTCCTTGAAGAGAAGGAGAAATTCCTTCTTCAAAGTGGGATGCGTCCTGTCACCTTTGGCCATGAAAGAAACAGGTAATTCTTTGCAGCCCACTCCACTTCTGAGCTGGAGCCACAGGCCCTAGGAATGCGGAGGGTTGGAGGGGGTCTGCTCTCCTTTCCCAGTGGGAGCACTGGGAAGCTCTGGAGATGTACAGGAGGTAGGTGAGAAATTGGTGATGGGGAGGTAGGAAGGAAGGTGTGGGACGTATTGAAATGAGAAGCAGGCCTGACCTGTGGGCATCTAGTGGGGTGGGATGTGGGGGGGGGCTATGATGGCCATACCTTCTAAACCAGGTCATATGTATATTTGGGGGAGGGGTCCATTGTAACTTCAAACCGGGTCATACGTCAAGGACTACCTATCTTCAAGCAAAGGTTAGAAAAGGAGAACTAGAATATTGTAAGGCTAACATCTCCCTGGAAAGTGAAGCAGGTTGTTGAACAATCTGTTGTGGCAGTAACTGGCATGTGCTTTGGAAGCCAAGAAAGCTGTGGGTGATGTAACCCAGTCAGGAACTGTGTAGATCAGACAGTGTGGAGCCCGTCAATTAGTGCATTAGCTGTTCTTAACTCAACATAGCACCCATTGCAGAATTTGTCTTAGCCAAGAGGAAGGAAGATGGATGCCGAAAGTCGTTGGACAACACTTTGGCACAGTAGATGGAGACACTGACAATCCTGGCACACCAGTTCAGGCAACTGCCTAGCAGGTGACGTGGCTAATGATTTCTTAAGGGAGTTTGGGAATTTATCACTGTGGATGTCATGGTCCCGACAGATGAAACTCTTCAAAAGGACTTTGAGGCATTGTTTACCTTTTATTCAAGTAGCAGAATAATGGCACTTACATAATCAAAACCAAAAACTGAAGTCCCCTCCCCTGGGCACATAGTATCAAAGCACAATTCCCTCCTCCAATTAACAGTCATAAATCACATTCCCCAATTAGCCTGAAGCGGGGGCTTCCTCTCCAGGTCTCCAGCCCGCCAATTCTTTATCAGCTCCGGACTCAGTAACCTTGATTCTCACGCTACGTTTAGTGTTGTTATGTCTAGCTGGACTCTCATTCACATTCCCCCCTCCCAGCATCATCTAACTCTAAAAGTGAAAGGGGAAAAAACTACATTTTTTTAAAAAAAAATTAAATTCCATTTATATCCCGCCCTTCTCCGAAGACTCAGGGCGGCTTACAATTTAAGCACAAACCAATGTGCTTAGCAATAGCCTTCATTCTATGTATATGCCTGCTTATTAGGGCTTTCCCCCCCCCCAAGCGGCATTATTACAAAGTCAGCTTATTGCCCCCAACAATCTGGGTCCTCATTTTCATCTGTTGTCAACAGAAAAACATCCAATGTTAGCAGCGTTGACAGTGGATTTATTTCAGGAAAGGCCTTGACACAATACCAGATCCTGGCTTGCTATCATGGACATGTCAGCTAGTTATACTCTCTTCCTTAACTAGGTCAGAGTGTTTTATCCCAAAGATGCACTTGGAGGAAGAATCGTGGTGGTGGGGAAAAGCAACTTAAATTGTACACCTCCCAGAGACCCCTTATGAGGGAGGTGGGCGGTTAAGAAGTGATAAACAAACAAACTTGTCTCAATTCAAGCTTGTCCTTGTTTAAAACCCTGTCTCCTAGCTGTCCCACACCAAGACCACGGCAAGGGTATCTTTGAAACTAGGTTTTGCAAGGTCTGTCATAACTTTGACAGTGACCGGTCATAAGTCAAGAATGATCTGTAGCATTACATGAAATAAATAGCGTGAAGATGATGAGTGAAGTTAATAGGAAGATTCTCTACCTATATTTGCAGAAAAGATTGAACATCAAGCCCAGGCAGCTTCATTTACACAACATACTGAGCTTGGGTAGTATTAACCTGGTTACTTTGTTTGTGGACAGTCTTGTTGTATAAACCCAGTCTGCTTATAGTTTGATGTATTGTGCAAATTACAACTCAGAGGCAATTTGGAAGGATTTGGAAGCATCAGATTTGAGAAACCAAGATTTTTCATTGACTGAGAATTGATTATCAGAGGAACTTGAATTGCAACAAGAACTTAAGCAGCCACAGGAGGGCCTTACAAGGGTCATCCAACCAGCTGTTGCTCAAAAAGTTGGGGGGGGGGGGCGAGGGGAGAAGAGAATTCAGATAGTCCTCAACTTACAACCACAACCGAACCCAACATTTTCATTGCGAAGTGAGCTCTGTCCCATTTCACGACTTTTTTGGGCCAGAGTTTTTAAGCAAATCACTGCAGTTGTTCAGTTAGCCACACAATTGTTAAGTGAATCTGGCTTTTCCCCACTGACTTTGTTTGTCAGAAGGTCGCAGCAGGGGATCACATGACCCCCGGGACAGTACAATTGTCATAACAACATGCCAGTTGCCGAGCAGCCAAATTTTGATCACAGGACCACGGGGATGCTGCAACGGTCAACAGTCACTTTTTGCAGGGCTATTGTAACTTTGAACAGTCGCTAAATAAATGGCTGTAAGTCGAGGACTACCTGTAATTAGGTAGAATCAGAAGACCTAGTGCAGGGATCTGCGACCTTAACCACTTTAAGACTTGTGGACTCCAGCTCCCAGAATTCCTCAGCCAGCTGGCTGAGGAATTCTGGGAGCTGAAGTCCACAAGTCTTAAAGGGGTCAAGGTTGCAGACCCCTGGCCTAGTGGGTCAGCTTGGAAGAGCCATGGGGCGCAGTGGTTAGAATGCAGTACTGCAGGCTAATTCTGCTGACTGCCAACTGCCAGCAGTTTGGCAGTTCGATCCTGACAGGCTTAAGGCTGACTCCTCCTTCCATCCTTCCGAGGTCGGTAAAATGAGGACCCAGATTGTTGGGGGGCAAATATGCTGACTCTCTGAACTGCTTAGAGAAGGCGGTAAAGCACTGTGAGGCGGCATATAAGTGCTAAGTGCTATTACTAGTGCTATTAGAATCCATCTCAGAGCATACGAGTCCTCCTGGTTGATGATTCATACAGCTCTCCTGCAGGAGGAAGTCCTGAACTGAACAGAGAGGAATGGAGGAAAATAATCAATTAGGCTTTGATTTACCAGGCCCGGCAGCAAAAAAACCCACAAAACACCTGGAGACCAAGGCCTGGCTTGGGCCTATCATTCCCCTCCAGCGTGTGCAAAAGACAAATGATGGACGATTAATTAACTGAGTCATAAAAGAAAACCAGGCAATTCATGGCCTAAACAGGAATGATGTGGCTGGCTGTCAAGCAAACAGGGTGTTTGGAGGACATCAATTAGCCAGCAAATTAACCAATATTGATGGATTTTATTTGCTTGTGCTAATGAAGTCCTTGCGTGGAAGGGAACATTAATGCCAAGCGCCAGGGCCTCTAAGCGCACCTCCTCGGCCTGGTTGTTTCCTCTCCACCACCGGGCTAGCATGCCCTGGGTTGCCATGACAGCATCAAAGAGACATGCCACTTTAGCCCTTCCTTGCACTTCACAAGGCGAGGCTCAGGGATCACACCAGGCACAGGCCGCTTCCACCATTTTGCGTTGCTCGAGGGAAAATGCAGGAGAATCTGCACAAATATAACTCAGTGCCGATAGTCCTCAACTTACGAGCACAATGGAACCCCAAATCTCTGTTGCTAAATGAGACAGTTGTTAATTGAGTTTCCCTCCCTTTTACGACATTTCTTCCCACGGTTATTAAGTGAATTGCTGCAGTTGTTCAGTGAGTCACAGGGTTGTTAAGTGAATCTGGTTGCCCAACGTCCAAAGCTGCAGCGGCACTCAAAAAAAGTTGCTTATGACCATTTTTTCACTTGACCATTGCAGCATCCCACGTGGTTACCGGATCAAAATTCAGACTGATTCATATTTATGACGGTCGCAATGTCTCAGGGTCACATGATCCCCTTTTGTGACTTTCTGACAAGCAAAGTCAAAGGGAAAGCCAGATTCACTTCAGAACTGTGTTACTAACTGCAGTGATTCATTTAACAATCGTCGTGGTTGTAAGTCGAGGACTACATGTACAGAATGTTTAACCAGCTTTGTAGTCCATGAAAGAAACTCCGGAGACCAAACAAGATTGCAGAAGTCAAAATGCGAAGTGAAAACAATAATAGCAATGAAAACAAGGGATTAAAGGCAGCATCGGAAGTTGATGAACACCAAAAGCTAAGAAAACAAGATTTGGTGCCAAATTGGGGAGCACCTATTGAGCATATAATTTCTTAACCAGTGGCTGCAGCCTGGCATTTTCTGTTATCTTCAAATTGGTTTTTTTTAATAGACATTTTGATTGTGCTGCAGCTGAGAAGCACACGATAAATTTTGGAGAAGATTGAAATGTGAAGCCGAGTGCAAGTGGCGTTCTTGTGGCTGTATCCTGGATCCTACTCCTTTAAAATGTGGATTAAACAAAATAGGTGCAAATCTTTAGTCAGGACTGCTGCGTCAAAGCTCAGGACAGACTAAATCCCAGAACATCGGATTAATCAGCTTTTCCAGCCATCTAAAGAAATTATCATCACAATGATTTCTTGCATGGAATAAGCATGGAAAGAATTGGAAGGAATGTTTCCTTTATAAATCCTCCATCTACTCATGTTTTGCTTCCAAGGGCAACTTCTTAATGGAAGGAAGGAAAGAAAAATTGTTATCTACATGCATGTTCCCAACTGCACGTATCCTTCTCTCAGCTCCCTGGTCAGTTTCCCTTTTTGTCTTTTACCTGGGGGCAGGGGGCGGGGGGGAGAGGATTAAAAAAAAAGTGAAGATGGTGGCCATGATCATGAGCTTCCGTCTGTCATCTTGACTCCGCCCCTCCTTTCCCAGTCCTATTAACAGAATGACAGAGTTGGAAGGGACCTTGGAGGTCTTCTAGTCCAACCCCCTGCTCAGGTAGGAAACCCTATACCATTTCAGACAAATGGTTGTCCAGTCTCTTCTTAAAAACCTCCAGTGATGGAGCACCCACAACTTCTGAAGTGAAGTTGTTCCACTGGCTAATTGTTCTAACTGTCAGGAAATTTCTCCTTAGTTCTAGGTTGCTTCTCTCCTTGATTAGTTTCCATCCGTTGCTTCTTGTCCTGCCTTCAGGGGTGTTCTGTACCAGCCTACTACCGGCCCTGCAGAAAAGGCAGGGACAACCCCTTTACAAGAAGGCAAGAGGCTGGAACTAAGCCTGCCAAATTTATTAACATAAAACAGAGCAAACAGAGCAAACAGAGCAAACACGAACCATGAAACAGGAGCTATTCAAACGGTTGCCTTCAGCAAACCAGCCCTCCCACACATTCCCCTTTTAAACAGTTCAGGGCGTGGCTTCTCTCTGCCTCCTTCTGAGGTGCCCCATTGCCTTCCTCTGTTTACTCCTGATTGACTGCCTCCTGCGTCGGGCGTCCTTGAACAGGGCCAGCTGTGGGTCATGTTCATCTATGCTGTCAGGCTCACACAGCTGGGTCTGTGTCGTAACCAGATGGGAGGGGCCTGGCTGAGGGCTCTGTGGAGCCTCAAGGCTATCCTCAGCAAACTCTCCAACACCCCCCTCCTCCTCCTCTGAATCGTCCGACCCAACTGCCGAACCCACAGGCTGACCTTGAATCACAACAAGGGGCTTTGGAGAATAGCTTGACCCCCCTCCTCTTTGTGGCAGCCCCTCAAATATTGGAACACTACTATCATATCACCTCAGTCCCTCTCTTTGTTAGACTAGACATACCCAATTCCTGCAATCATTCTTCACATATTTGAGCCTCCAGTCCCCTAATCATGTTTTGTTCTTCTATAGAGTCTCAACATCTTTTTTATAGCGTGGCAACCAAAACTGGATGCAATATTCCAAGTGCGGTCTTACCAAAGCATTAAAGACATTATAAAAAGTCTTCTAGGCCAACCTCTTAAGAAAGAGACCTTATACCCTTCCAGATGAATGGCTGGCCAATCTCTTCTTAAAACCCCCAACATATTAGCCTTAAAATGTTGAGCTGGAAAACCATGTTCCGTATACCACACAGTTGTTTTGCAACTTATCCAAGATTGTCTGAGGTTGGTTTGATCTTCGACTCTGAAACTCAAAATAATGTCCTGAACGTGGCTTTCAGCCCTTGTTCCTACATTCCAATCTTTGCTGGAGAGATTTGAAACGCTCTGGGTTTTTTCATCTCTGTTTTGCCTTTGAAAATGCGTGTGGGGAGGGAGCTGATTCCATCTCTGAACTGTGTGTTTATGGCCTCTGTGTAAGGATCAATATTTTATTTTTATTACCTGGCAACATTCGATGGAGTTATTAGGTTACAAACATGCTGCTTGTTAGTTTTGCGTTTCAGTAATACCTGGGATTGGTTGAAAATGATGGAGAAAACTTCTTTTCAGGGCAATGTGTTGTATCTCGTGGACTTCAAAATGTGGAGTGTAGCTCTTCTGAAGGAGAACTTCACCGTGTTCTTGAGTATTCTCAATCCTCAACCTTTTGCTCCAACTTCTTCCAAAGATCTCTTCTAGGCGGGACAGGGCTGAATTCAATCAGAATAGAGCTAGAAGGGACTTTTGAGGTCTTCTAGTCCAGTCCCATGCTCAGAAAGGAGACCCTATACATCCACAACTTCTAAAGGCAAGCCATTCCACCGGTTAATTGTTTTGACTGTTAGGAAATTTCTCTTTCATTCTAGGTTGCTTCTCTCCATCCATTGTTTCTTGTCTTAACTTCTGGTGCTTTGGCAAATAGGTTGACTCCCTCTTCTTTGTGGGAGCCCTTCAAATACTGGAAAACTATGATCATGTCACCCCTAGTCCATCTTTTCTCAAGACTAGCCATGCCCAGTTCCTGCAAACATTCTTCATATGTTTTTGTCTGCAGGCCTTTAATCATCTTAGTTGCTCTTCTTTGCACTTTTTTCCCCAAAATCTCAACAACTTTTTTGTAACGTGGTGGCCAAAACTGGATGAATGATCAGGTACATCAGACATTGGGACATAAATATGGCCTGGGTCCAGGTTATTTGATGAACCAGTCACGTCTACACGATCCACCAGAGTGGGGAGGCAGAGGATGTTACAGGAGAAAAGTAGAAATTATGTGGACAGTTTCACATCATATCTGGGGAAGAAAAGCCAGCCAAAATGTCCAAAGCTTTCTAGAATAAGTGGAAGGAGGACTATGTCATGGCCCAGGACTCAGGCAACAGACACTGAGGAACAATCTCCAGTAGATCTTGTGGAATGTCAGCATCAGGAGACACAAAGCCAAGAATCGCCTGAAGCTGATCAAATCCAGGAACTATCTGAACAGGTAGAGCAGTTAGATGATGATGGCCTTCAAGTCTCTCCATCTGGCAAGTAGAGAAGGGAACAGAGCAAAGACATGAGGCTTCTTGCCAAGGAGGGGGGTAAATATCTTGATTAAATACAGCTGGCTGCAATGTAATTGAAAAGACCTGCCTGAACCATGTTTCTTTGTTGGAAATAACCATCTGATCACTGGCTTCTGCATGACATTCATATGGATTCTGCTCGTGAAATTCTGACTGTTGGATTGGCCTACACACCTAATTTGACTCTTGGAACTTGGACTGAATTTTGACTATTCTTCCGTTGAAAACAGAACCACACAGGCAAGCTTCTTTCAGAGACTCTGTTTTGGTTTGCACTCCTTGTCTGCTGTTATCTCCTCGACCTTGAATAAATTACTAATTTCCATGGCAACTAAGTGTGAGAGTGTATGATCAAAGCCAGAAGCAGGACAGACTGCAGATAAAGCGAGCCCTTCCTTCAGCTTCTGTCAAAGTTGGAAAGGCTTCATTTCCCCACCATCCCCATCATCACCAAATGCCACCCCCAGAAAAGTATACTTTATTCAGTTCTTCCAACAAACCAGCCAACCAACGATGACAAAAAGACAGCTGTGTATTGATCCCCTTTCAAGGACGTCCACAGGGCTCATCTTTAATGTGCATGATGCCCCAGCCTTTGGTCAATGAGAATGAGAAGAAGTAGATAATCTTGGAAGCAATGAAAAACTGACTTGAAAATCACGTCCTGGCCCAAAGCAAATCTGTGCTCAGCAAAGAGCATTTTTTTTTCTCAGCAGAGAAACTCAGATCTAATAGGAGCAAAATAAGAGAGGGTGGAGTTTTGTCCCAACCAGATCTCTTCTCCCTGATCCTATCCCCGAAGCCAATCAATGAAGTCCGAATGATGAGAGGAAGTGTTTAACCAAAGTCCTACCATTTTTTAAAAATAAGTATGCTATATGCATGACGCCCAGGAGAAAAGGGGAAGGTTTCACTAGCCCACGTAAATTCACCATTTTAACACTGTTGGCCACCAGCCAAGGGACACACCAGCCCCCACCTGATTCATTTCCTATTATTTCTAAATAAAACACCTTCAAAGAAAAACAAGGAAGTCCAGTTGCCTCCTGAAAAAAGCATCTTTGGGAACAACCCTGACCTGGATGACTGGGAATCTCCACAGACATTTAGCTCTGCACTTTGGGATGAACCCCCTTCGAATGGTGCGGGAGGGTGAACCGATTTCCAGAAAACATTGCAGACCACAGGAACCATTTGCACTTCAGTTTGGGATGCAGACAACATGGACTCATGCCCAGCAGCCTGCGCATGTTTTCAACCATGAAGGGACACAGGGCAGAAAGCATCCAGCAGCCAAGAAGGCTCCACACCCATTCGCACTACTCACAGAGGTCACAGATAAACCTCCAAGTGGCCTCAACGACTCTCTAAAACGGGTGTCAAACTCAATTTCATTGAGGGCCACATCAGCATTGCGGTTACCCTCAGGGGGCCGGGTGGGGGTGGCCAGGGTGGGCGTGGCCTACTGGGTGGGCGTGGCTAGAGTGCGTATGGCCTACTGGGTGGGCGTGGCCAGCTCTACATCTGCTTTAGCTAAGAAGCAGGCGAGACAGCAAGTTAACGTTTTAACTTTTATTCCGAACCAGGCAAAGAACAAGAGAACATGACTTCTATTTATACTGACAGCTGCCGACGGCTTGACCAATCAGGGGTGAGTCTGTTCCCGCGCCGCAGTCGCCGCCAATCGGGGCCGTCCGGTTTTGACAGCTCGGAGCTGTCATCTGTAGCGCGTGTAGAGCTGTCAATTGTTGGCGCTTGCGCGGTTTCGTCCGGCAGCTTTTGACAGCTGTCAAAAGCTGCCGTGGTTTTACCTCAGCCCTGTAACTTCTGTTAAACTCAATATAATAATAACTAGTAAATACACAACAACCCTTCCCCCTCCCTCTGATTGAGTTGTTTTACCCCAACTGTTTCTTTTTTGGGTTTCCCCATTCGTAGTCTTTCAGGTAGGTGGGAGGTTTCTTTAGTCTCTCGGAGCGCCGGGGAGTTGTCTCGGCTGGATGTTCTGTTTCCCTTGGGGCTTCTCGGGTTGGCTCCGGGGGTGGGGGGTTTGGTTCTGCTGGTTCCGCATTGATTGGTGCGGGGTGTTGAAATGGAATGTTCCGGTCGGGGGAGCTTTGTCGTGCCAGTCTCTGCGGCGGTGCTTCTGTTAGTATTCCGTCGTCCCCCCTTCCCCCTATGTTTTGAGGACTGCGTTGGCGGAGTTGGTCAATGTGTCTGCGGATATGTATATTTTGTCCAATGTCAATGATGTATGACAAGGGGCCTGTTTGTTCGATGACTACCCCTTGTGTCCATTTGTTCCCTCCCCCGTAGTTCCTGGCCCAGACAGCTTGCCCTGTGTTGAGAGTTCTATGTTGGAGGGCTGGTTCTGGGTCTGGAGGGGATCTGTCTGGGTGGAGACGGTCTAGTCTGGTAGTTAATCTTTTGCCCCAGCGAAGTTCTGCTGGGGACTTCCCGGTAGTTGTGCAAGGTGTGGTGTGTTGGGACAGAAGAAATTGTGCCAGTCTTTGGTGCCAGTTGCCGGAGATGATCTTGCGCAGTGCCTCCTTGGTTGATTTTACCATCACCTCTGCCAAGCCGTTCGTCGATGGGTGGAAGGGAGCCGTAGTGGTGTGCCTAATAGAGTTCGCCGTTGTGAAACTCTGGAATTCGTAGGAGGTAAATTGGGGGCCGTTATCGGAAACTATAACATCAGGGAGCCCGTGTGTGGCGAATAATCCCCTTAAAACTTGTATCGTGGCTGAGGAAGTTGTGCTGGCTACTGGCGCTACCTCTAGCCATTTTGAAAAGCTGTCGACAACAATTAGGAATGATTGTCCCTGGAATGGACCTGCATAATCTATGTGAATGCGAGACCAGGGTGTCTTTGTAGTTTCCCATCTATGTATGGGAGCCTGTGGCTGGGCGGCTCTAACTAGCTGGCAGGAATAGCAGCCAGCTACGTGTGCTTCAATGTGTTTGTCTAAACCAGGCCACCAGACATAGCTTCTGGCCAGAGCCTTCATTTTGACGGTGCCCGGGTGCCCTTCGTGTAGGCTCTCTAGCACTTTGAGTCTGTGTTTGTCTGGGATGATTACCCTGCTGCCCCATAAGAGACATCCTTGATGGGTGGATAATTCCTTTTGTCTTAAGATGTAAGGTTGGAATAGTGGGTCTCGGGGTGAATATTGCCAGCCCGTCGTGACATAGCCTAGGACTCTGCCTAGGATTTTGTCTGCCACGGTAGCCGCGGAGATATCTTTGACAGATAATGGGCATTCTGGCAGCTCTGAGATAGCTAGTATTCTTCCAGCTGGTGCTGGGTCTGGGTCCACTATTGGTTGGGGCAATCTGCTCAGGCCATCCGCATGGCCCATGGTTTTCCCTGGCCTGTATTCTAATTTGTATGAATAGGCTGACAGAAAGGTAGACCATCTCAGGATGCGGGGAGATAATATTTGTGGTGTTAGTCTGTCTACTGTAAAAAGTCCTAACAGGGGCTTATGATCCGTAAAAATAGTAAATGGTCGGCCATACAGGTAATCATGAAATTTTTTTACGCTAGCCACTATAGCTAAAGCCTCTTTATCAATTTGAGCGTAATTACGCTCAGGTTTTGACAACGTTCTAGAATAGAACGCTACAGGGGTCTGTATTCCTTCTTTAGTTAAATGGCTTAGGACTGCTCCGATGCCGTACGGGGAGGCATCGCAGGCTAGACATAATGGCAGCTGATCGTTAAACAGGGCTACCGTTGTGTTGCTGGAGAGTAAGTTTTTTAGGAGGTTAAAACTTTTATCATGCTCAGGGGTCCACGTCCAGGGTTTGCCCTTGTCTAATAATCTATGTAAGGGTTCTGCAATGGAGGCTTTATGCGGTAGGAAGGTGTGATAAAAGTTAACTAACCCCAAGAAAGCCTGAAGTTCTTGTTTGTTTTGGGGGGTTGGTGCTGTTTTAATAGCTTTAATTTTAGTGTCTGTGGGGTGAATTCCCTTAGCGTCTATTTTAAAACCTAAGAACTCTGTTGAGGGCACCCCGATGGAGCATTTGTCTCTTTTTAATTTGAGACCAGCCTTCCTGAACCTCAGGAGCACCTTAGTTAGTTTGTCAGCCAGGTCATTTTCTGATTCCCCTGCAATTAGGACGTCGTCAAAATATGGGCAGACCCCGGGAATTCCCTTAAGTGTTTTCTCCATGATTTCCTGGAAGATTCCCGGGGCTGCAGAGATGCCAAATTGAAGGCGGTTAATTTTGAATGCTCCCTTGTGGGTGACTATTGTTTGAGCCAAAGCGGTGTCAGGGGTGACAGGCAGCTGTAAATACGCCTGCGCCAAGTCTAACTTGGCAAATATGGCGCCTGACTTAATGGCCGCGAGGATGTCTTTGACAGCCGGGACCGGGTAGGCATGTGCGTTTAAAGCGAGGTTGAGGGTCGCCTTATAGTCGGCACATAATCTTATTTGGCCGTTTGGCTTAACTGGGGTCACTATGGGTGTCTCCCACTCGGCCCCCTCTACCGGTTCGAGGACCCCTAAGTTTGTTAATCTGTCAAGCTCCGCTTCTATTTTTTCCCTCAAGGCGAAGGGAACCCTTCTGGCCTTGATTCTGACAGGCATCACATTTGGGTTCAGTTTAAGTGATACGGGCGGTCCCGTGTATTTCCCTAGTGAGCTGTCAAAAACGTCCGCGAATTGAAGGCAGACGGATTCCAATTTTGACAGCTGAATGGCGTTGACACCTGTCAACGCTATTCCTAGTGCCTCGAACCAATCTAATCCTAGCAGGCTGATTCTGTTTTCTTGGGTCACAAGAATAGGAAGGGATCCTTTAAATTTCTTGAACTCTACGGGGACGGAAGCTTTTCCCCGGAGTTTAATGGGCGTTTTCTGGAAGTCAGCTAGGCGGAGTTTGGTGGGTCTAAGGGCGGGCCCTTTCCTACTTCGGTTACAAATGTCCCTGTACGTTTGCCATGAGATTAGTGAGACGGAGGACCCAGAGTCCACTTCCATCTCACAGGGAATTCCCTGAATCCGGACGTCCACCTTGATTTTGGGTTTAAGAGTGCTGTGGACCGTATGTTTCTCCGCCCTCCCCCTTACATTAAACACTAGGGGCCTGAGACTGTGCCTGTCTCTGAGTGTATGTGGGGCCATACCTTCGGCTGTCACCTCCAGGTCGTGCAGGTTTTCCCGGCTCCGGCTGCGGCACACGGCTTTGAGGTGGCCCGTCTTTCCGCACCCATGGCATTTGGCACTGCGGAACCGGCACGTTGCTCTAGGGTGGCTTCCGCCGCAGCTGGCACACTTCGCCCTGTTTGTCGGGAAGTGTGGGCCCCTCTGGTTGTTGGCAGGCGCCCCCCTGTAGTTGCGTTGCAGCCTCAGTTTCTCGAACCGTCGTTGCACCGCGTCTATGTCTGTGGGGCCGTCGCCGTCCTCGGAACCGCTGAACCTGCCGTCTTCCTGGTGCACGGACCCCCTTGGTCCGCTGTCCGGTGGCCGTCGGTCGTCTCCGTGGCAGTCTTCGTATGCGATGACTTCTCTGGCTACATCGGTCATTGTCATTTCAGGCTTGGCGATCAGCTTTTTCCTCAGCCGTTCGTCCCTGAGCCCTATGACAATCTGGTCCCGGATTCGGTCTTCTAAATCCGGGAACCGGCACCGACGTGCAGCATGCCTGACCCGGGTTATAAAGTCATTTGCCGGTTCGTCAGGAAGCTGGATTTTCCGAGCGAAGTTCACTCTCCAGTAGAGTTCTGACTTGAGGGGCATGAAGTATTTACTCAGCCCCTCAGTGAGGTCTGCATAGGAGATAGTGGCGACCGGCTCCGGGGTGAAGATCCCCACAGCGGCATCATAAACGGCGGGGCCGCTGAGCCAGAGGAGGGCTGCTGCCTTGGCCCGGTCATCCGTGATCTTCTTGACTACCAGGTACCCTTCTACCTGGCCCAGATGCGATTCCCAGCCTTCTGGGTGGCGAGTATCGAATTCTCGGATGTGGCCGTGGTTTGTCATGCTGTCTGTAATTGTGGGTGCCGCTGCTTGCGTTGAATGGAAGTTCAGCTTCCAGGGACTTCAGCAAGTGACCAGCTCGGCTAAGGGGAAAAATCTCTTCTCCCCTTAGGTAGTGACTTCAGCTTAGGCAAGCAGGCATCCCACCCTCGTCGCCAGTGCTTTAGCTAAGAAGCAGGCGAGACAGCAAGTTAACGTTTTAACTTTTATTCCGAACCAGGCAAAGAACAAGAGAACCTGACTTCTATTTATACTGACAGCTGCCGACGGCTTGACCAATCAGGGGTGAGTCTGTTCCCGCGCCGCAGTCGCCGCCAATCGGGGCCGTCCGGTTTTGACAGCTCGGAGCTGTCATCTGTAGCGCGTGTAGAGCTGTCAATTGTTGGCGCTTGCGCGGTTTCGTCCGGCAGCTTTTGACAGCTGTCAAAAGCTGCCGTGGTTTTACCTCAGCCCTGTAACTTCTGTTAAACTCAATATAATAATAACTAGTAAATACACAACAACATCGTTGGCATCAAGGGTGCCTATGGGGGCCTGGGCAGGAGTGGGACAGATCTGAGGGTCTCTGGCAGAAGGAGGGTCTCTGGGCCAGGGCCAAGGCAGTGGGGGCCGTTCCCTAACTATTTCCAGGATGGCTTCTGGGGCCACATGAAACCACTTTGCGGGCCGGATCTGGCCCCCGGGCCTTGTGTTTGACATGTCTGCTCTAAAAGAAGGGAAATGACCAGCGGTCTGCAAGGAGTATAAATCCTTCCGTTCCCCACCATCCAGCCAGAGCTGAAGAAGCTTCTTGGTTGAGAAGCAAAACATCTTCAAAGAAAAACAAGAAAGTCTGGTTGCCTCCTGAAAAAGCATCTTTGGGATATTTCTAAAATATTTCTCTTGACTTGAATGCCATTATCTAGTTTTCCATCTGTACCCTCCTGGTTTGCCCAACCCCATACATTTCTCTTTTTTTCTGCTCTGTTTAAATAAACAAAGTTCTTTTTTTAAAAAAAAAAGACAAACACAAAAATCCACTGTTTTCTGCTATTATAAGCTGCATTATCCCTGGATAGTAGAATATATTTGTAAAGCTTTAATGGGCTATGAAATGGTTCTTGGGACCATAATCATCATAATAGTAAAGTTGGAAGGGACCTTGGAGGTCATCTAGTCCAACCCTCTGCTCAGGCAGGAAACCCTATACCATTTCAGACATATGGCTGTCCAGTCTCTTCCTTAAAACTTCCAGTGTTGGAACATTCACAGCTTCTGGAGGCAGGTTGTTCCACTGGTTAGTTGTTCTAACTGTCAGGAAGTTTCTCCTTAGTTCTAGGTTGCTTCCCTCCTTGGTTAGTTTCCATCTGTTGCTTCTTATCCTGCCTTCGGGCGCTTTGGAGAATAGCTTGACTCCCTCTTCTTTGTGGCAGCCCCTGAGATATTGGAATATCATGTCCCCCCTCGTCCTTCTCTTCATTAAACTAGACATACCCAATTCCAGCAGCCGTTCCTTGTATGTTTTAGCCTCTAGTCCCCTGATCATCTTTGTTGCTCTTCTCTGTACTCTTTCCAGAGTTTCAACATCTTTTTTACATCGTGGACTTCAACTCCCAGAATTGGGGAGTGGATTATGTGCCACTGCGTTGGGATCATCTTTTAGCCACCGCACAGGATTTTTTTCCCAGGACAATCTGTCTCTTCCCTAACAGAATTTTAATTTTAAAACTAATTTTAAAAGAGGAGAGAAGACAAAAACCTTCCATCGTCTTTCCTACAATTTTCTGGAAAAGAAAAAAAAAATCTGGGTTTTTTTTTGGGGGGGAGGGGGAAATCAGAGGGTCATTAGCATTTTAGGTTGGCTAGTCTGCAATCCCAGGATGCCCCCTGTCTAATTTCACACACACCCCCGACTTTGCCCATAGAGACACCCCCACCCCCACCCACCCCTTCTCTCACCCATCTTTCCTGCCTCCTGGGGCTTGAGTTCCCGCTGAGTTGCGGCTGTCGGTGGTGTTTCCCCCACGCCTGCTCCTGGGATTCAAAGCAAGCGGGCTCCCCCTTTGTTTGGGCCGGCTCCCACTGCGTCCTGAGTAGGCCTGAGAGAGGGTCCCCGCCAGAAAGGAAATCAGGGGCTTAGGACATTCATTTCTCCCCTAATTTGCCAGTTCTGCCATGAAATCCCTTTACAAAAGGCTTAAAGGCTGTGCTGAGGGGCAGGTCATTTCAGAGGCCATTGAGAAGGGATTTACTCAGCAGAAAAGAGCAACTCCACGCTCTCCTGGCCCTAAAGGAACAAGGAATGCTCCAGCCCACCCCAACTCTTCCCCAGACCTCTGCTGACCTTCAACAACAAGCAGGGGATTAGGCTGCTAACAAAGGTGGGATTCAGCCACTAGCAAAGGAAGCTGCTTTGGGCGGCTTCAGAGAGCCTTCAGCTCTTTGTAGCTCAATATTCCATCAGCCTAAGCAATATTAGATTCCTCTGTTTTCCCCCTCTGGATCGAATTCAGTCCCTCTCTTGTTGCAATGAGTTCCAAAGATTCTAATCCTAGGCCGCATTTAAACAGAGGATAGCATCAAGATGACCTGAAGTGTCGGTACTGCTTTATAAGGCCCTGGTAAGACCGTACTTAATCATAATCATAATAGTAAAGTTGGAAGGGACCTTGGAGGTTATCTAGTCCAACCCCCTGCTCAGGCAGGAAACCCTATACCATTTCAGACAAATGGCTGTCCAGTCTCTTCTTTAAAATTTCCAGTGTTGGAGCATTCACAGCTTCTGGAGGCAGGTTGTTCCACTGGTTAATTGTTCTAACTGTCAAGAAGTTTCTCCTTAGTTCTAGGTTGCTTCTCTCCTTGACTAGTTTCCATCCGTTACTTCTTGTCCTGCTTTCAGGTGCTTTGGAGAAGAGCTTGACTCCCTCTTCTTTGGGGCAGCCCCTGAGATATTGGAACACTGCTATCATGTCACCCCTAGTCCTTCTCTTCATTAAACTAGACATACCCAATTCCAGCAACCGTTCCTTATATGTTTTAGCCTCCAGTCCCCTGATCATCTTTGTTGCTCTTCTCTGTACCCTTTCTAGAGTCTCAACATCATTTTTACATTGTGGTGACCAAAACTGGATGCAGTATTCCAAGTATGGGCTTACCAAGGCATTGTAAAGTGGTATTAATACTTCTCGTGATCTTGATTCTATCTCTCTGTCAATGCAGCCTAGCACTGTGTTGGCTTTTTTGGCAGCTGCAGCACACTGCTGGCTCATATTTAAGTGATTGTCCACTAGGACTCCGAGATCCCTCTCACAGTTACTACTATTGAGCAAGGTACCCCCTATACTATCCATGTACATTTGGTTTTCCTTGCCTAAATGTAGAACCTTACTTTTTTCACCTTTGAATTTCATTTTGTTAAATAGCGCCCAGTGTTCGAGTCTGTCCAGATCCTCCTGTATCTTAAGCCTGTCTTCTGGAGTGTTGGCTGTTCCTGCCAGCTTGGTGTCCTCTGCAAATTTGATGAGTTCCCCATTTATCCCTTCGTCCAAATCGTTGATGAAGATGTTGAAGAGCACTGGGCCCAGAACAGAGCCCTGGGGCACCCCACTACACACTTCCCTCCATGTAGATCCGGTTCCATTGAGGACCACACGCTGAGTACGGCCAGTCAGCCAGCTACGAATCCACTTGGAATACTGCATCCAGTTTTGGTCCCCACGAGCTAAAAACAACATGTGGAGAAGCTAGAAAGAGTGCAGAGAAGAGCGGCAAAGATGATTAGGGGACTGGAGGCTAAAACATGTGAAGAATGGTTGCAGGAATTGCAGACTTGGGGTGACATGATAACAGTCTTCCAATTTTTGAGGGGCTGCCACAAAGAAGAGGGGGTCAAGCTATTATCCAAAGCACCTAAAGGCAGGACAAGAAGCAACAGATGGAAACTCATTAAGGAGAGAATCAGTTTAGAATATTTTGAGTTAGAACAATTAATCAGTGGAACAGTTTTCCTCCAAAAGTTGTAGCTTGCCTCTAGGACTCTAAATCCACCATGGTCATTAAGTGAACCCACTGTTCGCTATGGGTCTTTTTTTTCTTTCTTCCTGAAAACCGTAAATAAATGCTGGTTTTCGGCAAAAATCTCCTAAATTGCAGTCATGTGATCACAGAATGCTACAAATGTCCATAAATATGGGCCGGTGGCTAAGCACCCTAAGTGCTGTTGGAACTTCAGAACTGGATAGCTTTGAGAAGGGGTCTGTCGTAACTTTGAAAGGTTGTAACTTCAGGACGTCCTGTAATTGCTGGAATCTGAAAAACAAACAGAAGCCCTCGGAATGGACGCCTGGATGGTTTGGCCGTTGTTCCATGTAGCGATCAGTGGGATTCGCTGGCACAAATAACCAGATGCCACCGATCTACTATATCTATATCTAAGCACCTTGCCTGCCTTGTGCTTTAAGGCACCTTTTGCAAGCAATCCATTTCAAAGCAGGATTTCCCAAATCCATTTAGAGAGCAGATCATCAAGCAGAGGCTGGACAGCGATGCGCAGAGAACGTCTTAATCCGGATTCCTGCATAGAACAGGATGTTTAGATTCAAGGGCTGGAATGGTCCACGATGCAATGAAACATTCAATCCCTGCTCACCGAATGATATTTTTGCCCCGTTTCATTTCTCAATGGGGAATACAGCCCTCAACGTATGACCACACGTGAGCCCAAAATTTCCGTGGGCTAAGCAAAACATTTGATAAGTGAATTTTGCCCCATTTTTCCCCCCGGCCTTTCTTGCCACTGTTGTTAAGTGAATCACTGCAGTGGTTAAGTTAATAACATGGTTGTTAAGTGAATCCGGCTTCCCCATTGACTTTACTTATAAGAAGGTCACAAAAGGCAGTAAAGTGATTCCAGAACATGGCAACCATCATAAATACGAGTCAGTTGCCAAATATCTGAATTTTGATCATGTGACCCTGGGGGATGCTGCAATGGTCGTAAGTGTGAAAAACAGCCATAGGTCATTTTTTGCAGTGCTGTTGTAACTTCGAACAGTCACTAACTGAACTGTTATATGTCGAGGACTATCTGTTTGCTAAGAGGAAACATCAACAACTTGGAATTTTTAGACCAAGCAGCTTCCGAAACGTTTTTTTTTTAAAAAGAAAAAAAGCAGGATTTGACGAAAAAAAAAGGGTTGCATTTTCCCAGGATTTGAACCATGGGTGAAATATAATGTCCTTGTAAGACTTCCAAAGGTATCAGAGGATACACTGAATAAAACAGTGGTCAGGGATAAGGAAGCATCCATTCAAAATGTTGCAAATTAGAGGCCGACATTTTTGTTTAAAACCAGAACAAAGTGTCTGAGGTTTACACTTGCAGGTAAAGCCTTTGATGTCGTAGTATCAAATTTAGGAAAATACTTACAGAATTGTAGCATGTAGGACAACAAACTCCGGGACTCAGGGCACAAGGCAGGGTTCAAACTACTGGCGCTTGGCCCTAATTGCAAAACTCCTAAATTTTCTTTTTAATCAGTTGAGCTCCTTGATAAATGGGATTTTTCATTGTAATTTCTGGCCTACAAGAGAGAAGAACACCTAAAGGCAGGACAAGAAGCAACGGCTGGAGACCAGTCAAGGAGAGAAGCAACCTGGAACTAAGGAGAAATTTCCTGACAGTTAGAACAATTAATCAGAGGAACAACCTGCCTCCAGAAGTGGTGAATGCTCCAACACTGGAAGTTTTTAAGAAGGGACTGAACAGCCCTTTGTTCGAAATGGTATAGGGTTTCCTGCCTGAGCAGGGGGTCAGACTAGATGACCTCCAAGGTGCCTTCCAACCCTGTCCTTCTGTTAATTCTGAAAAAAGGGAACTGAAAGAGAGAAAAATGGGAGTCCACAAAAGATGAATATCCAACTTCTTTCTCTTGTCTCCATTCACTGCTTGCCTTCATATTCCCCAGCAGATTATTTTTGCAATTCACCCCCAGGCACACAAAAAGAATTGCCCATTCCAACTTAAGTGGGAGAGCCCACTCATGTTGACCTTTTTTTGTGTGACAATGACACTCCCTGCTTTTTCTCTGTGATTCCTCCTGCCCCTTCAATCTTATTGTAACTTTTTTCCTTGTCCTTCCTTCCTTCCTTCCTTCCTTCCTTCCTTCCTTCCTTCCTTCCTTCCTTCCTTCCTTCCTTCCTTCCTTCCTTCTCTCTTTCTCTTTCTTTCTTTCTTTCTTTCTTTCTTTCTTTCTTTCTTTCTTTCTTTCTTTCTTTCTTTCTTTCTCTTTCTTTCTTTCTTTCTTTCTTTCTTTCTTTCTTTCTTTCTTTCTTTCTTTCTTTCTTTCTTTCTTTCTTTCTTTCTTTCTTTCTTTCTTTCTTTCTTTCTTTCTTTCCTTTTGTTGCTCTGTCCGCAATCCCAAAGGTACTTTTTTCCCCCCAAAGGCAACTGGATTCCCCCCCCCCCCGCCTTCTTTAAACTGTTTTGCTTCTCATCCAAGAAGCTTCTTCAGTTCCTCTGAACTGAATTGAAAAAGTTTCTTGGGTGACAGTAGAAATGTTTTAAAGAAAAAAACAACCCAAGAAAGTCCAGTTGCCTTTTGGGGAAAAACAACAGCAACACACCTTTGGGACAACCAGGATCTGGATGATTGAGAATCTCCACAGACACTCTGTCTGAAATGCCTCTGTCTCTTTCTCTCTCTCTCTCTTTTTTATTGCAAAGTGGTTTGGAAAGTTTTTGATCCAAATGCAACCTTAAATATAAGTATCAAGCCTAAATAAATATAAAGCACTGTTGGGAAAGTTGCAGGGGAAAAAAAAAGTTGCTTCTAAACCAGGGGTAGGCAACTTCGGCTCTTTTATGACTCGTGGACTTCAACTCCCAGAATTCCTGAGCCAGCCATGCTGAGGGAAAAGCAAGAGGTTTCCAAGCTGAGCCATGCTGGCTCAAGGAATTCTGGGAGTAGAAGTCCACAAGTCATAAAAGAGCCAAGGTTGCCTACCCCTGGTCTAAACCTATCCTCCGGGTGTAGGATAAAGGAAAAATTTGAACCCAGGAAATTCAATCTTGTTTTCTGCAGGATTTTCAAGACTAACACCAGAAACTGGCAATCTTCAAAGCAAGGATCTCTCTTTGCTCATTTATCATATGCTGTTGGGTGGCGTGGTGGCTCAACAGTTAAGATGCTGGGCTTGTCAGCTGGAAAAGCAGTAGCCCAAGTTCGAGACCCCTGCGGCATGTGAAGGGATGAGCTCCCATGGGCACCACACAAACGGAGCTGCAAGCCTGCGCACAAGGCTCTCAGCGATGGCAGCACCTGTGTGAGGCTTGTGGCGCCACCGCCAGGGTTGCAGCGATGCTACCACCAGTGCGAGGCTCGTGCCACTGCCCCTGCATGAGGATTGCACTGCGGCCCGCAGCGATGC
This sequence comes from Vipera berus, assembly GCF_964194415.1. Classification (NCBI taxonomy): domain Eukaryota; kingdom Metazoa; phylum Chordata; class Lepidosauria; order Squamata; family Viperidae; genus Vipera; species Vipera berus. Next base: position 8,255,359 of record NC_138207.1, read on the forward strand.
CATTCCCATGCGAGGATCGCACTGCCGCCCACCTGCCACTCATGGCACTGTTCTCACCTGTGCAACATTTGTGAGAATGCCACCACCTTTGTGTGGCACACACCGCCCACCTGCTGCTTGCAGCACTGCCACCCCCTGCGCAAGGTTCATGGCAACGCTGCCGCCTGTGCGATACCAATGTTCTGTACCAGCCTACTACCGGCCCTGCAGATAAGGCAGGGACAACCCCTTTACAAACGGCAAGAGGCTGGAACTAAGCCTGCCAAATTTATTAACGTAAAACAGAGCAAAACAAGACACGAACCATGAAACAGGAGCTACTCAAACGGTTGCCTTCAGCAAACCAGCCCTCCCACACATTCCCCTTTTAAACAGTTCAAGGCGTGGCTTCTCTCTGCCTCCTTCCGAGGTGCCCCATTGCCTTCCTCTGTTTACTCCTGATTGACTGCCTCCTGCGTCGGGCGTCCTTGAACAGGGCCAGCTGTGGGTCATCTTCATCCATGCTGTCAGGCTCACACAGCTGGGTCTGCGTCGTGACCAGATGGGAGGGGCCTGGCTGAGGGCTCTGTGGAGCCTCAATATTATTCTCAGCAAGCTCTCCAACACCCCACTCCTCCTCCTCTGAGTCGTCCGACCCAACTGCCGAACCCACAGGCTGACCCTGAATCACAACAACCAATGGCACTGCCACTGCTCGTACAACACTCGCAGCGATGGTGGCACAAGAGGGGGTTGAGCGTGCACATGTGCACTTCCCAGCTACTCACACGGCCCGGCAGCCAAGAGGCCACAGCCTGGTAGTGTGCTGCGCCCCATAGGTTGGACTAGAAGACACCCCCCCAAGGTCCCATCCAACTCTGTTATTCTGTTATCATTCTGGTGTGTTGCTGACAATCGAAAGGCCCAAACTTGCAAATGTGAAGCAATTTCTGTAAAGCTTAGAGGTGATTAGAAGTTTCAGCCAGACCTACCAGCATTGGGAGATAGCGCCATCTCATCAGAAATAAACAAGATCCAACTTTATCGAAAAAGAAAAGAAGAAAAGACAAAACGTGCAAAGTCTTTTTAACTTGGAACTTGGAAATGCATACATTCAACACTGCGGAGAAGGAAAGTGGAGTTGTCTTGATGACAGTCGTCAACTAAGCAGCCTGCAAGAAAATGCCAAAGGAAAATGGTTCAAGCAGCCTGCAAGATGGCAATAGTTTACAACAAATAAAAGGTTTTTTTCTGTCCAGAGATGGGAACAAGCTACAAATTATATAAACCAAAAGAGCATTATGCATAAAATTAATATTTCCCTGTAGGCCAGGGGTGTCAAACTCAATTTCATTGAGGGCCGCATCAGCATTGCGGTTGCCCTCAGGGGGCTGGGTGGATGTGGCCAGGGTGGGCGTGGCCTACTGGGTGGGCGTGGCTGAATATGTGCTGACAATATTGTGGATCTGAATTCTGAATGTGAACTTTTGGGCAACTGCACAGAATGTGCTTATTTAAGATAAAATAGAATTGTGAGAAGTTAGCTTAATCTTTGAATAATGCATGAACTAGACCATCGTGCTAAGCCCTCACCTGGTTTATTTGTTCCTAACTTCTTATACGAACAGCAGTTGCATTATGTGAACTTGGGTTTGGGATTTACCATTTAACATTTGTCTGAGTGTGGCCAACAAACAACCAATGTCCAATCCAACCACAGGCAAATATAGTACGGATTATCTGGGAGACATAGAGAATAACCATTAGAGCAGGGGTGTCAAACTCAATTTCATTGAGGGCCGCATCAGCATTGCGGTTGCCCTCAGGGGGCTGGGTGGATGTGGCCAGGGTGGGCGTGGCCTACTGGGTGGGCGTGGCTGAATATATGCTGACAATATTGTGGATCTGAATTCTGAATGTGAACTTTTGGGCAACTGCACAGAATGTGCTTATTTAAGATAAAATAGAATTGTGAGAAGTTAGCTTAATCTTTGAATAATGCATGAACTAGACCATCGTGCTAAGCCCTCACCTGGTTTATTTGTTCCTAACTTCTTATACAAACAGCAGTTGCATTATGTGAACTTGGGTTTGGGGTTTACCATTTAACATTTGTCTGAGTGTGGCCAACAAACAACCAATGTCCAATCCAACCACAGGCAAAATATAGTACGGATTATCTGGGAGACATAGAGAATAACCATTAGAGCAGGGGTGTCAAACTCAATTTCATTGAGGGCCGCATCAGCATTGCGGTTGCCCTCAGGGGGCCTGGTGGGTGTGGCCAGGGTGGGCGTGGCCTACTGTGTGGGCGTGGCTAGAGTGCGTATGGCCTACTGGGTGGGCGTGGCCAGCTCTACATCGTTGGCATCAAGGGTGCCTATGGGGGCCTGGGCAGGAGTGGGACAGATCTGAGGGTCTCTGGCAGAAGGAGGGTCTCTGGGCCAGGGCCAAGGCAGTGGGGGCCGTTCCCTCACTGTTTCCAGGATGGCTTCACGGGCCTCATGAAACCACTTCGCGGGCCGGATCTGGCCCCCGGGCCTTGTGTTTGACATGTCTGCTGTAGGCAGTCCGAGGTTTGTTTCAGGGTTGACATAAAACCCAATTTTCTAAATTTATACTATGAAATATATTAGATTTGACTCAGCAGTGCACAGAAAAAGAAAGAAAAAAAACCCTGAAAGAAACCCTCCTTAGAAAACCTGCTTCTTTCTGTAGAAGTATCTTGGCTTTTTTTTTTTTTCCTTTCTTGAAGCAAGGACTCCTGCTCCTTTTTTACCCGTATTTCCTAGAATTTCCAATAGTTTTAATTTGAGGCTTTGAGAAATGATATTTTCCTTTTCACAGTTTCTTCATTTGCCCCTTCTTCCAGTTTTATCTTTGCTTTCGTTTTTTTTCTTAAGGACTCAAATTTTCTCTATGATGGGAGAGGGGGCACGGTTATCTCTTAGTATCATTACTTAGTATCATTAGTATCCCTCTTATTGGTGTCATTATTATGATTTTTATTACTCTGTTGCTTTGCATGTACACCAAGAGCTTTTGCACCGGAGATAAATTCCTTGTGTGTTTAATCACACTTGGCCAATAAAGTGTTCTGATCTGTTCTGTTCTACTCCATTTTATTCTGTTTTACTTGATTCTGTTCTGATCTATACTCTATTCTACCCTAACCTACACACTCTACTATTCTATTCTATTCTATTCTATTCTATTCTATTCTATTCTATTCTATTCTATTCTATTCTATTCTATTCTATTCTGTAATTCTATTCTATTCTATTCTATTCTATTCTATTCTATTCTATTCTATTCTATTCTATTCTATTCTATTCTATTCTATTCTGTAATTCTATTCTATTCTATTCTATTCTATTCTATTCTATTCTATTCTATTCTATTCTATTCTATTCTATTCTATTCTATTCTATTCTATTCTATTCTGTAATTCTATTCTATTCTATTCTATTCTATTCTATTCTATTCTATTCTATTCTATTCTATTCTATTCTGTAATTCTATTCTATTCTATTCTATTCTATTCTATTCTATTCTATTCTATTCTATTCTATTCTATTCTGTAATTCTATTCTATTCTATTCTATTCTGTAATTCTATTCTATTCTATTCTATTCTGTAATTCTATTCTATTCTGTAATTCTATTCTATTCTATTCTATTCTATTCTATTCTGTAATTCTATTCTATTCTATTCTATTCTATTCTATTCTATTCTATTCTATTCTATTCTATTCTATTCTATTCTATACTATACTATTCTATTCTATTCTGTAATTCTATTCTATTCTATTCTATTCTATCCTGTAATTCTATTCTATTCTGTAATTCTATTCTGTAATTCTATTCTATTCTATTCTATTCTATTCTATTCTATTCTATTCTATTCTATTCTATTCTATTCTATTCTATTCTATTCTGTAATTCTATTCTATTCTGTAATTCTATTCTATTCTGTAATTCTATTCTATTCTATTCTATTCTATTCTATTCTATTCTATTCTATTCTATTCTGTAATTCTATTCTATTCTATTCTATTCTATTCTATTCTATTCTATTCTATTCTATTCTATTCTATTCTATTCTATTCTATTCTATAATTCTATTCTATTCTATTCTATTCTATTCTATTCTATTCTATTCTATTCTATTCTATTCTATTCTATTCTATTCTATTCTATTCTATTCTATTCTATTCTATTCTGTAATTCTATTCTATTCTATTCTATTCTATTCTATTCTATTCTATTCTATTCTATTCTATTCTATTCTATTCTATTCTATTCTATTCTATTCTATTCTATTCTATTCTATTCTCCATTCCATTCCATTCCATTCCATTCCATTCCATTCTATTCTATTCTATTCTATTCTATTCTATTCTATTCTATTCTATTCTATTCTATTCTATTCTATTCTATTCTATTCTATTCTATTCCATTCTATTCCATTCTATTCTATTCTCTCATTGTCTTTGCTTTCCATAAGACCTCAAAAAGTGATCATATGACCTCAGGGCACTGCAACAATCATAAATATGAGTCAGTTGCAAAGTGTCTCAATTTTGATCACGTGACGATGGGGATGCTACAAGAGTCGTAAGTTTAAAATGCTTATAAGTCACTTTTTCCAGTGTCGTTGTAACTTCACTAAAGTCACTAAACGTACTGTTGTAAGTTGAGCACTACCTGTGTCAGGTGGAGGCTACATCTGCAAGAAGCCGCTTTTGCTTTCCAACCTGAAATTCTGCACCGCCTTCAGATCACCACCATTTGGTGGCAAACTCTACCTTGGGGAAACTCCCGAGTCTGGAAAATAATAATATTTGAGTGGGGTTGGCTGTCCTGGGCAGCGGTGGGACACATTGGTGCCAGCTGTGTCTCTATTCTGGGTGTTGGCACTGGGCCTTCAAGAGGTGGCCACGGCTATGATGAGAGCATCTGCCTGCTTTTTTGAAGCTCCGGTTTCCCTGATCCGGAAAAAAGCTTCCGAAGATGGGAAACAGAAGGATCCGTGTGAATTGCTCCTCAACAATTAGGCTGCTGGAGAGAAAAGAAGGAAGGCAAAGGCCAGCAGCTGTGGGAAGGTGATTTTTCCCCTTTGTTGTCAGCAAATTGCAACTCCCAGCTTAGGTGACCCCGGCGAGGAAGGGGCTAGGAGCTGGGGAGGAATCCAGTGGGGAGAAAAGGAGGAGGCAATAAAACAGAGGTCTTCAGCCTCCTTGTTTTCCCAACAGGCTGCTTACTCAGTGAGCTGAGAATACCGACCCACGGTGTTGCTCAGATCTGGGTAAACCAGCCCCCTAGCCCTGTGCTCAAAGTCTGCTTTCAAAGCCTCACTTAGCCTCACTCGGTTTAAAATAACAAACACTTACTCCAGATGAAAGGGAGGTATTATCGCGCTGCTGTCCCTCGCATCCCTCCCAGTGGGGATGTTCAAGGCATGTTTGCAGAAAAGAGCGTTATTTCCAAACATCAAATCTGAGAAGGTATTACAGGCGCGCACAAGCAAGTGCAGGAATAAAACCAGGCGCGCCGAGAGAATTGAACAAGAGGGAGGAATAGAAAGAAACTCAACGGGCGTCTCCCACCCCTAAGCTGTTTGCAATGGCTCCTTGTCACAGTGGGAAATGGCCTTGACTAAGTCAAGGAACCCAAGGGGTGGATTCATAAAAACCACTTAAAGCCAGATCCATGAAAAATCCGGGAGCTGCCTTCACACAGCGTAGCTGCTGTTTGAACCTTATTTTCTGACTTAGCAAGGGATGTACATGTAAGTCCTTGACTTACAGCAGTTCTTTTAATGACCGCTCAAAGTTACAACGGCACTGAAAAAAGTGACAGTTTTTCATACTTATGACCCTTGCAGAGGAAAGCACGGAGCCGAGTTATCAAGGTAATGATTTAACAGCTAACCAGTTTATGTAATATAAGATGTAAGATGTAATGGTGGGAATGACTCAGCAGGGTCTGTGTCTCTTTAAGAGCCTTTATATAAAAGGAAAGGCTCCACTGATGTATTCTCTCTCTTCCGTTTCTTGCTGTAACTGCTGTGTGTTGGATCCTGCTGTATTAGCACATACATGTATATTGTTCCTGGTGTGTGATAGTGTAGATAGTGTAAGATAAACCACCATTTAATATAGACCACTGTTTACTGTATTTACTCCTGGGTTAACTCGCGCAATAAGACTGTGCACACTCTGACATGAGTGTTAGTCAGGATTGGGGCTCAGAGACTGCTGGCCTGACGGAGCAGCCTGGGGTGGGCCGATCCAATGGGCAACAGGCTGAGGCTGAGCGAGACGAGCCACAACCACAGCAAGTTGGCCAG
>NC_138207.1:8266688-8276132 GCF_964194415.1 Vipera berus
AATTCATGGAGCCATGAACTTTAGGCTACATTAACATAGAAAAAAATCAGGTTAACACTATTTAACAATCTTAGATATGTTATGCAAATGCAAGTTACTAGACCCTTGTTTCTCAGTCTTAGCAACTTTAAGATATGTGGACTTCAACTCCCAGAATTCCCCAGCCAGTCCTTAGAATTCTGGGAGTTGAAGTCCACATATCTTAAAGTTGCCAAGTTTGAAAAATGCTGCCTTTGATGTCTATAACTTTAAATTGATGAAAAATCTCAACAAGAAAATGATATTGTCACATTTGACACAGTCTGCTTACATACACACTTAGCCCTGGCCACTTAAATGCCTAATGGCCCAACACACTAAATATGATTAGTATTAACTGGGCTATGTTTGTAGTGACAAGATTGTGTTATGTGAAACCAACCCAGTTAGTTCTTTGATGAATCACTATATTGGACAAATGTAATGTACTGGATGTACTGAAAATGGGTTAATTCAATTATCTGGATATATTTTTTCTACCAAGAATCACTACTTGGCTACTTATCTTCATGTCTGCACACTTAACATTTTTGTCATTCTTTTGCATAGGAATGGCATAGAATATAGAATATAGAATATAGAATATAGAATATAGAATATAGAATATAGAATATAGAATATAGAATATAGAGAATAGAATAGAATAGAATAGAATAGAATAGAATAGAATAGAATAGAATAGAATAGAATAGAATAGAATAGAATAGAATAGAATAGAATAGAATAGAATAGAATAGAATAGAAGTTGGAAGGGACCTTGGACGTCCTGTAGTCCAACCCCCTGCTCCAGCAGGAGAGTTTATTCCATTTCAGACAAGTGGCTGTCCAGTCTCTTCTTAAGAACCTCCAGTGAAGAAGCAGCCACAACTTCTCAAGGCAAGCTGTTCCACTTTTTAATTATTCTGATTGTCAGGAAGTTTCTCCTTAGTTCCAGATTGCTTCTCTCCTTGATTAGTTTCCATCCATTGCTTCTTATGCTGCCTTCTGGTGCTTTGGAAAATAAGTTCACACACCCCCCTTCTTTTTGGCAGCCCCTGAAATACTGGAATACTGCTACCATGTCATCCCTACTCTTTTTTTCCTCCAGACTGGCCAACCCTAATTCTTGCAACAGTTCTTGATATGTTTTAGTCTCCAGGCCTTTAATCATCTTCATTGTTCTTCTCTTCAATTGTTTGGCACGGGAGAAGATTCCCAAGAATTATGAAACGATTCAGCGATTCAGAGTTCACTCAAGGCACAAATGACCAGACTTAAATTATCCTACTATGGATGCTTTTTGCAAAGACCCAACACTCTGTGCTGTCCTTGATGCTCTCTGTCTTGGCGGTTTTCTTGCAGATGTTGCATTACCTAACTGACATCATGATGTTACCTAGTTGGGCCATGAAGGACCCCTCATTTCCAGCCTGAGCTACAGTTGTTCTCTTTTATCAGGACACAACTCTCTGGAAGAGGCTTCCATGCTGGGTAAGGTAGAAGTTAGCAGAAAAAGTAGATGACCACCAGACAGATGGAGAGACACAATTAGTACGAACGGAAAGACAAGCGCATCGTGAGGTTAACTATGCAAGTGCGCACACAAAGACCACTCATCCATGCATAGCCACGGCTGCTACAAAACTCCAAAAGCTGCTGTCCTCTCAAATGCACATTCAAAAGAAATGGGGGGGGGAGGGAAGAGGGGTGACCCAGCTGGAGAAACCCCCAACTTGCAAGAAGCCTCCTCAGAAAATCTGCATGAAAACGGAGAGGCTGCAATTGAACAGAATTGAGCAGAATGAGAGAGAAAGTCCTTATGTTTGTGTGTGTGTGTGTGTGTGTGTGTGTGTGTGTGTTTATGTGCCTGCAGTGCTGGGAGGGGAGGGGGGGTAAGCTGTGGACCTGGCTGGTGCATGAGCATGTCCCCCCCCTCTTTTCTTCCTTTCTCTCCCCCCTCCCCCCATTCTCCAGACCCCCAGTCTGTAACGACCCAGCCTCAATCTTTGTCTTTTGCCTGAGAGATGATTAGCGGCACGTCGAAGGGAAAGAATGAATGAATGCATGAGTTGCATTCTCCTGGCATTTCTCACTGATTCAGAAAGGGCTAAAGGGAAGAATCCCACCCTGTGAATGGTAATTAGTCCCAAGCGAGGGCGGCCAGGCACAAAGCCGGCAGCTGGGCCCACAGCCTCAAAGGGTATTTTTCAGTGTTTGCAAATATTGAAGGCTGCCTAGTGCTTCAGTTCAGGGAGGCCACAAAGAAAGCAAATTGCACAGACGTCAGGCCAAACCCAGGGTGGGAAAGAGCCAAGTGTGTGGGGTGGGGTGGGGGTGGGTGGGGATGTGGGGAGTGGGAGGATGGCTGGTACCCAGAATCCCCCTGGGCCCCAGCCTCATGCTGACTTGCTATCAGCCTCCCGGCAGAGGTGGATTTGGTGAATTAGGCTGGCTGAAGTGATGGGGAGGAGACCTGACCTCTAACCCTGTTTCTCCTCCCCAATTTCTCCTCCCCACCCAGGTTGAGTCCAGAGTTTGCAGGCTGGACAGGGAATTCTGGGAGTTGAAGTCCATTTCCTTTAAAGTTTCCAGGGTTGAGAAACACCGTGCCAGAAGGATTACTCATTCCTGCCGAACCTTGGCTATCAACGGCATTTATCTTATTTTTATTTGTACAATTTATTGGCTGCCCATCTTACCATAGGGTAACTCTAGGGTGGCTTACAATATTAAAAGAATAAAAACTATACAAAAGCTAAAAAGACATATTTTGCAAGAGGTCCTTGACTTATGACCACAGTGGGGACCAGAATTTCCATGGCTAAGCAAGATGGACGTTAAGGGATCATCACACCTGATTTTATGCCTTTTTTTGCCCTGGTTGTTAAGCAAATCGTTGCGGTTAAGCGAAGCACATGGTCATTAAGCAAATACAGCTTCCCTCATTGAGTTTGGGTGTTGGAAGTCAGCTGGGAAGGTTGCCAATGGCAACCACATGACCCGAGGATGCTGCAACGCTTGTAAATCCATGTTGATTGCCACGGGCCCAAATTTTGATAGTGTGACATGGGGGAATGCTGTGATAGTCACAAGTGCGAGGACTGATTCCAAGTCACATTTTTCAGTGCCATTGTAACTTCAAATGAATGGTTGCAAGTTAATTCAGAATAGAGCTGGAAGGGACCTTGGAGGTCTTCTAGAATCTAGTCCAACCCCTTGCTCAAGCAAGAGGCCCTAAGGGTAAGCAAGCTTGGCTCTTTTATGACTCGTGGACTTCAACTCCCAGAATTCCTGAGCCAGCCATGCTGAGGGAAAAGGAGAGGTTTCCAAGCTGAACCATGCTGGCTCAGGAATTCTGGGAGTTGAAGTCCACGAATCATAAAAGAGCCAAGGTTGCCTACCCCTGGCCTAGGCCTAGGCAGCTTTATGACTCATGGACTTCAACTCCCAGAATTCCTGAGCCAGCCACGCTGAAGGAAAAGGAGAGGTTTCCAAGCTGAGTCATGCTGGCTCAGGAATTCTGGGAGTTGAAGTCCACGAGTCATAAAAGAGCCAAGCTTGCCTACCCCTGCTGTATACCATTTCAGACAAGTGACTGTCCAGTCTCTTCTTAAAAACCTCCAGTGATGGAGCACCCACGATTTCTGAAGGCAAGTCGTTCCACGGGTTATTTGTCCTCACTGTTAGGAAATTTCTCTTTAATCCCAGGTTGCTTTCTCTCCTTGATTATTTTCCATCCGTTGCTTCTTTTCCTGCCCTCTGGTGCTTTGGGAAATAAGATGACCCCCTTTTCTTTGTGGCAGCCCCTCAAATACTGGACTATCATGTCACCTCGCGTCCTTCTTTTCTCTAGACTAGCCAAACCCAAATCCTGTAGCCGTTCTTCATACGTATGTTTTAGTCTCCAGGCCTTTAATCATCTTTGCTGCTCTTCTCTGCACATTTCCCCCCCCACCAAATCTCAATATCTTTTTTTGTAATGTGGTGATCAAAACTGGATGCAGTATTCCAGGTGTGGCCTTACTAAGCTTTTAGAAAGCGGTACTAAATGTGATTTTGATTCTGTGCCTCTGTTTATGCAACAAGTTAAGGACTTTGACCTTTTGCTTCTATTTTAAGCATGCATCTCCACTTCACTTATAGGTTTGATTAGCATATCGTTGAATGGCAATGCAGAGGAGTTTGCTGGGCTTGTGGTTTTTTTTTTGGTTTTTTTTTTTGAGGACCTGATATTTTTTGGAATTTGACTCACCATTAAGCATCCTTTAAACCACTGTTCGGTCCAGATTGCCAAGTTTTTAAGGACCTCCATAGCTTTCCCTCTAAGACAGGGGTGTCAAACTTGAGCCTTGGTGGAGCAGTGGGCTAATGCCTCCTTAAGTAACACCAGCTGCCTGCAATTAGTGCAGGTTCGCATCCCACCAGGCTCAAGGTTGACTCAGCCTTCCATCCTTCCGAGGTAGGTAAAATGAGGACCCAGATTGTTGGGGGCAATTAAGCTGACTTTGTAATAATGCCGCTTGGGGTGTGTGTGAAAGCCCTAATAAGCAGGCATATACATAGAATGAAGGCTACTGCTAAGCTTGTAAGCCGCCCTGAGTCTTCGGAGAAGGGCGGGATATAAATGGAATTAAAATAAAAAAAAAACAAAAACAAAAACTCAATTTCATTGAGGGCCGCATCAGCATTGCAGTTGCCCTCAGGGGGCCGGGTGGGTATGGCCTGGGTAGGCGTGGCCTACTGGGTGGGCGTGGCTAGAGTGTGTATGGCCTACTGGGTGGGCGTGGCCAGCTCTACATCGTTGGCATCAAGGGTGCCTATGGGGGCCTGGGCAGGAGTGGGACAGATCTGAGGGTCTCTGGCAGGAGGAGGGTCTCTGGGCCAGGGCCAAGGCAGTGGGGGCCGTTCCCTCACTGTTTCCAGGATGGCTTCGCAGACCACATGAAACCACTTCGCGGGCCGGATCCGGCCCCCGGGCCTTGTGTTTGACATGTCTGCTTTAAACCACTGTTCGGTCCAGATTGCCAAGTTTTTAAGGACCTCCATAGCTTTCCCTCTAAGAAGCCACACGAGACACAGGAATTCCAGCTGAAACCTTTCTGCGCACCAAGAGACACTCAGCTGCTAAACATTACAGACAGAGACACTTTTAATTAGCAGAGCTACATGGGGTAGTTCCAAAAAAAAAAAGGGCAGCCTTTATCTCCCTGCCTTGAAAACATCAACTATTTCATATCTGCATTTACTGTCAAATATTATTTGGACAATGGAGAAGTTGATATATCTCCCCTTTTGCCATTAAGCCCCCGCAAAAATGTTTGTAGCGCATCTGGCATTTATATCGCTGTAGCCTCCGAGGTTCAGAGTCCCACTCCATTTGAAAATGCATCTCTTTAAAAATGAAGAAAAGTAAAACGGGCACGTAAAGGATGGATGAGAAGTTTTCATGTAGTAATAAAGTTGTGATTTGTCAAGACCTATGTTCTAGGTTTTATTCACTTGTTACCGATACAGGAAGACGAACAGGATGGGGTGGGGGCTACAGGGAGATGGGCAAAAGAGTCAAGATGGCGCCACAACCTGCAATGAAAGCCCCACCCCTTCATACTGGAAGTGCTGTGATCATAATACCCTTGTGGCTGCCATCTTGGTTTATTTATTTCTAATAAAGGAGAATATTTGTAGCTCAGGGTTGAAACGAGGACTCTTTGGTGCTAGCTCTCTGAGCCTGCTTGTTTTCTTGAAGACATTTCACAGGTAGTCCCCTCAACTTCCAACAGTTCGTTTAAGAGACCGTTCAGAGTTAGCACAGCACTGGAAAAAGTGACTTATGGCCGTTTTTCACATTTGTACAAGTCTTGTAGCATTCCCATGATCATGTGATCAAAATTTTGATGCTTGGCATCTGGGTCATATTTATGACCGTTGCAGTGTCCCAAGGTCATGGGTGATCCCCTTTGGCCACCTTCTGACAAGCAAAGACAATGGGGAAGCCAGATCCACTTAACAACCGGATTATTAGCTTATCAACTGTGGCAAAAAAGGTCATAAAATGGCCCCAAACTCACTTAACAAATATTTCATTTAACAACAAAAAATTTTGGCTCAGTTATGGTCGTAAGTTGAAGACTACTGAGCAGGAGGTTGGACTAGACAACCTCCAAGGTCGCTTCCAACTTTAATATTATTATTATTATTGTTGTTGTTGTTGTTGTTGTTGTTATTATTATTATTATTATTATTATTATTATTATTATTATTATTATTATTATTATTATCATCATCATCATCTTAACTAGGTAACCTGCACTGATAATGTTACCTAGTTCAAGTAATGAAAGGTCTGCACGAAAACAACCAAGCTCAGAGAACACCAAGAACTTTCTTCGCTTATTTCTTCTAAATCACACCCTGCAGAAACTCATGGAAAAGGAGGGGGGGGGCTTCAGCGTTGAAGAAACCCCTCAGGGTCACCATTTACATCTCCCAGCGCTAAAACAAAGGCAATTATCACAAACTCTGCAGTTCCCATCCCTTTCCAATCACCAAACCATCATAAAGAAAGCCACAGCCATTATAAGGTGCTATTTTGCATTTGGCCACGCACCAAGGTGCACCTGTGTGTTTATGCCAAGATGCAATAAGCAAATAAAATAAAAAAAATAAAATCAAAAGTAAAGCTCAGAAAGCCAGCTGGCACTCACTATCTATGCTGAATCGAGGCACTTGGAGCCTGCAAATCACAGCTGAAGATCCGTCAAAAAATCTCTTCAATCATCCACCAGAGAGAATTTTACTTAGTTCCTCTGCCAGGTTTTGCAATGATTAATTCTCCTTAAAAAAAAAAGTAGTAGTTTTGGATTAAGTTCTCAAACACCTTCTCTTTCCATTTCTCTTCTGCTTCAAAATTTACTTGCTGAATCAAAGTTTTGTTGTTTGTTTCCTGGAATATCTTTCACCACGATAATGGGGGTGGAGTGCGTGCCTGGCTGAGGAATTCTGGGACTTGAAGTCCACAAGTCATAAAAGGGCCAAGTTTGAAGGCCCCTGCTTTACCCAGTATGGGTAAGTATTTTATGACCTTTCATGACCTTTTTTGCCATGATTGTTGTGAATCACAGCAGGTATTGAGTGAATTGTGCAGTTGTTAAGTGAATCTGATTTCCCCCATGGGATTTGTTTGTCAGAAGGTCCCAAATGATGAACACATGACCCTGGGATGGTGCAATTCTTGTAAATACATGCCGGTTATCAAGTGTCCAAATTTTGATGTTGCGAAGTGGGAATGTTGCAACGGGGGTAATTTCGAGGGCCATTCCTAAGTCACTTTTTCCAGTGCCATTGTAACTTTGAACAGTCACTAAACAAATAGCTGTGTTGAGGGCTACTTGTATCAGTAGGAAGACTCTTCCCCTTGAAACCAGTCTGTTACTATAATCAACCACTATCTTCTCCAGTTAAGGTAAAGGTTCCCCGCACATGTGTGCTAGTCGTTTCCGACTCTAGGGGCCGGTGCTCATCTCCGTTTCAAAGCCGAAGAGCCAGCGCTTGTCCGAGGACGTCTCCGTGGTCATGTGGCCAGCATGACTAGACGCCAAAGGCACACAGAACGCTGTTAACTTCCCACCGTAGTGGTCCCTATTTTTCTACTTACATTTTTACGTGCTTTCAAACTGCTAGGTTGGCAGAAGCTGGGATGAGTAACAGGCGCTCAATCTGTTACACGGCACTTGGGATTCGACCCACCAAACTGCCGACCTTCTGATCGACAAGCTCAGCATCCTAACCCACTGAGCCACCGCGTCCCTCACCGCGTCCCTTTTCCAGTTAGACATATCTTAATTCTTGTACCTTTGCTCACAGGATTCATGCACCAAACTGCAGATCCTAGTCCAGGGGCTCTTCATTCTTCTTAAAATATGGTTCCGTGAACCAAACCTACTGTTCTAATTTTTCTGATTTTTGCACAACCCCAGAGTATATCTATCACACCTTTTGATCTTCCCTTCAGGTGTTTCTCCAAGACTGTTTCCTGGACATATTTCTACTAAGATACCAGAATACTGTCCTGGAATGAGTGTTTGCCAAAGTTTAAGAATGATTATTGAATCAGGCAGGGTGAATTTCAATTCCATAGGTCAAATGTGGACCTCCTCATCTTTTCTCACTTTCTCCTGGTCTTTTTCACTAGGAAAGGGCGGAGATACCACTTAAAAACAAATGGAAAAATTGAGATTTGAGAAAATGCCATTCATTTGGGGAATTGGCATTAGAAGGTATTTCAGGAAATGATGCTCAAGGCATCTGAGCACCACCAAGCTCGGGCTGGCTGAGAAATATTGTTAGTCCGATGCGACCCACTAAGCAATTCTAAATCCTATGGGTGGAGAACATGTGCCCAACTGTATCTCTTTCCTTGTAAAAAAACAACAACAGCAGGATCTTTAACATGTTTCCTTTGGGCTGGATCAGGCCCACTGAACTGTTCCAATCCTTCTGCACTGTTTGCTAGGAAGACTAATCCCTTCCTCGGTGGCCTGTTTTATGTCTCAATTCTCCTCGTTTCTCCTGGAAAGGAAAAAACAACAACAACAAAACAAAATATGGGGAGACCAGACCTGAATAAGACTTGTGTCAGACAGAGATGTGGTGTGGCGGATTTGAGTAGGTAAGAGGGACAGGAGATCTGAGACCCAACGTAGACTTGGGGGTAATTTTAGCTGTAGCTACTTGGCAGAATCCCGCCCCTGCTCGCCAAGCTTCCCCAAAATCCTTTGTTCCTCTCAGTGGCTTGTCCATCGGTGGCTTGTCCATTGGCAGCCAGGAGAGCCGGGTGCTTTTTGAAGGAATGTTCCCTCCTCAATGCTCACCAGATTCATGCATGACAAGCTTGAAATCAAGTTGTCAGTTCCTGTCTGGAAAGTCCTTCAACCCCTATTCGTTGTGGCTTGTTAGGCTTCACTTGCCATTCATCCAACACAAGAAAACCACTTAACCCCCAGTGCACATATACAACCCACCACTCACCCACCTCGCTGTCTCCCCTCCTCCTGCCCCCCCCACCACCCAACCCAGAAGATGCCCATGGGAAGACGTTGTCTAGGGCAAGAAGAATGTGGGAGACCTCCGCCAACCAATCCGACTTTAGGATGAATGGCCCAGAAAGCTGCTCTGGAGTGGTGGCGTTCCCGCATGCTTGATCAGGCCAGATAAATACTGAGAGTTGCATTCACACAATACGTAACGCTTGGTTAATAATTTGGTTATTTGGTGGGCCTGCATGCATACATGGCTTGCTCTTTACATCTGGCTTTGCTTCTTTCTCTTTGGTGGGAATCCAGCCTGGTTGGTTGGTGGGTTCAGTCATATTGTATGGTCCTGGTTACATGCATTGTGCAAACGTAGCCATAGAGCCTCTTCAGAATA